>NC_137342.1:2858132-3235632 GCF_965287045.1 Carcharhinus amblyrhynchos | reverse complement strand
AACGCGGTGGGTTAGCACTGCTGCCTCACAGCGCCAGGGACCTGGGTTCAATTCCTGGCTCGGATCACTGTGTGGAGTTTGCACATTCTTGCCGTATCTGCGTGGGTTTCCTCCGGGTGCTCCGGTTTCTTCCCACAGTCTGAAAGATTAGGTAGATTGGCCAGGATAGATTGCCCTTAGTGTCAGAGGGTAAATATGTGGAGTTACAGGAAATAGGGGCTGAGTGGGACTGTGTATGGTGTAGATGGGCTGTAGGGATTAACAACCTGTCTATAGTGGGCGATCAGACCTGGAACAACTAAACTGGGCTGACCTCGGCGGCTAATCCCAAAATATTTTACAGATAGTGGGAAGAAAGTGACATTTCGATGAATCTGAAGGAACTGGCAACAGAGATACAGGAACACGACCTTCAGGAACCGGAGATTCTGGCTGAACCATTTACCTGTTCATTCAGAGCTAAGCTGGTTGGAGAATGGAAATAGCCCCTTATTAATAAAAAAAAGGCCCAATGTTTAAAAAAAACCTGAGTAACAATTGGAACACTTTATAACAACAACAACCTGCATTTGTGTAACACCTTACTGACACGGGGAGACAATTAGATGTAAAACAAAGGGATCTGGGCTGAGAGAGGAGATGGTCGGAGGGGCGGAGAAAGGGGATTTAAAAAGATCTTTAAACTCAAAGAGAGGCCTGGGGAAGGAGAGAGGGTTAGGGAGGGAGTTTCAAAACTCACGGACAGTGGGACTAGGCAGGAGAATGGATGAGCACAGACTAGACGGGCCAAAAGGCCTGCTTCTGAGCTGTAATTTTCTGTGGTAACAGCAACATCATTCTGACTGAATCTCAGTCAGGTTTATAGGATGATGAGGGGTGGAATGATGGGGATACACGAGGTCAGAGGAGAACTGGAGAGGACTTTAGGATATTACTGGGAAGTGATTTAAAACTTGGACACTCACAGCCGCATCTTGAAAACATTTCCAGGCTTAAAACACCACGGGCTCGAGAGATGCTGGAGGCTGGAGTGATTGTTGCTCTCGGTAGCGACTTTAATCCAAACGCGTACTGTTTCTCGATGGTAAGTTCGTCAGAAATTCTTGCTTCGTTAAAAGTGAAATACGGCAGAAGCTGGAAAGCTGAAATAGAAAAAAAAAGTGCTGGAAAAAAACCCCAGCAGGTCGGACAGCATCTGTGGAGAGGGTTAATACCTGCCTGTCTCTGTTACCAGTCTCTGCTCGGGTTACACTGGTAGACGCACCTGGACTGAGACCGTCTGAATAACTACCCCCCCCCCCCCCCAACCCCCGGACTTTACCCCACGGGGGTATTGGAACAGTCTGACCAACATCGAAAACAATAAAATAATCCCTTAACGCCACCCCCACTGCCAGATTTGGATAAAGTTTCCCTACACGGTCCAGGGAGAACTGTATCCGAGATCTTTCACTACAACAATCGAGTGAATGCAAGCAGCCTTTTTCCACTGAGGCTAGAGGAGAAAAAACCAGAGGGCATGGGTTAAGGGTGAAAGGAGAAAAGTTTAAAGGGAATATTAGGGGGGGATTCTTCACACAGAGAGTGGTGGGAGTGTGGAATGAGCTGCCGGATAAAGTGGTAAATGCGGGGTCACTTTTAACATTTAAGAAAATCTTCGACAGGTCCATGGATGAGAGGGGTGTGGAGGGATATGGTCCAAGTGCAGGTCAGTGGGACTAGGCAAAAAATGGTTCGGCACATAGAACCCTACAGAGCAGAATGAGGCCCTTCAGCCCATCGAGTCTGCACCGAACACAATCCCACCCAGGCCCTACCCCCATATCCCTACATATTTACCCACTAATCCCTCTAACCTACACATCCCTGGACACTAAGGGGCAATTTCTTAGCATGGCCAATCATCCTAACCCGCACATCTTTGGGAGGAAACCGAAGCACCCGGAGGAAACCCACACAGACACGAGGAGAATGTGCAAACTCCACACAGACAGTGACCCGAGCCGGGAATCGAACCCAGGACCCTGGAGCTGTGAAGCAGCAGTGCTAACCCACTGTGCTACCGTGCCGCCCACAAGTGTGGCACAGACAAGAAGGGCTAAAAGGCCTGTTTCTGACCTGTAATTTTCTATGGTTTCTACGGTAACAGCAACATCATTCTCACTGAATCTCATTTAGGTTTATAAGATGATGAGGGGGATTGATAGAGTGGACGTGCAGAGACTATTTCCTCGGGTGGATGTAGCTGTTACTAGGGGGCATAACTATAAGGTTCATGGTGGGAGATATAGGAGGGATGTCCGAGGTAGATTCTTTACTCAGAGAGTGGTTGGGGTGTGGAATACACTGCCTGCTGTGATAGTGGAGTCGGACACTTTAGGAACTTTCAAGCGGTTATTGGATAGGCACATGGAGCACTCCAGAATTATAGGGAGGGGGATAGCTTGATCTTGGGATTGGACATAGCTCAGCACAACATCGAGGGCCGAATGGCCTGTACTGTTCTATGTTTCTATATCTACTCCAGGTAGCCTGTTGAGGAGTGGCCTCCTTGCTAGCCCACCAGCCCATGCAGTGTAAGTTGCTGTTTGAGTGGCAATGAGATGAGGTCCAAAGGTGACCATTCCTTATCTACCTAAATGTTTTAATTAGTCCCCGAGTTAGCGAGCCGCCTACTCCTCCCCGAGTGACAGCCTATCTGAGGGTCACTCAATGTTGAGGGAGACAATTCCTGATTTTCTTTACCCACTACCTGAGTGATCTCCTCAAAAGAAAACTTCATTGTTTACAGTGTGATCCGTATTTGTAAAGCTGTGTTGTGTGTTTCGAAGTTATCCCGGTGACTGATTGCCGGGAGGGGGGGGTATGTTTTTAACTCTGGGACTGTCAGCTCTGATGTGGAGATGCCGGCGTTGGACTGGGGGTTAAACCAGACAGAAATCCCACGACACCAGTTTAAAGTCCAAACAGGTTTATTTGTAGCAAAAGCCATAAGCTTTCGGGACAGGCTGACCCTTGGTCGGATGGCTGGGAGTTCTGAGGTGTGGGTCTGATCTCCAGGGGTTTTGTTCACAGAACGCTGGAACGTTGGGAGTGAAAGCTCGGCCGTGCAGTCGGGAAGCTCCACGCTGCTTTGATCACTCAGCCAGTATTCCGGAAAATTCCGCCTGATAGTTCCGCTTTTGGCTCACCTTTCAATCTCTTTCTCACCGTTAAGAAGCGACTTGTGATGTTTTCACAGCATTAAAAACGCCGAAACTACAAATTTTAACAAAATTGCTCTTTCTGCACAACTAAATTACACGTTCACTATTTACCGACTGGTTTGTGGGTTAGAATTATTCAGTTCAGAAATATGGTTTAAAAAGAATTCATTAAAAGAGTCATATCACAGAACGGTTTGTTGGTGACAGTTTCCACAAATCTCAGTGTCTCTCTGCCTTGTCCTTTCCCCGCTAGCCGATGGTCATGCACATGGCGTGTGTGAACATGAGAATGACCCTGGCTGAGAGCCTCGCAGCCGCCACCATCAATGCTGCCTACAGCCTGGGAATGTCTCAGTCTCACGGTTCCCTGGAGGTCGGCAAACAGGGAGATCTCCTCATCATTAACGCATCGAGGTACGTTCTTCACCCAGACTTTCCCCGTCCACCGGCAAATAATAAACTCCAGGCTGGTCACAACAAATACTGACTGCAAATGTTAGACCCTGTTAAAGGGAAATGCAGATTTCTGTTCTCAGATCCACACAGACTGATCCCACTCTCATTCCGCACTAATAGATCCCACACAAACTGATCCCACTCTCATTCCGCACTAACAGATCCACACAAACTGATCCCACTCTCATTCCACACTAACAGATCCACACAAACTGATCCCACTCTCATTCCGCACTGACAGATCCACACAAACTGATCCCACTCTCATTCCGCACTGACAGATCCACACAAACTGATCCCACTCTCATTCCGCACTAACAGATCCACACAAACTGATCCCACTCTCATTCCGCACTGACAGATCCACACAAACTGATCCCACTCTCATTCCGCACTAACAGATCCACACAGACTGATCCCACTCTCATTCCGCACTGACAGATCCACACAAACTGATCCCACTCTCATTCCGCACTAACAGATCCACACAAACTGAACCCACTCTCATTCCGCACTGACAGATCCACACAAACTGATCCCACTCTCATTCCGCACTAACAGATCCACACAAACTGATCCCACTCTCATTCCGCACTAATAGATCCACACAGACTGATCCCACTCTCATTCCGCACTAACAGATCCACACAAACTGATCCCACTCTCATTCCGCACTGACAGATCCCACACAAACTGATCCCACTCTCATTCCGCACTAACAGATCCACACAAACTGATCCCACTCTCATTCCGCACTAACAGATCCACACAAACTGATCCCACTCTCATTCCGCACTAATAGATCCCACACAGACTGATCCCACTCTCATTCCGCACTAACAGATCCACACAAACTGATCCCACTCTCATTCCGCACTAACAGATCCCACACAAACTGATCCCACTCTCATTCCGCACTAACAGATCCCACACAAACTGATCCCACTCTCATTCCGCACTAACAGATCCACACAGACTGATCCCACTCTCATTCCGCACTAACAGATCCACACAGACTGATCCCACTCTCATTCCGCACTAACAGATCCACACAAACTGATCCCACTCTCATTCTGCACTAACAGATCCACACAGACTGATCCCACTCTCATTCCGCACTAATAGATCCACACAAACTGATCCCACTCTCATTCCGCACTAACAGATCCACACAAACTGATCCCACTCTCATTCCGCACTAACAGATCCACACAAACTGATCCCACTCTCATTCCGCACTAACAGATCCCACACAAGCTGATCCCACTCTCATTCCGCACTAACAGATCCACACAGACTGATCCCACTCTCATTCCGCACTAACAGATCCACACAAACTGATCCCACTCTCATTCCGCACTAACAGATCCACACAAACTGATCCCACTCTCATTCCGCACTAACAGATCCACACAAACTGATCCCACTCTCATTCCGCACTAACAGATCCACACAGACTGATCCCACTCTCATTCCGCACTAACAGATCCACACAAACTGATCCCACTCTCATTCCACACTAATAGATCCACACAAACTGATCCCACTCTCATTCCGCACTAACAGATCCACACAGACTGATCCCACTCTCATTCCGCACTAACAGATCCACACAAACTGATCCCACTCTCATTCCACACTAACAGATCCACACAAACTGATCCCACTCTCATTCCGCACTAACAGATCCACACAAACTGATCCCACTCTCATTCCGCACTAACAGATCCACACAAACTGATCCCACTCTCATTCCACACTAACAGATCCACACAAACTGATCCCACTCTCATTCCGCACTAATAGATCCCACACAAACTGATCCCACTCTCATTCCGCACTAACAGATCCACACAAACTGATCCCACTCTCATTCCGCACTAACAGATCCCACACAAACTGATCCCACTCTCATTCCGCACTAACAGATCCCACACAAACTGATCCCACTCTCATTCCACACTAACAGATCCACACAAACTGATCCCACTCTCATTCTGCACGAACAGATCCACACAGACTGATCCCACACTTACTCCTCACTGACAGATCAGTTAGCACTGCTGCCTCACAGCATCACGGACCTGGGTTCAGGTCACTGTCTGTGCGGAGTTTGCACATTCTCCCCGTGTCTGCGTGGGTTTCCTCCGGTTTCCTCCCACAGTCCAAAGATGTGTGGGTTAGGTTGATTACATAGAACATAGAACATAGAACATTACAGCGCAGAACAGGCCCTTCGGCCCACGATGTTGCGCCGACCAGTTACAAAAACAATGACCCACTAGCCTATACCAATCCCTTTTCGTCCATAAACCTATCCAGAGATCTCTTAAACGCCCCCAAACTAGACGCATTTACAACTGCAGCAGGCAGGGCATTCCAATCCCTCACCACCCGCTGGGTAAAGAACCTGCCCCTGACATCCGTCCTATAACTACCCCCCCTTAATTTAAAGCCATGCCCCCTCGTGCTAGCTTTCTCCATCAGAGGAAAAAGGCTATCACTATCCACCCTATCTAAACCTCTAATCATCTTATATGTTTCAATAAGATCCTCTCTTAGCCGCCTTCTTTCCAACGAAAACAACCCTAAATCCCTCAGTCTCTCCTCATAGGACCTCCCCACCATACCAGGCAACATCCTAGTAAACCTCCTCTGCACCCTCTCCAACGCCTCCA
This sequence comes from Carcharhinus amblyrhynchos, assembly GCF_965287045.1. NCBI lineage: Eukaryota > Metazoa > Chordata > Chondrichthyes > Carcharhiniformes > Carcharhinidae > Carcharhinus > Carcharhinus amblyrhynchos. Next base: position 3,229,292 of record NC_137342.1, on the reverse strand, counting down.
CATCCTTCTTGTAATGCGGGGACCAGAACTGCACACAGTACTCCAAGTGCGGCCGCACTAGAGTAGTGTACAGTTGCAACATTACACTGCGACTCCTAAATTCAATCCCCCTACCAATAAACGCCAAGACACCGTACGCCTTCTTAACAACCTTATCTACTTGATTCCCAACTTTCAGGGATCTATGTACACACACACCTAGATCCCTCTGTTCATCCACACTATTCAAAGTCCTCCCGTTAGCCCTATACTCGACACATCTGTTGTTCCTACCAAAGTGAATTACCTCACACTTCTCCGCATTAAATTCCATCCGCCACCTCTCGGCCCAGCTCTGCAACCTATCTAAGTCTCCCTGCAGACTATGACACCCTTCCTCACTATCTACCACACCTCCAACTTTGGTGTCATCAGCAAATTTACTAATCCACCCAACTATACCCTCATCCAGATCATTAATAAAAATTACAAACAACAGTGGCCCCAAAACAGATCCCTGAGGCACACCACTCGTAACTGTACTCCATGATGAATATTTACCATCCACCACCACCCTCTGTCTCCTATCTGATAGCCAATTCCTGATCCAACTTCCTAGATTACCCACAATCCCATACATCTGCATTTTCTGCAGAAGCCTACCATGGTGAACCTTATCGAACGCCTTACTAAAATCCATGTATACCACGTCAACTGCCTTGCCCCCATCCACCTCTTTGGTCACCTTCTCAAAAAACTCAATAAGGTTAGTAAGGCACGACCTACCCGCTACAAAACCATGCTGACTATTTCTAATCAATTCATTACACTCCAAATTACTATAAATCCTATCCCTAATAATTTTTTCTAAAACCTTGCCCACAACAGAAGTAAGACTCACCGGTCTATAATTCCCGGCAAAGTCTCTGTTCCCCTTCTTAAACAATGGGACAACATTCGCTATCCTCCAATCCTCCGGGACTACACCAGAGACCAATGACGACCTGAAGATCTGAGCCAGAGGCTCTGCAATCACCTCTCTAGCCTCCCAGAGAATCCTAGGGTAGATCCCATCCGGACCAGGGGACTTATCTATTTTCAGCCCCTCAAGAATTTCCAGCACATCCCCTTTATCAACCGTAATACTGTCTATTTTACACCCCTGCAACCCAATGTCCTCCTCAGCTATATTCATGTCCCCCTGCGTGAACACCGAAGAGAAATATTGGTTCAATACTTCTCCAATCTCCTCCGGTTCCACACACAACTTCCCCCTGCTGTCTGTAACTGTAATTGGCCGTGCTAAATTGCCCCTTAGTATCGGGGGGATTAGCAGGGGAAATACATGGGGTTATGGGGATACAGCCTGGATGGGATTGTTGTCGGTGAAGACTCAATGGGCCGAATGGCCTCCTTCTGCACTGTAGGGATTGAATGCATTAATTCTTCATTAACAGATCCCACACAAACTGATCCCACTCTCATTCCGCACTAATAGATCCCACACAAACTGATCCCACTCTCATTCCACACTAATCAAAGAATTAGAACAATATCTTACTGATGAATTTTATACATAATGCTTTTGTTCATCTATTTATTCTTTGATCTGTAAAATCATTGATTTTCTCAAATTGAAATTCTAAATAAGATTTCTTTATAAAACTATATTACAATTCACTACAGTAAACTCTTCTTTTTAACAAGGTGGGAGCATTTGATTTATCAGTTCGGAGGTCACCAGGAACTAATCAAGTACGTCATTACCAAAGGAAAGATTGTATACGAGAGGGAAAGCTGTCCGGGTAAATAACGCCCAGATCCTCCACTGAAAGCAGCAGAGCGCTGGGCCGAAGGGCCTTCACAGTGAATATGGAGATAGACCAATCGCTGACCTTGTTTCATTTTTAAAGATGCTCTTTGTAGAAAATGAGACACAGAAATAAAATGAAGATTGATCAGATTGAGTATTTATTCTTTCACACTGACAAGGCCAGCATTAGAACACAGAACATAGAACATAGAACACTACAGCACAAACAGGCCCTTTGGCCCACAAGTTGGGCTGATCATATCCCTACCTACTAGGCCTATCTATAACCCTCAATCCCATTAAATCCCATGTACTCATCCAGAAGTCATTTAAAAGACCCCAGCGAGTTTGCCTCTACCACCACCGACGGCAGCCGATTCCACTCACTCAGCACCCTCTGAGTGAAAAACTTACCCCTCACATCTCCTCTGTACCTGCTCCCCAGCACCTTAAACCTGTGTCCTCTCGTAGTGACCATTTCAGCCCTGGGAAATAGCCTCTGAGAATCCACCCTATCTATTCCTCTCAACATTTTATAAACCTCTATCAGGTCGCCTCTCAACCTTCGTCTCTCCAGGGAGAAGAGACCGAGCTCCCTCAACCTATCCTCATAAGGCATGCCTCCCAATCCAGGCAACATCCTTGTAAATCTCCTCCGCACCCTCTCAATAGCTTCCACATCCTTCCTGTAGTGAGGCGACCAGAACTGCGCACAGTACTCCAAGTGGGGTCTGACAAGGGTCTTATAAAGTTGCAGCATTACCTCCCGACTCCTAAACTCAATCCCTCGATTAATGAAGGCCAGTACACCATACGCCTTCTTGACCACATCCTCCACCTGCGAGGCCGATTTAAGAGTCCTGTGGACCCGGACCCCAAGATCCTTCTGCTCCTCAACACAGCTAAGACTCCTGCCCTTGATAGTGTACTCGTTCATCCCATTGGTCCTGCCAAAATGGACCACTACACATTTATCCGCGTTGAAGTCCATCTGCCACTTCTCCGCTCAGTCTTGCATCCTGTGATTTGCTGTCCATCCCTAACTGCTCTTGAACTGAGGGGCTTGTGGGGTCTTTTCAGAGGCAGTTCACATCACTGCAGGTCAGAGCAGGCGAGGATTTAGTGAACCAGAAAGGTTGTCATGATCACCATTACTGAGACAAACTTTATATTCCAGAATTATTCATTGAGTTTAAATTCCACCAGCTCTCACGATGGGATTTGAACCCATGACCCAGAGCTTTTAGATTATTAGTCCAGCAACAGCATCACTGTACAACAGGCTTCCCATACTCAACCACAGCACAGGGACTATCCAAACGCTGACCTATTAATTGAAACATATTATGGGCAAAGTTTTGCCAAAAATATTCTAAGTGTCACAGGAGTCTGAAAATTGGAGTTTTACTCTGGTTTTTTTCAGTGAACTTTCCCGCACACTGTCCCCACACTCTGTCTGTTAGTGGGTGTAAAAGGTAATGAAGTGCCCAGTAGCCATCATCGTGTTAACAACAGGGCAGGTTCAATGGGCTGAATGGCTTTCTCCTGTTTCTAAGCCTGACATAAATTTTGTTTCTACTTTCAATTTTTTGGCTTATCTTCAAATTGCATTTTCCTCGAGGTTTGGTAACGAACAGCTGGTTTTTAAAATCCTAACCCAGAACACACAACGCTATTAATATTTCACAGGGTGAGAGTTCCCTTTGGAACGTTTGGCAAACTTTGTGCGATCTTTCACAACACAGGATAACTAACTGTTAATCCCCCAGAGGGCAGTGACTCTGTGGAATTCTGTACCACAGAGGGCTGTGGAGACCGGCTCAATAAATATATTCAAGGCTGAGATAGACAGATTTTTGATCAGTAAGGGAACCGCAGGTTACGGGGATAAGGCAGGAACGTGGAGTTGAGGATTATCGTATCAGATCAGTTATTATCTCATTGAATGGAGGGACAGACTTGATGGGCTGAATGGCCTGCTTTTGCTCCAGTATTTTCTGGTTTTATCAGTCTGTACTCTCCCATATTAAACACCAACTGGAGGGAGCAGGCACTCAGAGTGTAGTTGGCGGCTCTGAATCCCAGATTGAAACTCACTGGCAATTTTGAGAATTACTTTAAATTTGTGCTGTCCAGTTACTGACCCTCCCCCCCCCCACACCCCCACACCCACCCAGGACAGTGGGAACAGATTCCCAACAGGTCCCCATCAAAATGATTTGGGACAACACGAAACAGGAACAGCCGTTCGGCCCCTGGAGCCTGCTCCACCACCCAATAGGATCACAGCTGATCTGACGTAGAATCCATATGGTGCAGAAGGACGCCACTCAGCCCACCGAGTCTGCACTGATCACAATCCCACCCTAATCCCATATATTTATCCGGCTAATTCCCCTGGCATTGGATCAATTTACCATGGGCCAATCAACCCAACCCGCACATCTTTGGACTGTCGGAGGAACATCCGGACGAAGCCCATGCAGACATGGGGAGAACATGCAGACTCACAGTGATCTGAGGCTGGAATTGAACCCGTGTCCCTGGTGCTGAGAGGCAGCAGTGCTAACCACTGAGCTAGCTGACATTCCCCATGTCCACCTTCCTGCCCCTTCCTGGTAACACACGATTCCCGTCTCAACCTCAAATATACACAAAGACTCTGCTCTCCCAGGCACGGACTTCCAAAGACTCTCAACCATCAGAGAGAAGAAATTCCTCCTCATCTCAGCCTGTAACCGGTGCCCCAGTTCTATCAGATCTCCCCTTCAACACCCTCGGGAGAACAGTCTCAGTCTCTCCAAGTCCTTTGTTCCTGCAAACAGGATCATCCCGCATCACCCACACGGAGCATCATCATATCGGCTCTGGTTCATCAACTCATTCCAGGGATGGCAGGATTGGCCGAGGAGGAGAGATTGAGGGGGCGGGGTTTGTACCCCCCCCGAGGGGGCGGGGTTTGTACTCTCACCGAGGGGGCCGGGTTTGTACCCCCCCCGAGGGGGCGGGGTTTGTACTCTCCCCCGAGGGGGCGGGGTTTGTACTCTCCCCCGAGGGGGCGGGGTTTGTACCCCCCCCGAGGGGGCCGGGTTTGTACCCCCCCCCGAGGGGGCGGGGTTTGTACCCCCCCCCCGAGGGGGCCGGGTTTGTACCACCCCCGAGGGGGCGGGGTTTGTACCCCCCCCGAGGGGGCCGGGTTTGTACCACCCCCGAGGGGGCGGGATTTGTACCCCCCCCCCGAGGGGGCCGGGTTTGTTCTCCCCCCCCGAGGGGGCGGGGTTTGTACTCCCCTCGAGGGGGCCGGGTCTGTACCCCCCCCGAGGGGGCGGGGTTTGTACTCCCCCCGAGGGGGCGGGGTTTGTACCCCCCCGAGGGGGCGGGGTTTGTACTCCCCCCCCCGAGGGGGCGGGGTTTGTACTCTCACCGAGGGGGCGGGGTTTGTACTCTCACCGAGGGGGCGGGGTTTGTACCCCCCCGAGGGGGCGGGGTTTGTACTCCCACCCCGAGGGGGCGGGGCTTGTACCCCCCCGAGGGGGCGGGGTTTGTACCCCCCCGAGGGGGCGGGGTTTGTACCCCCCCCCGAGGGGGCGGGGTTTGTACCCCCCCCGAGGGGGCCGGGTTTGTTCTCCCCCCCCGAGGGGGCGGGGTTTGTACTCTCACCGAGGGGGCGGGGTTTGTACTCCCCCGAGGGGGCGGGGTTTGTACTCCCCCCCCAGGGGGCGGGGTTTGTACTCCCCCCCCCGAGGGGGCGGGGTCTGTACTCCCCCCCCCCCCGAGGGGGCGGGGTTTGTACTCCCCCGAGGGGGCGGGGTTTGTACTCCCCCGAGGGGGCGGGGTTTGTACTCCCCCCGAGGGGGCGGGGTTTGTACTCCCCCCGAGGGGGCGGGGTTTGTACTCCCCCCCGAGGGGGCGGGGTTTGTACTCCCCCCCCGAGGGGGCGGGGTTTGTACTCCCCCCCCGAGGGGGCGGGGTTTGTACTCCCCCCCCCGAGGGGGCGGGGTTTGTACTCTCACCGAGGGGGCGGGGTTTGTACCCCCCCCGAGGGGGCGGGGTTTGTACTCCCCCGAGGGGGCGGGGTTTGTACTCTCACCGAGGGGGCGGGGTTTGTACCCCCCCGAGGGGGCGGGGTTTGTACTCCCCCGAGGGGGCGGGGTTTGTACTCTCACTGAAATAGGCCACCAGCCATGATCTGGCTGAATGGTGGAGCAGGGTAAAGGGGCTGAATGGCCTCCTGTTTGAATCTCCTACATTCCTGAGCTGTCGCAGACTTTGCTTTTCCGGAAAGACTCGTTCTGCCATCAGAAAGAAGTGCTGGAGATGGTCGAAGCTGACCTCCCGGAGGTGTTTCACTAACAGAAGGATGAGAGTCCCCCCGGAACCTTCCGGTAAAAAAAAACACTTTTTATTTCTTGCTGAGCGTGGAACAAGAAAATTGAGCAAATTGAAGAAAATTAAAGAGAGGCAGAAGAAGAGTAAGATCTATATGTTTTATTGTTAGTGTTGAATTTAGTTATAGGCCCTTACACTGTAGATAGAAATGGATCATCATTAGTGCGATGTACATCCACGTCCCTACAAACAAGGTGAAAGGTCCACCAGCGCACACTGGCTTCGGGACACTGGGGCAGGCTGTCCCTAACCTGGGAACATTAGCTCTGTCCTCTCTCCATACAGGCTGTCAGACCTGCCCAGATTTTCCAGCATTTTCTGTTTTTGGTGCAGGACCTTAGTTAGTCACAGAGGAATACAATTCTGATCATTTAACAATACATAAAATTAAAATGTATCTCCTTCAATTTGCAAACATCACTTTTAAAGACTGAACTTGGGTCAGAATATTATACATTACAGCAAGGTTTCCATATCCGCCTGTTCATGTCAGAGTTTTTATACACGATTCGGTGAAATCGATGGTGGATATTATTCCATCCAGGCTCGCTTGCAGGGTGACCTCGGAGATTCCAGGGTAAAGGCAGTTGGTGAGATGGGCCTGGCCTCTGGCACGTTTGCCAGTCTGTACTTCTCAATGTAAGGATTTGCCACTTCCCAAACCTGTGGGGAGAAGGGATCCAATCAGTAGAAGAAGCAACCTAATGGTGAGGACTGCTTCAGGTCAGTCATACAACCCGTCTGTCCCACAAACCAGCTCATCTGTATCCCAGCTCCCCTTCTCCACATCCATTAACAACCTCTTCAAGGTCACAAAATCCTTCTCTTCATTTCTTTAGTTTGGAGAATTACACCTGCTGCTCTGTATTAATTCACCCTTGGGGTGGGAGTCCAGCATTTATTACCCATCCTTTTTCAAAGGGCATTTACGAGTCACTCACATTGCTGTGGGTCTGGAGTCACATGTAGGCCAGACCAGGTAAGGATGGCAGATTTCCTTCCGTGACGAATGTTAGTAAAAACCAAAGGGGTTTTTACGGCAATTGGTAATTTGTTTCATAGACTTCTTAATTCCAGGTTACGGTAAATTCAAATTTAGCATTTGCTGTGGTCCCCAGAGCTTTACCCTGGCCTCGCTTCCCGTTTGATAAGGTGCCGCACAAAAGGTTGCTGCAGAAGGTTAGGGTGTACGGAGTTGGGGGTAAGGTGTTAGCGTGGATAGAGGATTGGCTGTCTAATAGGAGGCAGAGAGTTGGTATCAATGGGTGCTATTCTGATTGGCGGTTGGTGACTAGTGGAGTGCCGCAGGGATCGGTGCTGGGGCCTCAACTATTTACCATTTATATAGATGATCTGGAGGAGGGGGCTGAATGTAGGGTGACGAAATTTGCTGATGACACAAAGATGAGTGGAAAAACAAATTGTGCTGAAAGTGTGGAAAGTCTGCAGAGGGATCTGGATAGGCTGAGCAGTTGCAGCAAGACCTCCCTGCTTTTATATTCTATCCCCCTCGCTATAAAGGCCAACATTCCATTCGCCTTCTTGATCACCTGCTGCACCTGCAGACTGGGTTTTTGCGACTCAGACAAGGGAATTAAGGGATCTGGATAGGCTGAGCGAGTGGGCGAGGACCTGGCAGATGGAGTACAATGTTAGCAAGTGTGAGGTTATCCACTTTGGCAGGAATAATAGTAGGAGGGATTACTATTTAAAGGGCGAAAAGCTGCAGCATGCTACGGTGCAGAGGGACCTGGGGGTCCTTGTGCATGAGTCGCAAAAACCCAGTCTGCAGGTGCAGCAGGTGATCAAGAAGGCGAATGGGATGTTGGCCTTTATAGCAAGGGGGATAGAATATAAAAGCAGGGAGGTCTTGCTGCAACTGTACAGGGCACTGGTGAGGCCGCAGCTGGAGTACTGTGTGCAGTTTTGGTTGCCGCACTTGCGCAAGGATATATTGGCCTTGGAGGGAGTGCAGAGGAGGTTCACTAGGCTGATACCGGAGATGAGGGGGTTAGGCTATGAAGAGAGACTAAATAGACTGGGTCTGTACTCATTAGAGTTTAGAAGGATGAGGGGGGATCTTATAGATACTTACAAGATAATGAAGGGGATGGATAGGGTAGAGGTAGAGAGATTCTTCCCGCTTAGAAAGGACAGCAGGACTAGAGGGCACAGCCTCAAGATAAGGGGGGGGCGGTGTAGATCGGAGTTGAGGAGGAACTTCTTCACTCAAAGGGTGGTGAATCTCTGGAATTCTCTGCCCGTTGAAGTGGTGGAGGCTGCCTCGCTGAATATATTTAAGTCATGGGCAGATAGGTTTCTGATAGACAAGGGAATTAAGGGAGAAAGCGGGAAAGTGGAACTGATCCACTTCAGATCAGCCATGATCTTATTGAATGGCGGGGCAGGCTCGAAGGGCTAGATGGCCTACTCCTGCTCCTATTTCTTGTGTTCTGGATTACTAACCCACTGACAATGCCAATATGCCACCATCATTCCTTGGTTAAAAACATTAAGGGATGTGGGGCTGATCTGGGTATGTGGACTTGCATCATTGACCAGCCGTGATCTCACTGAATGGGAGATCTGGATCAAGGAATTAAATGACCTCTTATTGTCTGAGAACGGCCCAGAACTGAGCACAGCTTTGGACACCCACAGCACAATCTCCAACTGCGCGTTCCAAAGGAGCCCCGTGGAGTGGACAGTCAGTCATTGTGTGCACATTTAACACTCGGTGTAGCACCACTCCCAATGGCAAAATCTTCTGAATTCTTCATTCAATTTTATCAACTTAGTTGAATGAAAAAATGAAGATATTTTGTACCCAACCTCTATATAAATGATCAACACAGAATGTCTTCTTGGAGTTTCATTTTGAACATGTTTTCTTTAGTTAGTTGTTAAAAATTAAATTGTCTTATCTAAGGTAAACATTGCAATGTACCAACTTGCCTTTTGGTCTATCAATAACCGATGGACAACTTCAATATCGGGTGCCATGAAACGGTCTTTAATCCAAGGTCTAGAAAGCAGACAATTTCACAAAATATTAACCATCTTACCTGGAACAATTCCGAGCAGTAACGGCTCAAATGTGACCCAGAATAGCGTGTCATTCTAATCGTACCTCACCACTGTGCGGACCAGGTCATAGACCTTTTCCAGGGGAGTTGTGGTTTTCAGGGGCCGTAAAAACTCGATTCCCTGACAGGCTGCAAGAAGTTCGATGGCAAGAACTGAGTGGAATAAAAACAACTGATCTCAGTCACCCTAAATGACCAACTTTACACACAAACAGTCAGAGGTTTCCATGGACATGAGCCAGAAATGGAAGAGAGTGAGGTAAAGAAACATCACAAACCCCACATTGTGAACATCACTAAGAGCAACACATCAACTCCTGTTCCAACTCACTGGAGAGGAGACTCCACCAATACCCCCACCCTCAATAATGGAGGAGTCCAGCATATCAGTGCAAAAGATAAGGCTGAAGTATTTGCAGCAATCTTCAGCGAGAAGTGCCGAGTGGATGATCCATCTCTGCGTCCTCCAGTGGTCCCCAGCATCTCGCGTAACAGTCTCCCGCCAATTTGATTAACCACGTGATATCAAGAAAGGATTGGAGGCACTGGATACTACAAAGGCAAAGGGCCCTGATAACATTCCAGCAATAGTACTGAAGACTTGTGCTCCAGAATTTGCCGCTCCCCGAGCCAAGTTCTTCCAGTACAGTTACAACACTAGCATCTACCCTGAAATGTGGAAAATTATCCAGGTATGTCCTGTACACACAAAGCAGGACAAATTCAACCTGGAAAATTACCGCAGAAGCAAGGTTTATACAAACACTGAAATACCCCGACTGGAACAAGAGATAGTTCAGGGGGGGATGGGGTTGAAGATTTGCCAGATAGTTAGGATGTATTAGTGATGAGGATTTGATGGTTAACGGGCCTGGCTGAGTTACTGACAGGCCTGACCCGCTCCTGGCTGCTTTGTGCTTCCCCTGTGCTGTGGGATGGGTGTATCACAGGGACAGCAGGATGAATGAGTGTCATTGCAGTGGGAGCCAGTGATTGGATCTGGTGCTATGTAATGAGGCGGGTAGAATTAGGGACCTTGAGGTGAAGGATCCTCTTGGAGAGAGTGATCATTGTATGGTGGAGTTTCTGTTGCAGATGGAGGAGGAGTAAGTGGGTTCCCGGACACGTGTCCTTTGTTTGAATAGAGGGGAGTACGGTAGGATGAGAGAAGAATTGGCGAATGTGGACTGGGGGAGTGCGTTGGAAGGTAGGTCTGCTGAGGAGCAGTGGAGGATCTTTAAGGAGATCTTTCTTGGTGCTCAGCAGAAATTTATTCCGATGGTTAAAAAGGACAGTAGGAGGAGAGGTAATAAGCCGTGGATAACGAAGGAGGTGAAGGAAAGTGTTAAATTAAAAGTGGAGGAATTTAGAGTAGCTAAGAGCAGTGGGCGAGAAGAGGATTGGGAAAGGTTTAAATGTCAACAAAGATTGACAAAGAAGTTGATAAAGAAGGGTAGAAGAAGCTATGAAGCTGGGCTAGCACTTAATATAAAAAAGGATAGCAAGAGTTTTTATAAATATATAAAAAGGAAGAGGCTGGCTAGGGTGAACGTTGGTCCCTTAGCGGATGAGAAAGGGGACCTAGTGGTAGGGGATGGGGATATGGCTAAGGTCTTGAATAACTTTTTTGTTTCTGTCTTCACGGAGGAGGACGTGAATAATTTGCCGGGTGTTAGCGATGGAAAGGTGGTAGGACTGGAGGGTCTTAATGACATTACTGTTACTAGAGAGGTGGTGCGCAACAGACTGGAGGGGCTGATTGTGGACAAGTCCCCAGGACCGGATGGAATGCATCCGAGGGTTCTGAAAGAAATGGCGGAGGTGATAGTGGATGCCTTGGTGGTTATTTTCCAGACGTCGCTGGATTCCGGGGAAGTGCCGGAGGATTGGAAAACGGCTAATGTTACGCCGTTGTTTAAGAAGGGTGCCAGGCAAAAGGCGGGGAATTACAGGCCGGTTAGTTTAACGTCTGTGGTAGGTAAAATGTTAGAATCCGTCATTAAGGAGGAAATTGCGAGGCATCTTGAAGGGAATTGCTTGATAGGGCAGACGCAACACGGTTTCATTAAAGGGAAGTCGTGTCTGACAAATTTACTGGAGTTCTATGAGGATGTGTCTAGGGCGGTGGATAGAGGAGAGCCGGTGGATGTGGTCTTTCTGGATTTTCAGAAGGCGTTTGATAAGGTACCTCACAAGAGGTTACTGCAGAAGGTCAGAGGACATGGAGTTGGGGGTAGGGTGTTAGCGTGGATAGAGGATTGGTTGTCAAATAGGAGGCAGAGAGTGGGGGTCAATGGGTGCTATTCGGATTGGCGGTTGGTGACTAGTGGGGTGCCCCAGGGGTCGGTGCTGGGGCCTCAGCTATTTACCATTTATATAGATGATCTGGAGGAGGGAACCGAGTGTAGGGTGTCGAAATTTGCTGATGACACCAAGATTGGGGGAAAGGCAAATTGTGCGGAGGGTGTGGAGAGTCTGCAGAAGGATCTAGATAGGCTGGGTGAATGGGCCAGGAAATGGCAAATGGAATTTAATGTTGGCAAGTGTGAGGTGGTCCACTTTGGTAGGAAGAATGGTAGGAAGGACTATTACTTACGTGGCGAAAAACTGCAGCAGGCGACGGTGCAGACGGACCTCGGGGTCCTTGTGCATGAGTCGCAAAAACCCAGCCTGCAGGTGCAGCAGGTGGTCAGGAAGGCGAATGGGATGCTGGCCTTCATAGCGAGGGGGATTGAATATAAAAGTAGGGAGGTCTTGCTGCAGCTGTATAGGGCATTGGTGAGGCCGCAGCTGGAGTACTGTGTGCAGTTTTGGGCGCCGCACCTGCGCAAGGATATTTTGGCCTTGGAGGGAGTGCAGAGGAGGTTTACTAGGCTGATACCGGAGTTGAGGGGGTTGAGCTATGAGGAGAGGCTGAATAAACTAGGCTTGTACTCGTTAGAGTTTAGAAGAATGAGGGGAGATCTCATTGAGACGTATAAGATGATGAATGGGATGGATAGGATAGAGGTGGAAAGACTCTTCCCGCTCAAAAAAGACAGTAGGACTAGGGGGCACAGCCTCAAGATAAAGGGGGGGCAGTTCAGAACGGAGTTGAGGAGGAACTTCTTCACTCAAAGGGTGGTGAATCTCTGGAATTCTCTGCCCGTTGAAGTGGTGGAGGCTGCCTCGCTAAATATTTTTAAGAAGCGGGTTGATGGGTTTTTGATAAGAGAGGGGATTAAGGGTTATGGGGAGAGGGCGGGAAAGTGGAACTGAGCCACGACAGATCAGCCATGATCTTATTGAATGGCGGGGCAGGCTCGAAGGGCCAGATGGCCTACTCCTGCTCCTATTTCTTATGTTCTTATGTTCTTATGATGTTCTTCATTTTCAGAATATGTTAATTGTCCATTCTTAATTTCCCTTGAGGAATGATGATGACTCAGTGCTGCAGGAAGGTCTCACTCAGAGCCCATAGGCAGTTCCAAGACTCAGCAACGATGTGTGCTGTCAGGGTGTTGTATACTCTCCCCCACACTTCCCTGCACCCTCGCCATGGCCTCTCCCTTAAACCCCTCCCCATGGCCTCTCCCCCGCACTCCCCTACACCCCTCCCCACATCCCTCCCCTCAACATTCCCCTACACCTCCCCCCCTCACCCCTCAACATGCTTCCCCCATACTCCCCTACATCTCTCCCCTACATCCCTCTCCATGCCCTCTCCTCCACATTCCCCCACACCCCCTCCTCCCTCACCACACACTCCCGCTCACACTTCCCCCAGTGGGTTTATTATTCTCAATATTTACCAGTTTGCAAGAAAATAACGATTATCGATACTCAGTCATACCTTGTTCCACGTGTTCAATAACCCTCAATGCTTTCCTGGCAGCCCATCCACCCATCGAGACGTGGTCCTCAGTGGCAGCGCTGGTGGACAGAGAGTCCACTGAAGAGGGATGACACAGACCCTTGTTCTCAGAGACTGGAAATAATACGGGTTATTTACAATACACTTGCTCCATAAAATAAAATGGTAACTTTTAAAGCTAAAATTTTCAGTTGAGGAGAATGAATCATTTGTTCTCACCCAGGAATAAATACATGTCCCATTATAAACTGTTCTGTCCATATTTAGAATGGAACTTCCTTATGTCAACTTGTCACGCTGTAATTCTACCCTCCCAGCAGTGGTGGCACTACAGAGCCTCCGTTTTGAATTTCCCAGTATTCCAGTTGGGAGAAACTCTTCCTCAACTCCAGCCACCTGCTTGATTCCACCCATTCACCTGCTTCCTGCCTGCAGCATCACACTAAATAACTAGTGTAGAAAGGATCAATTCCTGTATCATTCAAAATCTTGTCCTGTTCCCAGGCGTTCTGGTTTTCGGTTATTGTTTATAATTGCAAACAGTTATTTGCATCTATTGCTGGTATTGACAGACCGTTAAGTGGCTCTGCGGAGTGAGGCTCTGAAATCTCACCGTGCCACTCTATAATACACTGCTGTCTCACAGCATCAGGGACCCGGCTTCGATTCCCACTTGGGTCACTGTGTGTGCAGGGTGTGTATGACCTCCCCATGTCTGTGTGGGTTTCCTCCCACAGTCTGAAAGACGTGTGGGTTAGGTGGATTGGCCATGGCGCCGGAGTGTGGCGACTAGGGGATTCTCACAGTAACTTTATTGCAGTGTGACACTAATAAATGAAATTTAAAAACATAAAAACAAAACTTGTATTCATCAACTGGCAGTACCACTCACACAGTGATATAAGAGAACACATGGCCCAAACCTGGGAGTCTGTGTAACGTTGGACAGACAGTGTGTAGAAGGAAGCAAGGAATCACCTCCTGGCTGGGATCTTTACTGTAGTTTTTGGTAGTTAATAGTTACTGTTAAGATATCTAGGAGCATGAATACCTTAATAAAACCAGCTGAACTATACCCAATACCTTACACCACATATTATTAAAAAATATCGAGGCACTGGCAAAGGAACACGAGGATGGTATCCGTGAGAATCAATTGTTGAAGGTAAACAAGTAGGTGCAGCAGGCAGTAAAGAAAGCAAGTGTTATGATGGCCTTCATAGTGAGAGGATCCGAGTACAGGCACAGGAATGTCCGACTGCAATTGTATAGGATGTTGGTGCAGTCTTGGTCTCCTTATCTGAGGAAGGATGTCCTTGTTAGAGAGGGAGTGCAGCAAAAGCTTACCAAACTGATTCCTGGGATGGGAATATGAGGAAAGATTGAGTTGGTTAGGATTATATTCACTGGCATTCAGAAGAACGAGAGGGGAGCTCATAGAGAGCTATAACATTGTATCAGGACAAGACTGGGTAGATCAGAAAGAATGTTCCCGATCGGTGTTGGGGAGGTCAGAATCAGAGGTCACAGTCTAACAACGTGGGGTAAATGTTTTAGGATTGAGGTGAGGAGAAATTTCTTCACCCAGAGAATGGTCAGTCTGTGGAATTCACTACCACAGAAAGCAGTTGAGGCCAAAACATTTCAAGAAGCAGTTAAATTAGTTCTTGGGTCAAAGGGGACCAAAGGATTTCATCTATGGAGGGAGTGATGAGCATGGAGGATCTTTGCTTGAAAAACAATCAATGAGAAACCAGCAAGGTGCTGGATCGACCACCGGAGTTCAGGAGAGTGTTGGAGCTGTGGGACTAATTCTGGTTCATAATCCTAATGCCCAGGAGGCATGAAATCAGATCACTGTTACTGCCTTGCTCCTTCCACAGGCATTGTACACAGTTGGAATATTGAGCCTCTCTCCTCAGCCTAAAGTGAAGTCCAGGTAGGGAGGTAACCATGTGGGGACTCTGTCCTCCAGGCTAAATGTGCCTATTGGTGTCGGCCATTACTTAATCCCAGAGGGCAGGAGAGGGGCAGAATGTAGGCCCAATTCCTCATCACAATCTAATTTGGTAGAGGTGTCCCAAAGTAGGTGTTCAGCCCCTCATTTGCATTTATTTGGATGTTAAGGTGGTCAGCAAGGCCTGGAAAATAGAGCAGTCTAATTCTGAATTAAGAGGACAATGTGGCACGGTGACACAGTGGGTTAGCACTGCTGTCTCACAGTGCCAGGGACCCGGGCACGGTGACACAGTGGGTTAGCACTGCTGTCTCACAGTGCCAGGGACCCGGGCACAGTGACACAGTGGGTTAGCACTGCTGTCTCACAGTGCCAGGGACCCGGGCACAGTGACACAGTGGGTTAGCACTGCTGTCTCACAGCGCCAGGGACCCGGGCACAGTGACACAGTGGGTTAGCACTGCTGTCTCACAGTGCCAGGGACCCGGGCACGGTGACACAGTGGGTTAGCACTGCTGTCTCACAGCGCCAGGGACCTGGGCACGGTGACACAGTGGGTTAGCACTGCTGCCTCACAGTGCCAGGGACCCGGGCACGGTGACACAGTGGGTTAGCACTGCTGTCTCACAGTGCCAGGGACCCGGGCACGGTGACACAGTGGGTTAGCACTGCTGTCTCACAGCGCCAGGGACCCGGGCACAGTGACACAGTGGGTTAGCACTGCTGTCTCACAGCGCCAGGGACCCGGGCACGGTGACACAGTGGGTTAGCACTGCTGTCTCACAGCACCAGGGACCCGGGCACAGTGACACAGGGGGTTAGCACTGCTGTCTCACAGTGCCAGGGACCCGGGCACGGTGACACAGTGGGTTAGCACTGCTGTCTCACAGTGCCAGGGACCCGGGCACGGTGACACAGTGGGTTAGCACTGCTGTCTCACAGTGCCAGGGACCTGGGTTCGATTCCCAGCTTAGGTCACTGTCTGTGTGGAGTTTGCATGTTCTCCCCATGTCTGTGTGGGTTTCCTCCCACAGTCCAAAAGATGTGTAGGTTAAGTGGATTGGCCATGCTAAATTGCCCCTTATTGTCAAGGGGTCAAGCAGGGTAAATACACGGAGTTATGGGGATAGGGACTGGGTGGGATTGTAGTCAATGCAGTCTTGATGGGCTGAATGGCCTCCTTGTGCACTGTAGGGATTCTATGACTGTGCTCCGCCCACCACTCTGCAATTCAATCAGATTGTAGCTGAGCTGTATCTTAATTTACCCACCTCCATATCCCTTACCCAAAACCTCACCAATCTCAGTCCTGAAAGCTTCAAACAAACATCAGCATCTACGGTTTTTAGGGAAGAGTTTTCCAGATTTCCATTCGTCCTCAAAGAACTGCTTCCTGATTTCACTGCCAAAAAACCTGGTTGGAATTTTAAGGTATGTCTCTTTGTTCTGGATTCTCCCACAAGAGGGGATAATTTCTCTGTGTCGACTCTTTTGAATACTTTTATTATTTTTAACAGCCCCTCCAATTCAGGATGAATATTGTCTCAGGTAATATTCGATTGAGTTTAGAATGCCGGGGATCTAATGTTCCTTAGACCCCTACAGAGCAGAAAGAGGCCCTTCGGCCCATCGAGTCTGCACCGAACACAATCCCACCCAGGCCCTACCCCCATATCCCTACATATTATACCCACTAATCCCTCTAACCTACACATCCCTGGACACTAAGGGGCAATTTCTTAGCACGGCCAATCAACCTAACCCGCACATCTTTGGACTGTGGGAGGAAACCGGAGCATCCGGAGGAAACGCAGACACGAGGAGAATGTGCAAACTCCACACAGACAGTGACCCCGAGCCAGGAATCGAACCCAGGTCCCTAGAGCTGTGAAGCAGCAGTGCTAACCACTGTGCTATCATGCCGCCCACAGTAGCGCAGTGCTTAGCTGTCGGTGTCTATAATGGTGAAGGAATGGTCCTTTTAGGTATCCTTGGGGTACAGTATTGGTGTTTATTACACCAACTTCTGCTGTGGTATCTGCACTCTCTCTCAGATGCTGGACCTTCCTCTTTCTGGTGACCAAGTGACCACTGAGATTTTGGCTACAAACATTCCACTAATAAAATCACAACCAGTACCGAACTGGAAGCCAAGAGTGAAGACAAGATTGACCTGCCAAAGGTTGCGAATGTGGCCCAATCCATCACACAAGCCAGCCTCCCATCCACTGACTCTGTCTACACTTCCCACTGCCTCGACAAAGCAGCCAGAATAATCAAGGACCCCACGCACTCTGAACATTCTAGAAGTCTGAGGTCCCGTACCGACCGACTCAACAGCAGCTTCTTCCCTGCTGCTGTCAGACTTTCGAATGGACCTACCTCGCATTGAGTTGATCTTTCTCTACACCCTCGCTATGACTGGAACACTACATTCTGCACTCCTTTCCTTCTCTATGAAGGGTATGCTTTGTCAGTATAGCACGCAAGAAACAATACTTTTCACTGTGTGTTAATACATGTGACACGAATAAATCAAATCAAATCAAATCAAAAGAGCGTACCCAGGGCAGCTGCAGTGCAGTGAGCTATCATAAAGCCAGAGTTTAGGCCTCCTTCATTGACCAGGAAAGCGGGCAGTTCACTCAGGGACGGGTTACACAGCCTTTCAATTCTCCTCTCACTGATCGCAGCTAACTCGTGAACACCAATCGCCAGATAGTCCAGCGCCTACGTAAGGACAACAGAGTGAATGGTTAACGATGCAGCAGCCATCTCCTGTCATCGGTCTCAAACAAAAAGCTGTTTCTTCTCAGCATCTGGCTTTATTTTTCTGTATAAAATACTTGCTTTGTATCTGACAGAGAGAGAAAACAATCTCAACCAACTTAATACTTTTCACTATTTTACAAACTGTAAATATAGATATTTAATGTCAGTAATAATTATAGGATATTGACGTATCAGAGCTATAACAACCATTGATAAAGAATAAACACTCTACTGAAGCTTTAATATGCAAAACACAAAAAAAATGAACTACACAAATCATGCAGCACAGGAAGCCACTGTGCTGTCTTTCTGAAACCCTCTTCGAAATGATTTAACCCTATTACCAGCTCATAAAATTGCAAACAATGCAGTCCATTTCACAGTTGTGCAAACAACCACTTCTGAGCTAAATAGATTTGCAGGTTTGGAATTCAGCCAAGCAATCATAATAAGATTTCATTGCACAATTGGTCCCACTTCTAATCCAGTTAATCCCACTTTATATATATATAAGGAACAAGAGAGTAGCTAGAGAAAGAGTTGGTTCACTCAAGGACAAAGGAAGAAAATTATGCATAGAACCAAAGGAAGTGGGTGAGTTCCTTAATGAGTACTTTGCATCGGTATTCACAAAGCACAAGTTATGTTGGTTAGGCCACGTTTGAAACATTGCGTCCTATTCTGGTCATCACACTACCAGAAGGACATGGAGGCTTTGGAGAGAGTGCAGAAAAGGTTTACCAGGATGTTACTTGGTATGGTGGGGATTAGCTATGAGGAGAGATTGAATAAACTGGGATTGTTGTCCCTGGACAGACAGAGGCTGAGGGACGACCTGATAGAAGTTTATAAAATGATGAGAGGTATAGATAGGGTGAATACTTGGAAGTATTTTCCCAGGGTGGAAATGACAATTACAAGGGGTACAAGTTCAAGATAAGGGGGAAAAGGTCAAAGGTGGTGGGGGCCTGGAGTGAGGTGGTTGAGATGGATACATTATTGACATTTAAGAGTTACCTGCTTGGCGCTGGTGGGGGTGGCATGGTAGCACAGTGGGTTAGCACTGCTGCTTCACAGCTCCAGGGTCCTGGGTTCGATTCCCGGCTCGGGTCGCTGTCTGTGTGGAGTTTGCACATTCTCCCCGTGTCTGCATGGGTTTCCTCCGGGTGCTCCGGTTTCCTCCCACAGTCCAAAGATGTGCGGGTTAGGTTGATTGGCCGTGCTAAGAAATTGCCCCTTAGTGTCCAGGGATGTGTAGGTTAGAGGGATTAGTGGGTATAATATGTAGGGATATGGGGGGTAGGGCCTGGGTGGGATTGTGTTCGGTGCAGACTCGATGGGCCTCTTTCTGCACTGTAGGGTTCTATGATTCTATGTTCTAGACACATGAAGAGGTGGGGAATAGAGGGATACAAGTGGTTGATCGAGATAGGACAGTGTGATTGGTGCAGGTTTGGAGGGCCGAAGGGCCAGTTCCTGTTTTGGACTGTTCTTAGTCCTTTGTGAGTTCTTTGCTCATAATATTTTATTTTTCTCCATCTCTAAACGTTTGCCTTTTCAAAGCCAGGTCTTATTTTGCTTCCCGTTTGTTCTGGAACATTTCAAGTCCTAATCACCCTCCGGATGAAGAGATTTCTCCCAAACTCCCTCCTCCTCCTTCTGATGATCATAACTTTCGAACCTCTATTCAGCAACCAATGAAAATAACGTTTTCCATTTAACTTCAGTGAGATTCTTCCTAATTTTGAGTACCCTTAATAGTTTTCCCTGAATCTTCTTTATTCCAATAATATCGAGTGAAACAGACACTTACTTTCGCTGGATACTCTCCGTGGAAGTTTCCACCAGAAATTGTCTCCCCTCTATCCGCAAATACCATCTAAAGTGAGTAAATTAAGGTTGATAACCAGTAGATATGATGGCACCAGGAACCCAATACCTGGTACATAGAACCAGAGAAATGTTAGCGCAGTGGCACTTAAAACTGTTATTGGTAAAAATTTAGGGTTAATTTAAATCCACTTGTTATATTTGGTGGCAGATTTGATAGCATCCATGGAGAGAGAAACCGGGTTCATGCATAGAATCCTACTGTGCAGGAGGCCATTCAGCCCATTGAGTCTGCATTCACTGACAGAGCATCTTACTCAGACCCACTCCCCTATTCCCGTAACCCTGTACATTTACCATGGCCAATCCACCTAACCCATACATCTTTGGAGTGTGGAAAACAGAGCACCCAGAGGAAACCCATGCAGACCTGGGGAGAACGTGCAAACTTCACACAGTCAGTCATCCAAGGCTGGATTTGAACCCGGGTCCCAGGCATTGTGAAGCAGCAGTGCTAACCACTGTACCACCATACTGCCCACGGTATTGTTCATTCAGTTTTCAATGGAATCTCATGATGAATACTTGGCTGAACTCCAAGCCTCACTAATGAATTTAACTCAGAAATTTCATGGCTGTGGAAGGGACAGTGTGAGTTATTTGACTGACAGTTTTGTGAGAATGTAATAGAATTAAAGTGTTTTGGAGATGTTTTTGAATTACTTTGTTTTGACAGCATTGTGAGCATTTCAAAGAACTTCTGGTGGTGATGAGGTTTATGAATTCTGTCCATTGTAGATACTGAATGAGTGGATACGGAGGATGCATTGGACATGGGAAATATGAGAAAGAAACACCTGCCCCTCGAGCACCCCTGTGCTATCTGTTCAAGGCCCCAAACATTCCTTTCAGGTGAAGCAACATTTCACTAACACCTCCTTCAGTTTGGTCTCCTGTATTCACTGCTCCCAATGTGGTCTTCTAACACACACGCGCGCACATTCTAACACACACGCACGCGCACTCCAACATGCACGCACATTCCAACACGCACGCGCACTCCAACACGCACGCGCGCTCCAACACGCACGCGCGCTCCAACACGCACGCGCGCTCCAACACGCACGCGCGCTCCAACACGCACGCGCACACTCCAACACGCACGCGCACACTCCAACACGCACGCGCGCTCCAACACGCACGCGCACACTCCAACATGCACGCGCACACTCCAACATGCACGCGCACTCCAACACGCACGCACGTGCACTCCAACACGCACGCGCACACTCCAACACGCATGCGCACTCCAACACGCACGCGCGCTCCAACACGCACGCGCACACTCCAACATGCATGCGCACTCCAACACGCACGCACGCGCACTCCAACACGCACGCGCACACTCCAACATGCATGCGCACTCCAACACGCACGCACGCGCACTCCAACACGCACGCGCACACTCCAACATGCATGCGCACTCCAACACGCACGCACGCGCACTCCAACACGCACGCGCACACTCCAACACGCACGCGCACTCCAACACGCACGCACGCGCACTCCAACACGCACGCGCACTCCAACACGCACGCGCACATTTAATTTTAAAGTAATGACTTTTTGTTGCAGTTTCTATATTCTTCCTCGTTTCTGTTCTGATGAAGAGTCTAAGGACTCGAAACATTAACTCTGCTTCTCTCCTAATCGATGTTGACAGACATGGTGAGTGTTTCCAGCGTTCTCTGTTTTTGTTCCTCTTTTAATGGGTGGTTTGGAACATTGAAACTTATTAGATTAATTATTTTGCCACTGCATCAAGTGACAGTGAATTCACTTGTATAGACGTTAATGATCTCTCTATGTGCCGTTTACACGACCTGTCTCACTGTACCTCTTTCATAGTCACTGATCTGAGTGTTTATCACAGTCTACAGGAAATTTAACACTGGAACAAAAACAGAGAACGCTGGAAACACTCACCATGTCTGTCAACATCGATTAGGAGAGAAGCAGAGTTAATGTTTCGAGTCCTTAGACTCTTCATCAGAACAGAAACGAGGAAGAATATAGAGAGATCATTGACATCTATACAAGTGAATTCACTGTCACTTGATGCAGTGGCAAAATAATTAAACATCCTGATTATATAAACTCTGAAATTTCACACCATGTTACATCAACTGCGAAGGTTCACAGTGTGTTACATAGACTCTGAAAGGATACTGGATTATCTGTGGCACTGTTAATCTCGGTCTCAATTATATTTTTCACAAATGCGATCGTGTCATTCGCCACCCCATGTACCTGCAAGAAAAAACAAATGCAGCACATCACACAATTTTTTATTTGGCTTTAGTAAGCACTGGTTTTTAAGTTTTGATATAAACATCAGCGTTCTGATTTAGCAATCTCCGTACAAAGCAAGAACAGAGGTCAGTGCTCAGATAACCCTTACTCTTCAACCTGGTCAGGTTCCAATGAAGGGAAATCCGATACCGAGTGTCTGTACTCTGACATAGGAGCGCCTTCTAATCTGAAAACTGGTACCAGCTCTGGCTCAGTGTTGAACCAGACTGACACCCCAGTGCAGTACTGAGGGAGCTCTGTACGGTCAGGGGATGCCAAGCTTCAGATGAGATGTTAAAATGAGGGCCTATCTGTCCTTTCAGATGGATGTATGAGATCACATGGCATTGTTTCAAAGGAGGAGTAATTCCCCAATGGGCTGATATCTATCCCCCAACCAACATCACAGATATCTGGTTATTAGCTCATCATGAGGCTATGGATCAGGAGTGAGAGTAGGCTGATAACCTTCGGCTCTCTGTTAGTAAAGAATCTATCTACCACTGCCTGAAAAATATTCACTGACCCTGTCTCTGGAGAAGAGAATTCCAAGAACCATAGAAAATTACAGCTCAGAAAAGACTCTCAGCCAATTCCCAGAAAGAAAAATAATTCACCCTATCTCCATCGAAATGGGACATCCCTCCGTTTTAAACTGTGGCCCCTCATTCTAACGTGAGCCGAAAGCTTGTGAGTTTACTATTAAATAAACCGGTTGGACTTAAACCTGGTGTTGTCAGACTTCTTTCTGTGGTTACCCCTTGTTCTAGTCAATGTTCATTGCTGTTTGTGAGTTCACACTTGCAAACTCGGGTTTCACACATATCACAATAGTGATTACACAAAGGTATTTCACTGGATGGAAACAGCTTTGGAAGATCCTGAGGTTGTGAAAAGTGTTACAGGAATGGGAAACTTACTATTGGACAGCAGAAACAGGATTACAGTCAGGTTATCCATTACAGTACACGCTATCCAGGTGATGGGGGTTTTGATGGGTCAGTAATTGGTGTTTGTGGCTGTAGTCCAGTCAGAACGGAGTCTGTCACTGTCAGGTTCCAGAGAGGTGTTGGAAATGCCTACCTGAGGACAGCAGCGTAGGGTGTAGGCATCCTGAACACGGTCACAGAACCTGTGGCTCTCTGTGAAGGGAACACAGCATTACAGAAACACCACGGCCAAAATCTCCTGAAGTGCATCAAGATTGGCAGCAATGACCCTGCACCGAGGGAGGGCTTACCTGCTATTTCCGAAGGATGGTGATCAGAGCCCAGCAGGGATCTGAATCGAAAGGCTACCTCCACCTGGCCAGGATGAGGCCGCAGTGCGTGAATGTCTAAACACAGAGAGAACCAGTACCAGAGATAACCATTAGATTCGTACAGGTGACTCTATGGCTCATCATTTAAACAAATCCGAATCATTGGCTAGTTTCATCTCTTCATATCTTCTCTGCCTTTATAATGCTGCAAAGTACACGGACCATCTTTCTGTCTTTACTAAACTTGGCAAAAGAACGATCAGTGTTGTAGTAAGGGGTTGGAATGGAGGCCATTTTTCTCAGATGTGTACAAACAGATGAAACTAAAGTTCAGTATTTATTTAAAGGAGTGGGAGATTCACAATGGCTGGAGATAGTTGTGGGGTGAGGGGCCTGTATTTGTTGAAGGGTCTGGAGGGGGTCGTGTGTAAAGGTGAAGGGGTCTGGGTGGGGTTCCAGTTGGGTGGAGGGGGTCTGGGTGAGGGGCATGTATGGGGGGGGTCTGGATGGCTGTTAAGAAGTGATTCCTGTGCTGTGTGATATTAATAATTTTGTGGTGGGGTGGGGCCTAATTGAATCTTTTTTAAATTCAGGCTGTGATGTCGGTGTTCGTGGTAAAGCCAGTGTTTATTGGGTGTATCTAAGTACCATAGAAGAATAGATAGTCTCATTCATTCACCCAATCATCTGTAATAAATGTTTAATTGAAGATAAATTGTAATTGTTAATAGAATAAGTTGGAATATGGATGGTGGAGAAGGTTCTCTGTGTGTACACAGTCTGATCTATCAGTCAAACACTCAGCACAGTTGACTGTGTACGAGCCCCCAGTAAACACTCACCGCTGTCAAAGGCTCTGGTTGTGCCTTTCAGAACCTCCAGTGTAAGAGCTGCTACAATATCTGCCTGTCGGGCAATCGCTGTGGCTCTCTCCACTGCCTCTGCGCCCAGAGATGTAATCATCTGAGTGCCATTGATCAGGGCCAGACCCTGTGTGACCAAACACAACACATTAATATCACACACACCATCACTGGGGAATACAGCTCAGCTACAGGACCACACCAAAAAAAAACAGCAAGGACAACATTCAGAACTGTCTGTTTTCAGAACTGATTAAACAAGCAGGGAAAGCGAGTACAAAGGATCCCAATGAATCACCTTGGTGCTGATGACCCTGTCCCCTAGGCCAGTGTTAATCACCCCGTCCTCTGGGCCAGTGTTAATCACCCCGTCCTCTGGGCCAGTGTTAATCACCCCGTCCTCTGGGCCAGTGTTAATGACCCCGTCCTCTGGGCCAGTGTTAATGACCCTGTCCCCTGGCCCCAGTGTTAATGACCCTGTCCCCCTGGCCCCAGTGTTAATGACCCCATCCCCTGGCCCCAGTGTTAATGACCCAGTCCCCTGGCCCCAGTGTTAATGACCCCATCCCCTGGCCCCAGTGTTAATGACCCAGTCCCCTGGCCCCAGTGTTAATCACCCCATCCCCTGGCCCCAGTGTTAATGACCCTGTCCCCCTGGCCCCAGTGTTAATGACCCAGTCCCCTGGCCCCAGTGTTAATGACCCAGTCCCCTGGCCCCAGTGTTAATGACCCAGTCCCCTGGCCCCAGTGTTAATGACCCAGTCCCCTGGCCCCAGTGTTAATGACCCTGTCCCCCTGGCCCCAGTGTTAATGACCCTGTCCCCCTGGCCCCAGTGTTAATGACCCTGTCCCCCTGGCCCCAGTGTTAATGACCCTGTCCCCCTGGCCCCAGTGTTAATGACCCAGTCCCTTGGCCCCAGTGTTAATGACCCTGTCCCCCTGGCCCCAGTGTTAATGACCCTGTCCCCCTGGCCCCAGTGTTAATGACCCTGTCCCCCTGGCCCCAGTGTCAATAACCCTGTCCCCCTGGCCCCAGTGTTAATGACCCTGTCCCCCTGGCCCCAGTGTTAATAACCCAGTCCCCCTGGCCCCAGTGTTAATGACCCAGTCCCCTGGCCCCAGTGCTGATGATCCCATCCCCTGGCCCCAGTGCTGATGACCCCGTCCTCTGGGCCAGTGTTGATGATCTTGTCAAAGGTTCTGATATTGGACAGGAACGTGGTGGATCTCTGGGTCTCTCTCTCACAAGGTGTTCAGAGTCTCAGCAGCCGGAGACGCTGCCAACAGTCTGATGGGGGCTGGAGCTTTTCCAGAGCTTGAGAGTGAGACCAGAGGAGCAGCCCCATGTTTGGAGCCCATTATCAGGGTCTGGAGGGGGCAGGGGGATGGGGGGGAGTACAGTCAGTGTGCCAGGCTCAGGCATCCTTGTTTATTCATTCAGGGATCCAGCACTCACAGTACCATTGGCCATATCTCTTCTCTCCAGTTACAACTAGACTTTGGTAACACTTGTCCATGAAGGCAGACATCACCCCCTTCTGTCTCCCCGCTCCGGTCACTGAAATTTCTCCCCAGTAAAGAGGCTGATTGAGCTGGAGGTAAATCAGAAATTACTCGGGACACTGATGAGCTTGAATATTAATGACCACGGAACCAGGTGGATTTGGAGATTAACAGGATTGAGTTGAACGATGCAACAGACCAGAGGCTGAATGGCCACCAATTGGTCGCACGTTCCACTGAAGAGAAATCAGATTTTTTTAATTCATTTATGGGACATGGGCCTCGCTGGCTGGGCCAGCATTTATTGCCCATCCCTAGTTGCCCGTGGGCAATTGAGAGTCAACCACATTGCTGTGGTTCTGGAATCACATGTAGGCCAGACCAGGTAAGGACGGCAGATTTCCTTCCCTAAAGGACATCAGTGAACCAGATGGGTGTCTCCAACAATCGACAACGGTTTCATGGTCATCAGTAGATTCTTAATATGGTGTACCTGGGCTTTCAGAAGGCATTCGGGACAGGGCCACACAACAGACTTGGGGAAAAAAGCTAGTGTTCGTGGAATCAAAGGGACAGTGGGAATGAGGACACAGGATTGGCTGAGCAACAGGGAGCAGAGGGTAATGGTTAAGGGTTATTTTTTGGCTGGAGGAGGATCTGTAGGGATCGGTATTGGAGCCCTTGCTTTTCCTGATGTACAGGAATGATCTAGACCTTGGTGCGCAAGGGAGAATTTCAAAGCCCGCGGCTGACACTAAGCCTGTAAGTTCTGTGAACAGAACAGTGTAAAATTTTAAATCAACAGCCAAGTTGGTGGATTGGGCAGATTGGTGGCAGAAAGGGGGCACTGCCCACTGGCACAATGGCAGTACCAGCCTGGCAATGCCAATTCTAGAGAGGTTCCCCTTATGCACTGGGGGGGATGGGTGCCCTGACACTTATTGGAGGGATTATTGCCCAGATTCTTGTTAGAGTGGGGATGGAACGAGCGCTCTGATGTTTGTTGAGGGGTGGGAGGTCCTCTGTGTCTGTGGGGGGGGCGGCCGCGGGAGGGAAGAGTTAATTCTAGATGCTAATTGGCGCACTCTTTACAGATGGCATCCCCATTGCTGTGGGCACAGCCTTGCCCGGCTCCATCAGGCTTCACCCCACCAGAGTGACACTGCAAACAGCACCCCCAGGTTCCCTGCACACCGAATGCCAGAACATCCGGACAGCAAACGTGTTTGTGAAGATGAGAGACACACACAGGTTTCCAGCCTGAAACCCACACTCCGATAAACCGTGGGAAGATTCCAGCCACTGGCTCTAGAATGTTCTGCCTGGCAGAAGCAGTTTCAAGAGGACATTAGATGATTGAGTAGAAACAATGTGCAGGGATACGGGGAGAATGGCACCAAGTTGAGGATGCTCGTTTGGAGAGCAGAGATGATGGGCTGAATGGCCTCCTTTTGCACTGTAACGTGATTCTATGAGGATGGTGAGTGGCTTGGAGGGGGAGTTGAGGCAGAGATGTTCCCATGTGTCCGCTGCTCTGTTTTTGTGTACTTGGCGGTGGTTACGGGTTTGGAAGGTGCCACAGGAGGAGTTTTTATGGTTTCTATGAGACTTGGCACAGTGCATCTTGCAGGTGGTGCACACGGCTGTCACTGTGTCAGTGATAGAGGGGGTGAACGTTGAAAGCGGGTGGACATGGTGCCAAGCAGGAGGGATTTGTCCTGGATGGTGTCCGGCTTCTTGGGTGTTTTTGGAGCTGCACCGGACAAGGAATAGGAATCGAACCCGTGTCCCCAAGTCCCATCGATTGGACAGTTCTCCCAGTTTTGGTACAAGCCCTCAAAAGTTTGTAAGAAGGGTTTGTAAAAGTTTGAAGTCTGATGGAGCCGGTAAGCTCACAATTTTCCTCGTTTCATTAAACTCTCGCTCCAGTTTGTAAAGTGATATTATCTATACAGTGAGGCCCCCAGTGTGTCTCTCCCTCTCTCGAGTCAATGGTTTACAGAGACAGCCTTCAACTGTAAGTAATATTTATATAACACTGAGGTTAATGTGGTTTAACCAGCGATTTAGCAACAAGTGTGCGCTGAGGATGTGTTTTGTCCAGGATGTCCTGGCCTCGTGTGAGACACACTCAGTAGCGGCCAGGTACAGCTCCGCAGTTAGAAATGAGAGGGAAGGGAGAGAATCTGACCCAATATTGACCCCTCTCTCAAATCCCAGGCAGTCACAGTGCTCCCAAAGAGCCCAGTGTCCACGAGGGGAACGGGGAGATGACCACACAGTGTTTATACAACAATGCAGGCACCTCCCTGCACTGTGCAGTGACTGACTGGGTTAGAGAGACAGAGAGACGTTGCCACACACACTCTACCCCTCAGCCATAGCAAAGGCTAAAAGAGGGAGAAAGAAATATCAACCCTTGCACCCCCTCCCCTACCCCCCACAAACCCCTCTCAACAGCACCAGGGTGAAGAGAGTGGGAGCAGCTGGAAGCTACGCCGCACTATCAGAGGGTCAGTGCTGAGGGAGTGCCGCACTGTCAGAGGGTCAGTACTGAGGGAGTGCCGCACTGTCAGAGGGTCAGTGCTGAGGGAGTGCCGCACTGTCAGAGGGTCAGTGCTGAGGGAGCGCCGCACTGTCAGAGGGTCAGTACTGAGGGAGTGCCGCACTGTCAGAGGGTCAGTGCTGAGGGAGTGCCGCACTGTCAGAGGGTCAGTGCTGAGGGAGTGCCGCACTGTCAGAGGGTCAGTGCTGTGGGAGTGTGGCACTGTCAGAGGGTCAGTGCTGAGGGAGTGCCGCACTGTTGGAGGTGGGGCCTATCGGATGAAATGTTAAAGCCAGACTCTGGTCTGTGCTCTGATATGCCATGGGCCAGATTGAAGAGGAGGAGGAGAGATTTTCCTCCATGAGTTGGCGTATACTCATCCCTCAATCAACATCACTTTCAGAAAATAGCTGGTCATTTTCGTCTTACCGTTAGTGGGATCTTGCTGTGTGCTTTCTGGGTTTCTATGTTGCGACAGTGATTACTGTGGCATTAGGGTGTTCAGTGCTGCAAGGATTCGTGTGGGATTGGGAAAGAGTATTACACACAGGATGATGTACAGAGTTACAGGGGAACAGCCCGGTTGTGGTGAGTCTGGTTGAGATTAACATGGGGCTAGTACCTAGTCAGGACTACACCCTGTATATAGTTATATGTTATTAATAATGTTTAAGTCTACACCCCTCTAGACCTTTTCATCAGATAATATACAAGCCAATGTGACGTCACCTTATAACAACCAAACTTGAAAAATACTTAATTGCTGTAAAGTGCTTTGAAATGTCCTGAGGCTGTGAAATTGGTGCTATATAAATGCAAAGTCTTTCTTTAAAGAGCTGACCAGACAAGATTATTTGATACAGATGCTTCTTCCCAAAAATAATGGCAGTTATAGACAGAAAGATTGGCTGGAAATAGAAACTGTGAAATTACCTCCTTTGGTTTTAGTGAAACAGGTTTCAATCCGTGAGCTTGTAAAACCTAAAGAGAAGATGGTTGGTTATTGCACAGATATTTCCAACTGGGAGCTCAGACACAACAAAAATCCCGGCCTTGAGGATTTTGTACCAATACGCTGTTACTGAATTCAGTACAAAATCCTTTCAATCCATCACAAAAACAAACCCCTGGCAAATACAGGTTCAGTTCAGAGTGTTTGTCGAGAAGGGGACGTTTCCCGTATAAACCAGCTCCTGATGAAAACATTCCGGTGAAATGGAATAGTTTCACTGACTGGAGCCCAGCTCAGTTACCAAGGAGACCAATCTAATGGGCCACGGCTGGTTCGATTACCTGCTCCTGCTCAGTTAGTGAAGAACTATCAGGAATGTCACAGGCCGGATTTTCCTTCGGGAATGTCACAGGCCGGATTTTCCTTCGGGAATGTCACAGGCCGGATTTTCCTTCGGGAATGTGACAGGCCGGATTTTCCTTCGGGAATGTCACAGGCCAGATTTTCCTTCGGGAATGTCACAGGCCGGATTTTCTTTCGAGACTGACAGTGAAGGAATTTCCAAGTCAGGATGGTGAAACAAACAAAAAATAGAAGCAGGGGTAGGACACACAGCCCTTTGAGCTGCTCCACCATTCAACATGATCACGGTTGCTCTTTTCTCTCTCCCCGCGCTCCCGCACACTCCCCGCGCTCCCGCACACTCCCCGCGCTCCCGCACACTCCCCGCGCTCCCGCACACTCCCCGCGCTCCCGCACACTCCCGCACACTCCCCCCGCTCCCGCACACTCCCCCCGCTCCCGCACACTCCCCCCGCTCCCGCACACTCCCCCCGCTCCCGCACACTCCCCCCGCTCCCGCACACTCCCCCCGCTCCCGCACACTCCCGCACACTCCCCCCGCTCCCGCACACTCCCCGCGCTCCCGCACACTCCCCGCGCTCCCGCACACTCCCCGCGCTCCCGCACACTCCCCGCGCTCCCGCGCTCCCGCACACTCCCCGCGCTCCCGCACACTCCCCATAGCCCTTAACATCTTTGGTGTAGAAATCCAGTGACTTGGAGGTAAGTGTCCAGGTGGTGATGTCCCATGTCCTTCCAAATGGAAGATGCCACGGGATTGGAAGGTGCTGCTTAAGGAACCTGGGTCAGTTCCTGCAGCGCATCTTGTAGATGGTACACACTGCTGCTACTGTTCATCTGCAATGGAGTGGGTGAATGTTTAATGTGCTGCTTTGCCCTGGATGGTTTCTTGTCTTGTTAGAGGTATACGTCTTCAGATAAGTGGTGAGTATTCCATCACACTCAGATCCGTGCTGGTAGATGGTGGGTGGGCTTTGGGGATTCAGTAGTGATACTATTTATATGGCTAGTTCAGTTCCTGCTCAATGATAGCACGCAGCAAGATAATGGTTGGGAATTTAGTGATGGCAATGCCATTCAATGTTAAGGGGCAATGGTTAGATCCTCTCATGTTGGGGAGGATCATTGCTCGCCTGCTCAAGCCTGGATATTGTCCGGGTGTTGCTGCATTTCGATGTGAATTGCTTCAGTACCTGTGGAGCCGTGAACGGTGCTGAATGTTGTGCGATCATCAGCAAACATTCTGACCCTATGACAGAAAGAAGGTCACAGATGAAGCAGCTGAAGATTGTTGGGCCAAGGGCACTAACCCTGAGGGACTCCTGCAGAAACGTCCTGGACTAAATGGTCACAAACAACAACAACCATCTTCCTATGTACCAGGTATGACTCCAGCTGGCAGAGAGTTTGCGCGATTGATTCTAGTTTCACTCGGGCTCCTTGATGCCACACTCAGTCAAACGTGCCCCTAATTCAAGGGCTATCACTCTCACCTCATCTTTGGAATTCAGTTCTTTTGTCCATGATTGAACCAAGGCTGAAATGAGATCAGGAGTTGAGTGATTCTGGTGAAACCCAAACTAGGTGTCATTGAGCAGGTGCTGCTTGATAGCACTGTTGATGACCCCTTCCATCACTTTACTGATGACCGAGAGTAGACTAGTGGCTAGGTTGAATTTGTCCTGCTTTGTGTGTACAGGACATACCTGGATAATTTTCCACATTTCAGGGTAGATGCTAGTGTTGTAACTGTACTGGAAGAACTTGGCTCGGGGAGCGGCAAATTCTGGAGCACAAGTCTTCAGTACTATTGCTGGAATGTTATCAGGGCCCTTTGCCTTTGTAGTATCCAGTGCCTCCAATCCTTTCTTGATATCACGTGGTTAATCAAATTGGCGGGAGACTGTTACGCGAGATGCTGGGGACCACTGGAGGACGCAGAGATGGATCATCCACTTGGCACTTCTCGCTGAAGATTGCTGCAAATACTTCAGCCTTATCTTTTGCACTGATATGCTGGACTCCTCCATCATTGAGGATGGGGATATTGGTGGAGTCTCCTCTCCAGTGAGTTGTTTAATTGTCCACCATCATTCTTGACTGGATGTGGAAGAACTGCAGAGCTTAGATCTGATCCGTTGTGGGGTTCTTTAGCTATCACTTGCTGTTTTTGCAGTAGTGCTGTGGTGTAGATTCACCAAGCTGGAGTTGTCCTGTGGGGTTGCTGTTCCCCTGGGTGATGCACTTTGACCTTTGCAGGATATGATTTTTATTTCCTGTTGTACAGAGTGAGGACCACCAAACCGGAACCATTCAGTGTATTGTGTTCAATTCTGGTCGCCAAACTACCAGAAGTATATGGAGGCTTTGGAGAGGGTACAGAAAAGATTTATCAGCATATTCCCTGGTACAGAGGGCATTAGCTATGAGGAGAGGCGGCAGAAACTTGGTTTGTTCTCTCTGGGACGACAGAGGTTGAGGGGTGAACTGATAGAAGTCTACAAGCTTATGAGAGAGATAGACAGATAATCAGAAGCTTTTTCCCAGGGTGGAAGCTATACACATCAGGTCTGAGTGTCACTAAACCCATTGTCAACCAGATTTACAATATAACTTCAAGAAAGAACCAGGGAACTCACATATTTAGCATCAGCCCAGCCACTTCTCGGTGACCACATCTTGCCTTCACCCATCAGTCCCAGTGCAAGGTGAGCCAGGGGAGCGAGATCCCCACTGGCCCCGACTGACCCTTTCTCTGGGACGTAGGAGAGACAGGAAGCTACAGGAGTCAGAAGATGTCAGTTTTAAAAAGTTATATGATCACATTGACCCAGCAAGCACATTTATCCAATTACTGTTAAAACTAAAGGACAATCCCTTTGACCGATGTCACAGATGATGCTAAATTTCTTTTTATTTGGTCTTGGGATGTGACTGTTACTGGAAGACCAACAATCAATAGCTGGAAAATGGCGCTGTGCACCCAGGGTGAAGTCATGGACCATTTCCAGATGCAAAGTGACCCTCACACCCCAAATCACACCCGAAACAAGGGGGTCTCAGCTGCAGATTTAGTTCTTGGTGAGGTCACAGCTGAACAGGGAGCACCGAGAGCGTCCTCCGAGACAAGCTCTCAGCTCAGCTTCAGGAGGGAAGGGTGGATATGGCCGAGGGACAGACTGAGAGAAAACACTTCCCCCGGTTTCACATCTAGATCTTCCTAACCTACCAACAACTGGCAGCTTTCAGCTACAAACCTCAACAAGCATTAGGACAATTGTTCACACACTCAGCCCATCAAATCTCTGCTCTTTCCATGAGAAATCCAGTAAATTCCACACTCAGTGTGGCAGAGACAGGTTCACACAGGGAATGGTTAGGATCTGGAATGTACTGTCTGAGAGCATAGTGGAGACTGATTCACACAGCGAGTGGTTAGGATCTGGAATGTACTGGCCGAGAGCGTGGTTCAGACAGAGTCACACAGGGAGTGGTTAGGATCTGGAATGTACTGTCTGAGAGTGTGGTGGAGACAGATTCACACAGTGAATGGTTAGGATCTGGAATGTACTGTCTGAGAGTGTGGTGGAGACAGATTAAAAAGTGTCTTTCAAATAGAGACTGGATAAACCCCTGAAGAGACACAAATTGCAGGGCTCCAGTGCAAAGGCAGAGGAGAGGAATTAGCTGCTTCTCCATTGAATCAACAAGGGCATAATGGGTCAAATGACCTCCTTCTGCGCTGTAACTATTCTCTGATTCTATGAAGTCAGTGTGGATTTTAATTTGGGGGAGGTGGGATTGTGCTGAACATGAGGGGTTCTATACCTCACACCATCTCTCGTGTTTCCCTCACTGATTGTAATTGATTAGTTTACTTACCAACATCCAGTACTGAACGAACAACTAAAACTAGCCACCAACTGCAGCCCTCTGCCTGCTCACTGTCTTACACGAAACCAGGCTTCTCTCAACAGTAGTGTTATTCCTGACTGCGAGATGAGCTTGTGAACACACTGAGGCTGCCTGTTTCCATCTCCAGAGCACCGCCACTTTGTCCAATCTCAGCCCATCAGCTGCTGAGACCCTCACCCATGTCTTTGCTACCTCAGATGTGACAACTCGAAGGCATTGCTTTGTCATCCTCTGTAAATCCGAGGTCATTCCTGTTTCGGCTGCCTGAGTTCTAACCCTCATTCCGCCATTGCTCCTGTGCTCACTGCCCTAAAGCTTCAATGTTAACATTCCCATCCTTGTTTCCAGATCAATCCTCCCGACCTCTGTAACCTCCAACGGCTCCACCACCCTCCCCAGTATCTCGGTTTCTCCTGATGTGACTCCATGTCAAGGTTCGTTTGCTCAGAGCCTGTGAAGAATTGTAGGACACGTTACTATGAGAAGATTTGAATATCGCTGCAAAAAAAATGTACTGTTGAAGCTTTTTCTTTTGCACTCATCTGGACAATCTGCAAGAATGCCAACGATAAAGGGAACAATTTACAACCACAAGAGTGCTGATTGGTTGGCATGTGTTGACTGTGATTGGTAGGGGTGTTGCCATGGGGAGCACCAAGCTTCTGGTCAAATTGAAAGCAGGCAGGCTGACTCTGATTGGTCACAGCATAACCATGGGGAGTGAACCAGGGAATGGCTGTCCCCAAGGTTTTGTTTTGTTGATATATGTACAAGGTGTGGATATGGCCCTTCTGTTTGTCAGGACCCTGTGTGTGGGTAGATGTAGCTTCTGGTATGTGTAAGTGAGCTATACCACCAGCCCAACCGAGAATCTTAAATTCTTAGCACAGTCAGGATTATTTAGCAAGTGCAGTCCAATCACTGAATCCCAACTACTTTTGGACACTGGTCCAAAGTGGAAATTTTACATTTGAGACATGCCAGCTGAGTGGGACGTGGGGCTTGTCACATGTGGGGTGTTTCAGTGGCCAGGAACATGGCTCCAGGAATGGTGTGTTGCCTCCCTGGTGCCAGGGTCAGGGATGTCACTGAACAGCTGCAGGGAAGCTGAAAGGGAAGGGTGAGGAGACGTTGTCGTTCATGTTGGTACCAAAGTGAGGAATGAGGTTTTACAACAAGAATTCAGGGATCTGGGCAGTAGATTAAGAAGCAGGACCTCAATGGTTGTAATCTTGTGTAGTCCTGCATTATGGTTAGAGTTTTGCAAGGACGGCCTAGAATCATAGAACCCTACAGTGCAGAAAAAGTCCCTTCGGTCCATCGAGTCTGCACCGAACACAATCCCACCCAGGCCTGACCCCCATATCCCTACATATTTTACCCACTAATCCCTCTAACCTACACATCTCAGGACACTAAGGGGCAATTTTTAGCACAGCCAATCAGCCTAACCAGCACATCTTTGGACTGTGGGAGGAAACCGGAGCACCCGGAGGAAACCCACACGGACACGAGGAGAATGTGCAAACTCCACTCACACAGTGACCCGAGCCGGGAAGCGAACCCAGGTCCCTAGAGCTGTGAAGCAGCAGTGATAACCACTGTGCTACCGTGCTGCTAACGTGCCTGGTTAGCTACAGTCAGCATTTTAAAGATAAAATACAATAAAGATTGTAACTAATAAAAGTTGATTTTGCCTTCAACCCCCCAGTAAAAGCAGCGAAAACTCATGCAGACAGCCTGAACATCCAACCCATAACCTCAACCTACATTGATGAAAGCTAATTCTACAGTAGTTCTAATTAATTAATGCAACGATATATATACTGGTAAAGACGTACATTACCATTAAATGCCTGGATCATTTGACTGAGGGTGTCTAAGGAAATCCCACTGTAACCCTTAGCAAGAACATTGATCCTCAGAGCCAGCAGCATCCGGGATCTCATTGGTGACAAGGGTTTACCGACACCTGGAGGACAGACAGAGCGAGGGAGAAATGAAGCAAATAGATTTGAAAAGGAAATATTAAACATAACTTTCTGACAAATGGACCATACCGGCTGAATGGGAACGGACAAGGTTTTCCTGGAGTTCCCTGGATGGAGAGGAGAGGAAGAATTATACATCGGAGAAATCAGTTTTATTAAATGATATTTATTTCCATTTTTGATTTTATGTATTATTGTCACATTTATTAGTATACAATGCAAAGTATTGTTTCTTGTGCTATACAGACAAAACATACTGTTCATAGAGAAGGAAAAGAGAGAGAGCAGTGTAGTGTTACAGTCATAGCTAGGGTGTAGAGAAAGATCAACTTAATGTGAGGTAGATTATTCAAAAGTCTGACAGCAGCAGGGAAGAGTCGGTTGGTATGTGATATCAGACTTTTGCATCTTTTTCCT
Source organism: Carcharhinus amblyrhynchos (assembly GCF_965287045.1). NCBI lineage: Eukaryota > Metazoa > Chordata > Chondrichthyes > Carcharhiniformes > Carcharhinidae > Carcharhinus > Carcharhinus amblyrhynchos. Next base: position 3,193,451 of record NC_137342.1, on the reverse strand, counting down.
GATGGAAGAAAGTGGAAGAGAAAATGTCTGAGGTCTGTGGGGTCCTTAATTATGCTGGCTGTTTTTCTGAGTATGTTCGGTGTCCTTAATTATGCTGGTCACTTTGCTGAGGCAGCAGGAAGTGTAGACAGAGTCAGTGGATGGCAGGTTGGTTTGTGCAATGGGCTGGGCCACATTTACGACTCTTTGTAGTTTCTTGCGGTCTTGGGCAGAGCAGGAGCCCAGACCGAGCTGTGATCCAACCAGAAAGAATGCTTTCTAAGGGGCATCTGTAAAAGTTGGTGAGAGTTGGAGCTGACACACCAAATTTCCTTCGTCTCCTGAGCAAGTAGAGGTGTTGGTGGGGCTTTCTTAACTATAGTGTCGGCATGGGGGGGGGGGACCAGGACAGGTTGCAGGGTGGGGTGGAAGGTAGTTTGTGGAATGGACAGATTGTCTGAAGGGGAAAGGTTGGAAAGGCTGGGTTTGCAGCCACTGGAGTTTAGAGCAGTAAGAGATGATTTGGTTGAAACTTTTAAGATCCAGAGGGATATTGACAGGGTGGACATGGAGAGGATGTTTCCTCTTGTGGGAGAATCTCGAACTGGGGGTCACTATTCAAAAATAAAGGGTCGCCCGTTTAAGACAAAGATCAGGAGAATGTCTTTCTCTGAGAAAGCCGTGAGTCTTTGGAATTCTCTTCCTCAAAAGTCAGTGGATGTAGAAGCTTGGAATATTTTTAAGGCAGCTCTGGATAGATTCTTGATCAACAAGGAGATGGAAACATTGGGAACTGGCAGGAATGTGGGGTTGAGGTTAAAATCAGATCACCATGGTCTAACTGAATGGCAGAACAGGCTCAAGGGGCCAAATGGCCTACTCCTACTTTTAATTTATATGTTTGTATGTACAAAATGCTTTCCCAAAATGCAGTGAGGCTCAGGACCTCCTCCTGTTAATTGGGACTGATTCATGCTGAGATTAGGCTTCCTGTCACTGTTACACACACAAGAGAAAACCATCACAACTCAGAACTCTGGTTCCCAGTGTATGTGGATACTGGGAGAGGCCATTCAGCCCCTTGAGAAGGGTGCAGTGATAAACAATGTCCAGTTACAACAGGCTCCAGGAAGAGTTAGTCCTGGAGAGAGAATTGCGCAAAGTCAAGGCTATTGGATAAGGGAACACCAACATTCAACATTTCATGAACAAAGTCACTGGTGTGGCAGGGTCTTTTTTCTCGGAAATATTCTCACTTGGCCTCACTGGAGATGGGGCAGAAATCCTGTTTCGGGCTGTAGAATTGGAGCCCTTCGGGCAAGTTCACGGAATAGGAACAGGAAACAAGAATTCCCAGTCTAAGAGTTTAAATGGTGACCATTAGAATGTCTCTGCAAGGTGGGGGGTACTTTAAACAAAATCACCCAGGGGCTGGCATGGGATCGGGGGGTTAAACCCAGCCCAATATTCATCTACAGTGACTTCAGAACAAATAAAAGCATGAAGATGAGAATTAAAGCCCACCCTGGCAGTTAACGGACAAGTAGTTTAGGTTAAAAGTCATAGAGTCTTACAGCACAGAAAGAGGCCCTTCGGCCCATCGAGTCTGTCGAAAAGAAACACAGAGGACTAGAGGTTTACAGCATGGAAACAGGCCCTTCAGCCCAACTTCTCCATGCCACCATTTTTCTTTTAAACACTAAGCTAGTCCCAATTACTCATGTTTGGCCCATATCCCTCTATACCCATCTTACCCATATAACTATCTAACCACTTTTTAAAAGACAAAATTGTACCCGCCTCTACTACTAGTTCTGGCAGCTTGTTCCAGGCACACACCACCCTCTGTGTGGAAAAAATCGCCCCTCTGGATCTTTTTGTATCTCTCCCCTCTCACCTTAAACCTATGCCCTCTAGTTTTAGACTCCTTTGTCTTTGGGAAAAGATATTGACTATCTAACTTATCTGTGCCCCTCACTATGTTGTAGATCTCTATAGGATCAACCCTCAGCCTCCTACACTTCAGGGAAAAAAGTCCCAGTCTATCCAACCTCTCCAACTAGATCTACGTGAAGTACCGAAAATTACTGAGAGCCACCACCGAATCATTAACCAGCATAACTTACTTGAGCTTATTGTTTGGGATAACAGTGCGAGCAAATTTCCCAAAGCCTGTGGTTATTCCATATACAACTGAAAGAAGAATGAAATAATAAAATAATTTCCTTCCATTGTCTTGGATTTTGGATTTCTGTTAGCACGCAGTAAGGGGATATGGGGAGGGGTAAAAATCAAATCAATCACAGAATTCAGGCAGGGATTTAAATTCATTGAAACTCATTTTGAAAATGCTGCTGATGTTGGGTTTATTCACTGAGTTTCTCTGGAATGTCTTGTACTTTTCAAGGTACCTTTATGTTCTTTCACAATGTTTTCCAGGAGTGCCCTTGACTGTCTGATCTTCTCTTCTGCCTCGGCAGTCAGCTGGGGGGGGAGGGGAGGGGAGGGGAGGGGAGGGGTGGGACATATGCGGGAATTGCGGTGACAGGAAATGGAAAAGCACCATCATTCAGCTGTTTGCTGGTATAAAACTCCAATTTTACTCAAGCACCACTCTTAGAAATACACTCACCTTAATCTTGTAAAGTCCTCTTCCCAACCGAACTAGATCTTTGATTGTTAGATGGCTTCCATCTAAACAAATATACTGAGAGATTGTGTTTCCCTTTAGAATGTTTGATTAGCATCGAGCAAAGTATAAACAGAACCAGCAGCTTTTCACACCGGGTTAATGTCATCCTCGAGTTGGGACACTTCCAATTTTAACTTCCTAATGCAGACGAGTATTTCTGCCCTGCTCAGTATCTGGGTTCTAAATCTTGCTTTTGAGCCCTTATTTAAATGTGAGTAGATATTTGTCACCTGTTAGTATGAACAGATATGGAATGGACTATTTTAAAGGGCCATTGGCTGTGTGATTGTGCAATCAGCCACAGCGACGTTATCACACCTGATGCACAAATGATCATTTTATATCCTGGTAGTTTGCAATTTGGAAAAACCCATCTTTTAGAAGTTTAATGCAGTGAAACCTATTACAGCAGGTTCTGAACAAGACTGGACTAGACTCCAATAACGTGGAAATGCCAGCGTTGGACTGGGGTAAACCCACAAGCTTTCAGGGTTTGCCCAAAAGCTTGTGCGTTTACTATCAAATAAACTGGTTGGACTTTAACCTGGTGTTGTGAGACTTCTCACTGTCTTGACTCCAATGACAGGGCTGATGAGCAGGTTACACACAAGCTGTGGATGAGTTAAGACACATTTTCTCCTCTAACTCAATTTCTGGAAGATTAGCTCTCACCTTCCATGTCCACCTGCTCCAGCTGAAGCTCAATGTGAAGCCCTTGCTCCTTCCACCCAATCCTAGGCCCAACGATCCCCAGCATTCTGTCACCATTACAGTCAATCTCCTCTGTAACCTGATGTCCATTCATCTACCGTCCCTCACAAACATTGTCCACTCTCCTGGCTGATTGACACTGCCTTCCAGCCTCTAGTTGTGTTGGATTTAATGTTTCCAGCTTCACTCTGCCTTGACAATACTCTTAGCCTCACATCTCCTTCCTACACCCATCTCTTCAAAGCACAATTTATGACATTCACTGGAATTCTTTTCACAAGCCTCTCGATTTCTCTTTGTACTTTTGGAAATTGTCCCAAAACCTACTTTTATAATGGATTTTCTCATCTTTCTTAAATCTCCTATAAAAACACACTGTCCCTCCCTTTAATCTCCCTTTCCTTTCCAAAGTCACCTCCCAAATCTGGACCTACTTCCAGCAACTCCCTGTTTGAATCCCTGCAGCTTTCCACATCTCCATATGATTATAACACCTCTTACCAAAATCCCAACTATATCCTGAGTGACTGTGAGAAAGGTAGCCTATCCCTCCTGGGCCTTCTCGACCTCAGCCTTTGACCAAACCATCCTCCTCCCCCCCAATCCACTGTCAGCCAGCTGGCTGGAACACTCTCACCCAGTTCCAGTCTCCGAGGAATCGGAGCCAGAGTTCCATCTTCAGCGGCTTCTCTTCCTGTGTCTGCACCATTACTGGTGCCCCCAGGGAACTATCCTAAGGTCCCCTGCCCATTCCCCAGCTACATGCTGCCTCTCAGTGACATTGTCCAAAAGCACAGTGTCAGTTTTCACGTTTACACTTACGACACAGTGGCACGGTGACACAGTGGTTAACACCGCTGCCTCACAGTGCCAGGAACCCGGGTTCAATTCCTGGCTTGGGTCACTGTCTGTGTGAAGCCAGCACGTTCTCCCTGTATCTGCGTGGGTTTCCTCCCACAGTTCTAAGACTTGTACGTTAGCCAGATTAACCATGGTAAATGGGTTATGGGGAGGTTGGGTCTGCTGTTTCGATGGGCTGAATGGCCTCTTTTTTTTGCACGGTAGTGGTTCTGTGGACACCCAGTTATACCTGACCACCACCTCTCTCAGCTCTTCCACAGTTAAACTATCAGATTGCTTATCCGACATTCAGTGCTGGGTGAGCAGAAACTTCCTCTGTTTAAATAGTGGGAAGACTAAAGCCATTGCCTAGACCCTCAGCACCAACTCCATCCCCTTCCCTGGCATTGGTCAGAGTCTGACTGGTTCAGACTCTGAGGTGATCACCCTGAGGTGATCTGCAGCCCGCTTAATCACTATAACCACCTATTTCCAACTCTGTATCGATGCCCCCAACTCTTTCCCCGTCTCGGATACCCTCCTGTTTAATTCCTCACGTGTCTCTTTCTTATCACCAGTCCTGATTATTCCAAAGCATAAATAAACACAAATTTCTGGAAACATTTGGCCAGTCAGAGAGAAAGCCACAGGTTAATGTTTCTGGTCAGTGACCTGTCATCAGAGTTGGAAGAAGTTATTGATGTTACCAGGCTGTGGACAAGAGGGTGAGTGGGTCAAGGACAAAGGAAGGTCTGTGATAAGGTGACAGACAGGAGCGATTAAATAACAGAGGAGTTAGTCTTCCAGAGTCAAAGGGTCATGGGTGCGGCACAATGGCACAGTGGTTAGCACTGCTGCCTCACAGTGCCAAAGATCCAAGTTCGATTCCTGGCTCGGGTCATTGTCTGCAGTTTGCATAGTCTCCCTGTGTCTGCATGGGTTTCCTCTGGGTGCTCCAGCTTCCTCCCACAGTCTAGATTGATAGGTCGATCGGCCATGCTAAATTCTCCCTCAGTGTACCCGAACAGGCACCAGAGTGTGGTGACTAAGGGATTTTCACAGTAACTGCATTGCAGTGTTAATGTAAGCCTACTTGTGACACTAATAAATAAACTTTAAAAGAAATAAAGATTCAAGAGCTGTGTCAGATGTTCCTGTCTGAAAACAAAAAACAAAACAAGGGAAGAAAGGGAGAGAAAATGGAGCTGAGTTAACAGCTGGAACTATTGAACTCAATGTTGAGTCTGAAAGATGCCTAATCGAAAGAGGTGGTGTTTCTCTGGCCTTCACTGAGCTCCAGTGGAACAGTGCAGCAGGCTGAGGACTGGGATGTCAGTGTCAGGGCAAGGAGCAGTAACAGAGCAGCCGAAGGTCAGAGTCACGCTTACTGACTGAGTGAGGGAGTTCCCAGAGCAGCCTCCCTGATCCAGAGGAGACCAGACTGTGAGCAGCGAATACAGTAAATCAGATTGGGAGAAGTGCAAAAATATCATTGCTTTACCTGCAGGGTGGTGCGGAGGGAGGAGGTAAAGAGGCAGGTGTTACACCTCCTGTGTTTACCTGGGCAGAGGGGTGGGAAAGGTTAGGGTGCTGAGGATTGAAGCAGGGAATCATTGCAGGAATGTTGTAAGGATTCTGGCTGACCTTTCACATTCCACCATCTGTACACTTAAAGACCCCCAAAGCCCTGCTGCCACATCCTAACTCACATCAAGTCCCATTCACCCGTCACCCCTGTGCTTGCTAACCTACACTGCTTCCTGATTAATCAACGAGTCAACTTCAAAATCCTTCCACAGCCTTGACCCTCCCTATCTCTCTGTAATTCCTCCAGCCCTCCCCGGGATATCTGCACCTCCAGCATCCCCGTTTCACTGATGATGCTTCAAACTACCAAGCTCAAAACTCAAATTCCCCTTCTAGCTTTCTTTCACTTTAAAGCTTTTCTCTTTGGCCAACTGCTCTAACTCTCAATTTTAGTTTATTCATTCATGAGCTGTGAGTCTTGCTGGCTCGGCCAACATTTATTGCCCATCCCTAATTGCCCTTGAAATTGGGTGCTTTGCTTGGTCACTTCAGAGGGCAGTTGAGAGTCAACCACATTGCTGTGGCTCTGGAGTCACATGTAGGCCAGGACAATAAGGATGACAGATTTCCTTCCCTAAAGGACATTAGTGACCCAGATGGGTTTTTACAGCAACTGATGATAGTTTTGTGGTCATTATTCCCGAGACTTTTTCAAATTAATTGAATTGAAATCAGCAGTCACGGTGGGATTTGAACCCAGAGCAGTACCTGGGTCTCGACATTAGTCCAGTGACATTGCCACTACACCACTGTCTCCCTATTTGACCTGGTGGATCCTGTTCAGCCAATTAAGTCAGCCGATTTTTTTTTCCCAAGTCAGCTCCTCATACACATTCAAAACCCCTAGAATCGAAGTTGAATTCTCCCGCATTTCCTGGTGTTTTCTGAGCTGGTGAAAGGGTTACTCAAGAATCAAGCAAAGTGATTGGGAAGTGTGATAGTCTCACAGTTACCTCGTTTGGTTCGTGGTTTCTGGTATATCTGTGAGAGTCACTGGTTAAGGCATTTCACCTCCATTTCCATCTTGTGAATGGCAAATATTTATGTGAAATATTCTCCCCGCACTACCAATGGTGCCACCTTTTAGAAGAGATGTTAAAGTGAGGTCTCAGTGAGATCTGGCACCTTATGGAAGGAGCGCAGAGGGTTCTCCCCAGGGTCCTAACCAATATTTATCCCTCAATCCTGTAAATTGAGAGAGGTGGACACTCAGCCAGACCTCAGAGTCCTCATACATCAGTCGCTGAAAGTAAGTGCGCAGGGAGTGAAGGAGACAAATGGAATGCTGATCTTCATAGCGAGAGGATTTGAGTACAGGGACAGGGATATTTTGCTGCAATTGTATAGTGTGTTGGTGAGGACACACTTGGAGTATTGTGTGCAGTTTTGGTGCCCTTATCTGAGGAAGAATGTTCTTACTACAGAGGGAGCACAGCGAAGGTTTACCAGGCTGATTCCTGGGATGGCAGGTCTGTTATATGAGGAGAGACTAAGTTGGTTAGGATTATATTCACTGGAGTTTAGAAGAGTGAGAGGGGATCTCATAGAAACTTATAAAATTCTAACAGGGTTAGACACGGTAGATTCAGAATGTTCCCAATGGTGGGGGAGCCCAGAACTAGGGGTCACAGTTTGACGATAAGGGATAAACCTTTTGGGACTGAGGTGAGGAGAAATTTCTTCACCCAGAGGGTGGGGAATGTGTGGAATTCACTCCCACTGAATGTAGTTGAGGTCAAAACATTGTCTGATTTCAAAAAGAAATTAGATACAAGTTCTTGGGACCAAAGGGATCAAGGGATATTGGAGGAAGGGGGGGAATCGGGATATTGAATTTGATGATCAGCCATGATTAAATGAATGGTGGAACAGGCTCGAAGGGCTGAATGGCCTACTCCTGCTTCTAATTTCTATGTTTTTGTTCAACATCATAAAACAGGTTCTAGGGTCATTATCACATTGCTGCCCTTGGGATCTTGCTGTGCACAAATTGGCTGCTCCATTTTAGAACCTCACAAACACTCCATTAGTGTTCTGGGGGTGCCTGGTGAAAGGCGCTATATAAATGTAACTCTCTCTTGGTCAAAGGATACAGGTGAACCCCCTCCGGTTGAGACGGGATGAACTCCGAAGACATCACATCGTCCTTCAGAACTGGGTTAGAGAGAGACAAGCTGAGCTGATTGAATCCGTTGGGTTTTGAGAGGTTTATTGAAGGGTTACTTACCCACTTCAATGAAGTCATTATCTTGCAGCACATCCTCAATGGCATCATCCAGATCCAGCAATCCCAGCCCCTGGCACCTCCGCACCTGCAAGCTTTCCGGGCTCTCCGCACCGCTCTCCGGCTTGTTTTTCCGGTATCTCCGCACTGCCTCGGCGGCCAGCCAGCGGACACTGGCCCGGGTGTCCTTACAGGGCACGGTCAGCCACTCCTCCCGGACATGGACCGTGAACCGAGCCATCCCCACACCGCAGCCCGGCTCCCAGCGCCTGCAGCCCGGGGGAGAGGGGGAGATCAGCCCGGGGGGGGACAGGGGGAGATCAGCCCGGGGGACAGGGGGAGATCAGCCCGGGGGGGGAGAGGGGGAGATCAGCCCGGGGGGGGAGAGGGGGAGATCAGCCCGGGGGAGAGGGAGAGATCAGCCCGGGGGAGAGGGGGAGATCAGCCCGGGGGACAGGGGGAGATCAGCCCGGGGGACAGGGGGAGATCAGCCCGGGGGACAGGGGGAGATCAGCCCGGGGGACAGGGGGAGATCAGCCCGGGGGACAGGGGGAGATCAGCCCGGGGGACAGGGGGAGATCAGCCCGGGGGGGGAGAGGGGGAGATCAGCCCGGGGGGGGAGAGGGGGAGATCAGCCCGGGGGAGAGGGAGAGATCAGCCCGGGGGAGAGGGGGAGATCAGCCCGGGGGACAGGGGGAGATCAGCCCGGGGGACAGGGGGAGATCAGCCCGGGGGAGAGGGGGAGATCAGCCCGGGGGGGGACAGGGGGAGATCAGCCCGGGGGACAGGGGGAGATCAGCCCGGGGGAGAGGGGGAGATCAGCCCGGGGGACAGGGGAAGATCAGCCCGGGGGAGAGGGGGAGATCAGCCCGGGGGACAGGGGGAGATCAGCCCGGGGGACAGGGGGAGATCAGCCCGGGGGAGAGGGGGAGATCAGCCCGGGGGACAGGGAGAGATCTGCCCGGCTCCCAGCGCCTGCAGTCCGGGGGCGGTTCCAGAATCCTAACCCCCCCCCCCCCCCGCCCACTCACTGACCGCCTCCCCCCCCCGCCCACTCACTGGCCACCCCCTCCCCCCGCCCACTCACTGACCGCCTCCCTCCCCCCGCCCACTCACTGACCGCCTCCTGCCAGCTCGCCCCCCCCCCCCCCCCCCCCCACCAACTGAGTACCGCCTGGTTACCAATGACCACCCTCTCCCTAACCACCCCATGTCCACTCCCTCCTATCACCCACTCACCTCCCCATGCCTACCCCAAGCTTGCCTCCCTCCCCCCCACTATCCCTCCAATCACCCTCCCGTTGCCCTCCACCCACCTCACTGCCACTTCCTCTCCCTCCATCCCCTTCCCACCGTCTATCCCCCTCGCTCTCTCATCATCCCCCCCACCCCCTCATCGTCCCCACCACCCCTCATCATCCCCCTCACCCCCACCCCCTCATCGTCCCCACTCCAACCCCCACCCCCCACATCATCCCCCTCACCCCACACCACCCACCACCGCCCCCCCCCCTAAAATGTTACTGAAAGAGGGCATGAGTGCAGTGAAATCACTGGGTAGTTATAAAGATGGACTGTGTAAGGCTCAATGTGACACTGCAGTTAGCACATGGTCCCATTTCCACTGCACTGCACACTCAATGACAAACTAACCTTTGATTGTCTCAGACTGTGAGATTCCTGCCTTTAAGTGAGACCAATACTCTTCAAATGGATTCACAGAGAATGAAATCCAAGAGAATACAGGGAACAAAGGAATTTTAACTCATTGTCTATAATAAAAGTGATTTGTAAACATTGACATGACAAATAATACACATCTATTGAGACATAGGCTCAAATAGACTCTTGTATTTTTATTTATAACCCAATTAGTTCAATATCAGCACAGAAATAAACAGCAAATTTTCTAATCATGTACGAAAAAAATAGCAAATGCTGAGAGTTTGAAATCAAACAGAAAAACGGAAACTCTGAAATCCAGAGAGCTTCCTCGATTCGGTGCAAACCTGTCATCATTGGATCAAAACTTCAAAGCAATATCTCCAATTATCTTTTTGAGGTGGGAAGAGAAAGGTGAGAACACTAGAAATGTGACAACACGACATTCCCAAACTTCCAGACAGCTTCTCAGAGAGTTCCACAAGAAAGACTGCTGGTCAAGTGGAAAGTTGGAAGCAAACCAATTGAGTTGGAGTTGTGGAAGGAATTGACTTGGAGGGGCAGGGGGAGGGACACACTGGTTCCAACGCTGGACTGGGATCAGATACTGAGTTTAAAGTTTAGTCTATTTATTAGCGTCACCAGTAGGCTTACATTAATACTGCAATGAAGTTACTGTGAAAATCCCCTAGCTGCCACACTCCAGTGCCTGTTCGGATAGTCTGACGAAGAACTTAGCATGGCCGATGCACCTAACCAGCATGTCTTTCAGATTGAGAGAGAAAACTGGGGCATCAAGAGGAAACCCACATAGACACAGGGAGAACGCACAGACTCTACACAGACAGTGACCTGAGACCGAAATTGAACTCAGGTCTCTGGCGCTGTGAGGCAGCAGTGCTAACCACTGTGCTGCCTCTAAGAAAGAGTTAAGTGTGTGGAGATTTGCTTGTTCTCCCCATGCCTGCGTGGGTTTCCTCCCATTTATCTACATAAATGATCTGAATTGAGAAATGCAATTTCCTTTGGCTAAAATTGAAAATTAAAGCAGGTGAGACAATGAATAGTCACTAATCAAACAAGGTCCAAAAGAAGGGATTATGCAAATTTTGCACTTGTATGGAACGTGGGAGATGAAATTTAATCCATTAAATGGACCAAGAACAGCTTCTTCCCGGCTACCATCAGAGTTTTGAATGGACCTACCTTGCATTAAGTTGATCTTTCTCTACATCCTAGCTATGACTGTAACGCTACATCCTGCACTCTTTTCTTTCCTTTTCTACGAACGGTATGCTTTGTCTGTATCGTGTGCAAGAAACAACACTTTTCACTGTATGTTAATACATGTGACAATAACAAATCAAATCAAGGAGCGTGAGATGTTGAAGAGCAGTGCGGAGGAGAACATGTTCACATAATAAAGGTGCTTCTCCTGTAGCAAGTTATCACAGATTCAATTGTTACTGCATCAAATCACAGAAACATGCTGGGAAACCAAACTGGCAAAAACTACCTGTATTTATATAGTGCCTTTAACATAGAACACAAGGTGTTTAACAGGTGAGCTATCAAATAACATTTTCCACCGAGACACATAAGGAGATATTAGGGCAATAATCTAAAACCAGGTCAAGGATGTAAGGGACAATTAAGAGGGAGAGGGGCAGAGAGATGGAGAGATTCCAGAATGGAATCCAGAGCTTACGGCCTGGGCAGCTGAAGGCAGGACAACTAACAGTGGACTGATTACAATTGGGAATGCTGGAGAGGCTGGAATTGGAGCAGATATCTTGAAGGTTTATAGGGCTGCAGGGGATTAGTGAGGGAAGCTCTGTAGAAATTTCAAATTATCTTAAAATCGAGTTGTTTTCTTTAGCAGGAGCCAGTGGAGGTTGAGAAACACAGGGATGATAGGCGAATGGCTTAGGATAAGAGCAGCAGAGTTTTGGATTTTTACAGAGATGAAAGATGGGAGAGTAATCAGGAGTGTGTAAGGATAAACAAGTCTCAAGGTCAGAAAGGAATGGACAGGTTTCAGCAGCAGAAGTAGGGACTGGATCAGAAGGTGGATATAGATGGTCTTAATGATAGTGTGCAAGTGTGAGGCTGTACGGTGCCCTGGCCAGGTAACAACTTCAATATAAAGAAAGTGAAAGGAGCACAAAAGGAAACGCTGATGCAGAAATAGTGTCAGAAGTCAAAGTGAAAAACTTCTGTGACTTCAGCCTTCAAGGTTTAGTAATAGAGAGAAGCTTTCTTATAACGTGAGATATTCAAGTGGATGAGGACAAGGTGAAGTGGATTCAATTTAAACTGTAATCATCGGAGATGGAATATTGGTACTAACGGAGAAACAGGAAGATCAGGAATGATACCAAATAAAGGTGGCACCACACAGACTGCAGCAATTCAGGCAAAAAGCCCAGCTCCATCTCCAGGGAAGCCTGGTGCTGGGTAATTAATGTCAGCATGACCAGCCATTCCCCACATCCTGAAAACGAATATTTAAGAACAGTTCCTGAAGTTGTTGCTAGGATGCAGAATTGATGGTTTCTATGGTAATAGTAGCTAAATTAGGTGGATAGCTTCAGTTCCCTTGTCCACTTCAGAGATTAACATTTCACTGAGATTTCTAATCACATTGTGGTTCATTGTACAATTTCTTGTTGAAATTGATGTGTTCACTGTTCTGCTGCTTAAGAAGATCTCGAAAGTTCCATGTAGGGTTGTACTTCCTGCCAAACCTGTGAATAAAAATCATCACACAGACACTTAGAACAACATTGACAAATCCGTTCACAATCACTTGGCACTGCCTGTCCCTGGGATAAATCCAAATCTCTCAGCACTCTGTTGGGACATTGTTCAAACACTGCCAATATATTGTGGAGATAATATGTTGTCAGACTGTCTAGATGAAGGATACTCAATGTGGAGCTGTTATGATCAGTTATAGCGATTTCTTGTATGACTCATGGATCCACCAATTCTCACTGTGTAAATTATAATCTCCCTACTACAATGAATCCAGTCAATCCCAACTCCAGAATCCGCCTAAAGTGGGAGGCAGATCTAGTGAAGGATTTTAACCCCTGTTATCAATTCTAGGTAAACCTTACTTTCAAATTAAAAGAAAGTTTATTTATTAGTGTCACAAGTAGGCTTACATTTCCTAGTAACTTCGTTGCAGTGTTAAATCCCCTTGTTGCCACACTCCGGCACCTGTTCGGGTACACTGAGGGAGAATTTTAGCATGGCCAATGCATCTCACCAGCATATCTTTCAGACTGTGGTGGAAACTGAAGCATCTGGAGGAAACCCACGCAGACATGGGGAGAAGGTGCAGACTCCGCACAGACAGTGACCCAAGCAGGGAATTGAACTCAGGTCTCTGGCACTGCGAGGCAGCAGTGCTAACCACTGTGCCACCCACAATTAATTCTCAGTCATGGCATTAACTGCAGACTGATGGGTTGTGAAAACGGAAGATTAAAACATGCGCGCAGAGACACGCATAGAATCCCACACGCACGCACAGAATCACATACGCACACAGAAAAACCACGTGCACAGAAGCACATACCCACACAGAAACACACACAACTGAAACACACACGCACACACACACTGAGCTAGGAATTCAGGTCTAATAAATGAAGTGAGTCACTGATGGAATGAACCAACAAGGAATTTGCTGCCAGCTTAAGGCACAAGATGTGCTGTGACAATCAGTTATACATTTCCAACTCACTGTTCAGACTTATAAACATAGATTACACATATCTGGAGATGAAGTTGAATTCACTCAGTCAGAACGATGCTATGGTGGAAATCCACCCCATTGTATTTAACCAGAATGTTTAAAGCTTCCCAGTGTTTGCAGTGGTGATAACTTGCCTTTTCTTCAGTTAGCAGCTTCTGAACAATTGCAAAATCAGGGGTCATAAACCGATCTCTAACTAAGGGCCTGTAAAGCAGAAACAGGATAAATCAGGAAGCTGCACACTGGTGAAAACACAGACATCTCTCGCTACTGACTTACATTTTCTATATTGGATTTATTGCTGGAGCCCAGTATCACAGAATGTTTCCTCAAACCCTTTTTTATCACCCTGTCACTGCTGCAGATAGGCTGGTTGAATCTTTTAGATAACTTCCTTAATTGTCGAAAGGCTGAAGAATAAACAATCCATCAGCGAGGGGCAACGATAATGAAAGGGATTGCTGGGGTCGCTGAATAGGATGGTAGCGCCTGGCAATGTGTGGGGTCCAGACTATCAATGGAGGAACCTGCTATTGATTACTGATAGCTGAAGGTTCAAATCCAGTGTCTGGAATTGGCAACATGGACAGGGCCCAGGATGTTCAGTACCAAATTAGGGCCACAATGAGGTTGTTAGTCACCTACTCACATCCTTAGCTCAGTGTCTGAGAGTGAGCCATGTTCATGGCAGTTTTCAAATCAGCTAAGCCCCAAATATGGTTACTAGAAGCATTTGGAGCACTGTTTATATCGGTATCCCCATCATGAGAAGGAAATCATATATCAGAGAATGACAACCAAGATCAAAACGGGGCATATAAAGGTACATTCAGTTTACAGAATACTGATTAGAATGCGAGTCTTTACAGCTAATCAAGTCTTAAAGGTGCAGACAATGTGAGCGGAGAGAGCATTAAGCACAGATTAAAGAGATGTGTATTCCAGACAGGACAGTAAGTGAGAAGTTGTAAGCCCAGGCAAGTCATGGGGATTACCGATAGTGTGACATGAACCCAAGATCCCGGTTGAGACCATCGTCATGTTTGCAGAGCTTGGCTATCAGTCTCTGCTCAGCAACTCTGCGCTGTCATGTGTCGTGAAGGCCGCCTTCGAGAACACTTACCCGAAGGTCAGAGGCTGAATGCCCGTGACCGCTGAAGTGTTCGCCAACAGGAAGAGAACAGTCTTGCCTGGTGATCAGTATTCTGAGTGTGAGTACTAATCAGTATTCTGTAAACTGTGTGTGCCTTTATATGCCCTGTTTGTGATCAGAACTCCCCACTCACCTGAGGAATGAGCAGCATTCTGAAAGCTAGTGGTGTTTGTTACCAAATAAACCTGTTGGACTTTAACCTGGTGTTGTGAGACTTCTTACTGTGTTTACCCTAGTCCAATGCCGGCATTTCCACATCATCTTTATTAATAAGGACAGAGTACTAAAGCAAGGAGATTATGCTGAAACTTATACAGACCCTAATTAGGCCTCAGCTGGAATATAGTGCGGTGCCTAGAACTGTGCACAATCAGAAAGATGTGAACATGTTGGAGAGAATGTAGAAGAGGTTTACAAGAATGGTTCCAGGGATGAGAAACTTCATTTGTAAGGATAGATTGGAGAGGTTGGGACTATTCTTCTTGGAGAGAGGAAAGCTAAGAGGGGATTTGATAGAGATGTTAAAAATCATGAGGGGGCTTAGACAGAGTAGATCAGGAGAAACTGTTCTTGCTGATAAAAGGATCAAGAATGAGAGGGCACAGATTTAAAGTGGTTCGCAAAATTTGCAAACGTGATGTGAGAAAATTTTTTCACACAATGAATGGTTCCGGTCTGGAATGCTCTGTCTAGGATTGTGGTGAAGGCAGGTTTCATTGAGACATTCAGAAGGCATTAGATGTTTATTTGAATAGAAACAATGTGCAGGGGTACAGGGAAAAGGCAGTGGAATGACACGAAGTCATGATGCTCATTTGGAGAGCCAGTGCAGAGTTGAATGACCCCCTTCTACACTGTGACAATTCTGTCATCCTGTGATTCTGAGTCCAAATATCTTGGAGGGTTGTGGGCCTGGAGGAAATGACAGAGATAGGAAGCAGTGAGGGATTTGAAAGCAAGGATGAGAATTCTAATATTAAGGGAGCCATTGTAGGTCAGCAAGCATTGGGATGATGGGGAAAAGGGAGTTCCTGCGAGTTGAGACAAGGACAGCAGAGTTTTAGATTATCTCAAGTTCATAGAGGGTAGAATGTGGGACAGCAGCCAGGAATGTGTTGGAATAGTCACATTCAGAAGTAACAATGGAATGGATGAGGGTTCCAGCAGTAGATTAGAAAAGATGGGGTAAAGTTGAGCAATGTTAAAGAGGCAATATCTTAGTGATGGCACCAAAGAGAGGTCGGAAGTTCATCCCAGGTTCAGATGCTTCAACCAAGGTTGCAAACAGATTGGCTTATTCTCAACTGTTGCCACGGAGAAGGAAGGAGTCTGGAATGGAGTTTGGAGTGAGGACTGAAAACAATGGCTTCAATCTTCCCCAGATTTAATTGAAGGGAATTTGAGCACAGATCCTATTAAACATATCCTTCTCACACCATGTACTAGACTGGGAACTGGAATATATTCAATGATGTTCGAAAATATATTATCAAAACTGACTTTATTTATTGAATGGATGAAACAATAGACCATAAGGTCGTAAGAAATAGGAACAGGAGTATGCCATTCAGTCTCTCGAGTCTGCTCCACTATTATATTGGATCATGACTGATCCAACATTCCTTACGTCCACTTTCCTGCCCTTTCCCTGCACAACACATTCCCTTACTGATCAAAAATTCCCATCTCAGCCTTAAATATACACAAGGACTCTGCCCCACAGCTCTCTATGGAAAGGAGTTGTAAAGATTCTCAACCCTCAGAAGAAATTCCTCCTCATCACTGTCCTAAATTGGCAGCCCTTTATTCATCCTGTCTGATCCAGAAAACCTGTCCTTTGTGTCCTTTACAGTTGCAGCATTTAAATCGGTAAAGACTCACTAAATCCTGCTGTGATAAACCGAGTGGCAGAGAAGGGAGCAATTCTGTTACTTCTCCCCGAGCCGTAACAATGGCTTATCCATTCCCTTTCTGAACCCGGGTTGTTAACTCTTTATTTGCCACATGGTTCACACCGTGCCCAATGTTCTTTTCTATTTCATAGAACCATAAAACCCTACAGTGCAGAAAGAGGCCCTTCGGCCCATCGAGTCTGCACCGACCACAATCCCACCCAGGCCCTACCCCCATATCCCTACACATTTTACCCACTAATCCCTCTAACCTACACATCCCTGGACACTAAGGGGCAATTTCATAGCATGGCCAATTAACCTAACCCGCACATCTTTGGACTATGGGAGGAGAACAGAGCACCCGGAGGAAACCCACACAGACACAAGGAGAATGTGCAAACTCCACACAGACAGTGACCCAAGCCGGGAATTGAACCCAGGTCCCTGGAGCTGTGAAGCAGCAGTGCTAACCACTGTGCTACCGTGCCACCCATGGCAGTCAAAGACCCGTGTGTCTATTCTGAAAAACCAGTAACAAAGCAGAAATGCTGCATCTGTTTGGCATACAGACAGCACTGATTCCTTATTCCTCTGAAGATTTTAGTTTGATTAGAATTTATAACTTACTTCACGACTGACCGAATCAGCCGATAAACCCTTTCCAGGGGTTCCGTTGTGTGCAGTGGTCGCAAAAACTCCAGACCCTGACATGCGGCAAGGAGCTCAATAGCAAGCACTGGAAGAAAATGATGTCAACTTAAGAAGTCAATCAAAACGTTAACTAATCTAGTCTCGTCTTTAACTTTCCAAGAAATGTTAGCAAGAACAAACTGGCACTGGGCCTAAGAAGGAAACACTATAACAAGTGATCAAAATCTTGGTCAAGGAAGTAGGATTTAAGGGGCATCTCAGAAGAGAAAGAGAGGCGGAGAAGTTTGGAAAGGGAATTCCAACAATGAGCGATGTGCAGCAAGACTGAGTTGGGGGAACACAGGGGGATCTCAGACAGTTGGTGAAGATTAGAGAGTCAGAGAAGGACAAGGTTGTAAAGGAATTTGAACTCAAGGATGGAATATCATTGGACTGAGAGTTAGTGTTTTACTTAATCCTGGGATGAGGTTGATGCCCATCTTTTGTTGCCTGGGAAGGTAGCGTTACAACTGTAGGTTTTGCTTAGCCATCTCAGAGATCTGTTAAGATTCAACCATGTTGGCATGGGACTGGAGTCACATATCGAGCAGATAGCAACAGCAAATTTCCTTCCATAAAGGATATTTGTGATTCCTTTGGGATTCTAAGATAATGATCACTTTAAAGATGCCAGTTTTTTAAAATCACCATTTCCAGATTTTAAAAAAATCTGAATTCATATTCTCAACCTGTCACGATGGCTTTTAACTGAGTGTTCTATGCATTATTAATTGAGATCTCTAAATTGTAAATCTCCTCACATAATCACTCAGGAGGGTCTTATGGTGCAGTGGGCAGTGTCCCTGCCTCTGAGCCTGAAGCTCTGGGTTCGAGTCCCACTCCAGGACTTGATGGCTGAGGAAGGTGCATTCATAATACAACTTCCAACCAGCCCAGTGGCGGTGGTAAGAGAGGGAGAGATCCCTGCTCAGCCATGCAATGGAAGAAAAGTTGGAGTCACCACTATCCATGGGTCTAGACTACAATAAGTATGTAAAAGTGCGTGTTGCCACAATAACTCAGACTCCCTGAGCGAATGGTGACACATAATCGCTCTGTTAGATTACCCTAACTTACGTCAGTGATCTGCAGGGATGAGGGAAACTGGAATTGTTCTCTTTGGGCAGCACGGTAGCACAGTGATTAGCACTGCTGCCTCACAACACCAGAAACCCAGGTTCGATTTCCAGCTTGGGTCACTGTCTGTGTGGAGTTTACATGTTCTCCCCAAATCTGGATGCGTTTCCTCTGGCTGTTCTGGTTTCCACCCAGAGTCTGAAAGACCTGCTGGTTAGGTGCATTGGCCATGCTAAATTCTCCCTCAGTGTACCCGAACAGGTGACTAGGGGATTTTCACAGTAACTTTATTGCAGTTTCCATGTAAGCCTACTTGTGACGCTAATAAAAAAATGTAAGAGGTAGGTTAAAGAGAGAGTTCATTTCACAGGGAGATGGTGGTACTGTGGTAATGTTTCTGAATGTGTAATGCAAAGACCTGGAATACAGTTCAAATCCCATCATGGCAACTGGTGGAATTTAACTTTGGTTCATAAATCTAGAATTGAAAGTTAGTCTCAATAATGGTGACCATGAAACTATTGTTGAATGTTGTAAAAACCCATCTGGTTCATTAATGCTATTTAGCGAAGGGAATCTGCCATCCTTACCTGGTCTGACCTACATGTGACTCCAGAGCCACAGCAATATGATTGACTCTTAACTGCCCTCTGAAATGTCCTAGCGAGCCACTCAGTTCAAGGGCAATTAGAGATGGGTGATTAGAGATGGACAATAAGTGCTGGCCAGCCAATGATGCCCAAATCACAATGATTTAATAAAATTTAAAAATAGCATTGTTGAAATGAATGAAAGGTTTTGAAAAGGTAACTGAGAAGGAAGCGTTTCCATTGCCAAGAGGGTCGACAACCAGAAATAATTGGCTAAAGCAGCAGACAAGCGGAGCAAATATACTGGGTTACTGTTGGGTTTGGGGTCCC
Organism: Carcharhinus amblyrhynchos; assembly: GCF_965287045.1. Classification (NCBI taxonomy): domain Eukaryota; kingdom Metazoa; phylum Chordata; class Chondrichthyes; order Carcharhiniformes; family Carcharhinidae; genus Carcharhinus; species Carcharhinus amblyrhynchos. The sequence goes on along the minus strand of NC_137342.1, from coordinate 3,174,255 downwards.
AATGGGATTCTCTGACACTGGGGACTATTGTTATGGACTGGATGGGACGGAGAAGCCATTCTCCTTTCAGTACATCACATGATCAAATATTACTTCTTCCAATTGGGGTTACCTTGTTCCACGTGTTCAATAACCCTCAATGCTTTCCTGGCAGCCCATCCACCCATCGAGACGTGGTCCTCAGTGGCAGCGCTGGTGGACAGAGAGTCCACTGAAGAGGGATGACACAGACCCTTGTTCTCAGAGACTGGAGAGATGTTAAATTAGTGCCTGTTGACTGGATATTCTCAGTGTTTAGCTTCACAGTGTTGTGTGTGTAAATACTGAACAGTTCATTATCACAACAATTATAAAGGAAACTAATGAAATCTTTTACAAGAAAGAAAAGGGGAAAAATTGCATTACTATAGCACCTTTCATTGGTGAGACCACACCTGGAATATTGTGTACAGTTTTGGTCACCATACGTAAGGAGGGATATACTGGCATTGGAGGCACCTCAGATTCTAAGGATGAGGAGGTTTGTCTTACGAAGAAAGATTATGTAAGTGCAGCACGGTGGCACAGTGGTTAGCATTGCTGCCTCACAGCACCAGGGACCTGGGTTCAATGCCCGTCTTGGGTGACTATCTGCGTGAAGTTTGCATGTTCTCCGCGTGTCTGCATGGGTTTCCTCCACAGTCCAGAGATGTGCAGGTTAGGTGAATTGGCCATGGTAAATTGCCCTTTAGTGTCTCAAGATGACAAGGTTAGATGCTAAATGTGTGGAATTACAGAGATGGGGCTGTCAGATACTCTGTCAGAGAGCCTGTGCAGGTGCGATAGACCAAATGGCCTCTTCTGCACTGTAGGGATTCTATGAGGTTAGGCCTATACTTGATGTTGAGATGCCAACGTTGGACTGGGCTAAACACAATAAGAAGTCTCACGACACCAGGTTGAAGTCCAACCAATTTATTTGATAGTAAACCCACAAGCTTTTGGAAACGGTGTTCCTTCATCAGGTGTGTGGAAGGTTCTGTTCCACACACTATCCCCAAAGACAGGACCACCAGCGGCAAACACTGCACCACAAAGAACGCTGTTCATGGACTGGTTCCTCTCTAAACAGCCATGATCTTCATTCCTCGAGGCACCTTCACAACCTCCTGCCTGCCTCAGCTGTGCTTATACCTCGCAGTGGAGCTGCCGATGTTCTGAGACTTTCTTTGAGTGTGCTATTGGCCGTAGTCCTTATGGATGGAGGTGAGCTCCCTGGGTAACTGGCTCCCAGCATGTACAAGCTAAGCACACTCTTTGGATCCCTTTGTTGGGGGGCGGGAAACTCACAGAAAAATCCTGTGCCATGATTCAGATTATAATTGAGGTGAACTATTCCATGCTTCCGTTATCTACAGTTGCTGTGTGTGAGGGGATTAATGAGATGTTTTTGAGTTAGTGTCTGTCACAATTCCACAGTAAGTAAATACCTAATGCAGCTGCTGTGCAGTGAGCCATCATAAAGCCACAGTTCAGACCTCCCTCTTTGATCAGGAAAGCAGGCAGTTCACTCAGGGACAGGTTACACAGCCTTTCGATTCTCCTCTCACTGATTGATGCGAGTTCGTGAACACCAATCGCCAGATAGTCAAGGGCCTGCAGAAGAGACAAGGAGACAAGCCACACACGTCAGTCTGCCCATTGTAGATATGATTGCTGATGAGACTGCCGCTATAACAATGGCCTATAAATGACTGTCGACAACAGTAATAGATGTTTAAGGTTGAGAGGAAGCGGGGGCTTGGGTTGGAGGTTGTGGGAGGCGGGGGTATCAGCAAGGTCACCCAGGTAGGACGGAGGGAGAGATGGGGGGAGGGGAAGGGATGAAACAAAGCCCCAGTTTTCCTACAAGATCCTCTTTCTCCACAACCAGGGGGCTATTTGTGGTGAAGCCCCTTTAAGAGCAACACAGCAGAGTAAGGGTCATGTGGCCTGTGTAACCAATCAAGATTCAGGATGTGGAATCACCGCACAGTGAGAGGGGCCCTCAGCAGGGTCACTTTAGGAGCTAGCTACAGACGCGAGGCTGCTGTAACAATTCTTATTAATAAAAACGTTTTGTGTTCACAAATAATATTTCTCTGATAACAATAGGCTAAAAAATTCCATGTGAATGAGCTAAGTGATGGTTAATATTGCTACAATCATTTCTTGGTCCTCATTTCTGAAACTTAAAATCTTGTAAACTAAGAAGATAGTTGTGGATGTTGGAGGTCAATTATCTCCGCTCCAGAGCATTATTGCAGGAGTTCCTCAAGATAGTGTCCTAGGCCCAATCATCTTCAGCAGCTTCACCAATGATCTTCCTTCCATTGTAAGGTCAGAAGTGGGGATGTTCGTTGATGATTGCACAATGGTCAGTACTATTCGTGATTCCTCACATGCTGAACCAGTCCATGTCCAATTGCAGCAAGACATGGACAATATCCAGACTTGTGCTGATAATTGGAAAGTATCATTTGCATCACACAAATGCAGGATAATGACCGTGTCCTACAAGAGGGAATCCAACCATCCAATTCAATGGCTGAATTCCCCACTATCAACATCCTGGGGGTTAACCATTAACTGAACTGGCCATGTAAATACTGTGGCTTCAAGGGTAGGTCAGAGGTTGGGAATCCTGCAGTAACGCACTTCGCAACTCCCCAAAGCCTACCCACAATCTACAAGTCAGAAGTCAGGAGTGTGATGGAATACTCCCCACTTGCCTGGATGGGTGCAGCTCCAAAATTCATGAAGCTCGACACCATCCAGGACAATGCAGTTTAGCATCCCATCCACCGCCTTCAACATCCACTCCCTCCACCACTGACGCACAGTGGTAGTGCCATCTACACTTCTTTGTAGATGCACTGCAGGAACTCAGCAATGTTTTTTAGGCAGAATATTCCAAACCACTATCATCTAGAAGGATGAGGGAAGATGATACATGGGAACACCACCACCTGCAAGTTCTCTCCTTAGCCACTCACCATCCTGACTTGGAAATATATTGGCCGTTGCTGGGTCAAAATCTTGGGGATCCCTCCCTAGCAGCACTGTGGGTGCCTATCTCTGTGACTGCAGTGGCTCAAGAAGGCAGCTTGTGTCACCATCTTCTCAATGGAAATTAGTGATGGGCAGTAAATGCTGGCCAAGCAATGATGCAGACCTCACAAAGAAATTTTAAAAAAGTATTCTTTGAACATAAAAATTAGTTGCATTTTCCTTTTTAAAATACAGTGAAAGTGTGGCTATTACAAAGAAGTGAAGATATAAAAGTTCTTTAAATAAGTGACACACAATTAATCAATCTTGATATTTTAGTGACTTTGTCACTGTGTCTTTTTATTTACCGCATTTTTGTTCACTTAGAATTGTTTTAAACTAAGGTATTTCTGCACATAATCCTGAAAAGACTAAACACTTACTTTGGCAGGATATTCCCCGTGGAAATTTCCACATGAAATAATCTCGTCTGTCTGTGCAAATACAATCTGGAAACTGATTTAAGGGAAACTGCCTTCTGATTCTGAACATTGCAAACAGGCTCCCATTGTAAATAAAGCTGGGTTAGGATCTGGATATTAAAAAACCTTTCCCAATGAATGGGTTAACTGAAGATTAGTCAGATGTAACAGTTTAGAGATCATTTTCCCTTTTCATCTTCCCTCTGACGTCAAATAACTTCAAAACAGAAGAAACTCTGGAAAAATAGTCTGAAGCCAGTATCAGATGTTGTCTCAAATTGATAATTTGAAATTAAAGATATTCAACGTGTGTTAACTGTCACATCAGGATGATTCAATCGCCCATCCTGCAGTGTCACAATCTGATTAAAGCCAGCCTCCAGAACCCAATTACACAAACGCAAAGTATCTTCACTGAACCCTCACCTGATTAGAATTTTAAAGGAAAAAATATTTCAGCTTCTGTTCTTTTGGTCACCCAATCCCATAGTATTTACAAATAAATCTTTTAGAAGTCTGTGCCAGTCTAAGTGTCCAAATTTAAAATCATAGAACCCCTACAGTGCCGAAAAAGGCCATTTGGTCCATCTGCACCGACCACAATCCCACCCAGGTCCTATTCCAGTAACCTCTCACATTTACCCTGCTAATCTACCTGACAAGGGGCAATTTAGCATGGCTAATCCATCTAACCTGCACATCTTTGGGGTAAGGGAGGAAACCAGAGGAAATCCACGCAGACACAGGGAGAACGTGCAGACTCCACACAGACAGTGACCCTAGCCAGGAATCTAATCCAGGTTCCTGGCACTGTGAGGCAGCAGTGCTAACTACTGTGCCACCACGCCGTGGGTGGAATCTGAGATAAATATTAGACAAGAAAACAGGCATTTATATCACATATTTCATGATCTCAGAATATCTCAAAATACTTCACAGCCAGCGAACTGCTTTTCAAAATAATCCCTTTTAATGTAGAAATACTGGCAGCCAAATAGTGCACACAAAGTCCCTAACAGCACTGAGATAACAGATAAGCTGTTATGATGTTGGTTAAGGGATGAACATTGGCCAAGATATTGGAATACCTTGATGTTTCTTTCAATGGTGCCATGGGATATGGAGACTTTGCTTAAATGTCTCATCCAAAAGATGGTATGTGCAACAACGCTGCACTCCCTTAGTACCGCACCCACTGCCAGCCTGGATGTTGCATTCCGGTCTCTGAAGCAAGTATTCAACCCATGGCCTACAGTTGCTCAGGAGTAAATGCTGACACCTAAATAAGCACTGAGGACAAGGGTGGCAGCAGGGGCCTGGGTTCAATTCTGGCCCCAGGTCACTGTGTGAAATTTGCATGTTCTCCCCATGTCTGCACGGGTTTCCTCCGGGTGCTTCAGTTTCCTCCCACAGTTCAAAGATATGTCGATTAGGTGGAGTAGCCATGCTAAATTGCCCCTTGGTGTCCCATGACGTGTAGGTTAGGTGGTAAATCTCTTAAGGTAGGGACATGTTCGGCACAATTTTGTGGGCTGAAGGGTCTGTATTGTGCTGTAGTTTTTCTACGTTTCTAAATGTGTGGGGTTACGGGGATAGGGTGGGGGAAGACAGCTGGGTTAGTTACTCTGTCAGAGAGTCAGTTGCAGACTTGATGGGCCAAATAGCCTCTTCTGCGCTGTAAGGATTCTAAAATTCTTTATGTTACTGTTCACTAATTTTATTGTTTATTAACTAAATATTCTGAATTCATTCTGAGAGGATAGCAGGCAGGCCTGATACTGCAGAGCAGTTAGTTTCACTAAAGGATACAGGGTTATCAGTGACACTGTTCATCTCCGTCACCAAAATCGTCTTCACAAATGCAATCGTATCGTTGACCACACCATGGACCTGGAAGAGAGGAAGCTCAGATCAATGTGCAATACATCACACTCAGACTTGGTTTACAGTGATGTAAGGTTTATAGAAATCAGTTGTAGTGTTTGTAATTTCTACCTGAGGGCAGCAGCACAGAGTATGGGGATCCTGAACCTGGTCACAGGACCTGTGGCTCTCTGCGAGAGGAGATACAGTTAGAAGGTTAGATTCCCGGAGATCTTTCAAACAGCCACTGAATTGTTACAACGAGACAGTGCTTTACCTGTGATTTCAGATGGATGAACATCAGAATGCAAGAGTGATCGAAAACGAGCAGCTACTTCTATCTGACCCGGGTGAGGTCGGAGGTTGTGGATATCTGTTTAAATGGACAAGAACCACATTAACCATCACCAGTCAATGGTTCCAGCCCCTTAAGCTCATCATTTACATAGGGGCACAGCATATTATGAGGCAGCACGATGGCATAGAGGGTTAGCTCTGTGGCCGGTTAGCCCTGCTCCCCCGCGGCCGGTTGGCCCCGCTGCCCCACAGCACCAGGGATCTGGGTTCAATTCCCAGCTGTCTGTGTGGAGTCTGCACGTTCTCCCCATGTGGGGGTTTCCTCTGGGTGCTCCAGTTTGTTCTATCAGTCTGAAAGATGTGCTTGTTAGGTGGATTGGCCATGCTAAATTCTCCCTCAGTGTACCCGAGCAGGTGTCGGAATGTGGTGACTAGGGGATTTTCACAGTAACTTCATTGCAGTGTTACTGTAAGCCTACTTGTGACTAATAAACTTTACTTCATCACATGATGTGTCCTCACACATCCATCCTTGGGGATGCCAATTGGAAAACAAGCATTACCCAGTTGGATGATATTTGGCGTTTGCCATTTTTTTCCCCATTTTCAAAATCTTTATGCCCACAGAAGGAAAATGTTCAAAGAAAATGACATAAGACCTATTTTTTTTTAAGTCCTGGTGATCTTTCTCCGGGGTCACACACCAGTATCCTGGAAGCGTGATCGTCAATTCTTGGAGACTTCAGGCCAATCCTAGAGAGTTGACAACCCTACATTCAAAGCACTGGGGAGTGGTAGGGAGCCCTTCACTTCAGCGGGACAGTCTGAGGACTCTGTATAACATGTTACTCACCACTGTCAAAGGCTCTGGTTGTGCCTTTCAGAACCTCCAGTGTAAGAGCTGCTACAATATCTGCCTGTCGGGCAATCGCTGTGGCTCTCTCCACTGCCTCTGCGCCCAGAGATGTAATCATCTGAGTGCCATTGATCAGGGCCAGACCCTAAACATCAATCACCAATTGAATTGGATGGAAAATAATTTTAATAAATACTAACCAGACTAAGCTGAATCATAACCTCACACTTAAAATACAAAGCTGCCAGAGAGATTCCTGACCCTGAGATAGTCGTAAACATTTCCAAATACAAATTCTGGACAGCAGTGAGCAAAGTGTAAATCTTGTTGACTAGTTTATATATCTAAACAGATAGTCAATCAATGAGAGTCATAAACTATCAATTCATTCAATAAATAAAGTGATTGGTAACTATAGTAACTGGCAACATCGCTGACCCTGGAAAGGAAACCAACTCATATTTTCATGCTTTAAACCACCATCAAATATTTTGGAAAGACCAGGCATTATGTTAAATGAAGAAAACTTACAGAGCTGTGTAATGTTTTACCCCTTTGACCAGTTATATAACGGTCAATAGCCAGCCTTTGTACAAAATAAACAACTGAAAATAAAAAAACACATACAGATATAGGAAAAAGGTCAGTGGCTTTTACTCAGTGAGATATGAGTTGGTAAAACCTAGCAATTTATTTAAATGCTGTTGACGATGGAAATGTGCTGTTTAATTACCTCTTTAGCTTTAGGTGAAATCGGCAGCAGACCGTGATCCTGCAGCACCTGGGGGAGTGACAGAGAGTTACTTGTCTGAACAGTGTTAACATCAAATCAACAAGTATCAGGGAATCTCACAGGATCACAGCTTCAACAGCCTGTGGGCTGAAGCACAGTCTGAAAGAGTGCCATTACCAGTCTAATTGGAGGGATCAAACAAGGAGTTCAGAGAAAGGTGGGGTATGGACTGGAGAAATTACACATTCGTGGACTTCATAGTGGAAAAGGAGCATGGAGCTGGGGTGATAATTTGCAAGGATGGAGAGGTCAAGGGTTTTATTTAATGATAGTCATGCTGTTGTGGATGGTACTGAATCACACACTGCACTGGATCAGAAGCCACATAGCACAGGAAGCAGGCTTTCCATCTACCCTGTCTGTTCAATAAAAAAAAAGTTTTTAATTGGTTGAAATCCCCTTGAAGGTTGTAAACTGGAATTTCAGGGAACTCACGTTTTTAGCATCAGCCCAGCCACTTTCTGGTGACCACATTTTGCCTTCACCCATCAGTCCCAGTGCAAGGTGAGCCAGGGGAGCGAGATCTCCGCTGGCCCCGACTGTCCCTTTCTCTGGGATGTAGGAGAGACAGGAAGCTACAGGAGGAACGTAGAGTAAAGTTAATGCTTCTGTTAATTAGACAAGGATGTTAATGACAACGATAACACATGATATCAGAGTCAAATGACCAACAGAATCTAAGGGGACCAGACAGAAAACAGTTTGTGTCCAAAGGATAATGGATTTACCATGATATCCTGGGCATAAAATTATTTCTTTACATTATTTAAGAAAAACTTAACACAGCCAATAACCCAAGTCATTCAAAGAGTAAATGAAACTTCCACCAGCCAGAAGACTACACAAGTACAGAGAAAGGAACCAATTCAGGAGAAACAGAGAAAGAGAAGGGGAGAGAGAGAGATGGAAAAAAACAGAGCAGGACCCCAGATCAATAAAACCTCAAGAATTTTGAAGATCCCGGGTGTCAGGAATGGAGGGGGGAGTGGCTGGTAAAACATCAAGGAACTGCCTTCCAGATTCAGTCCCAATAATAGGGATGTTTCCCAATGGTGGGAATAGCGGAGGCTTGGCTGCCTGTTGAATGGAGTTAAGCTGTAATTTAAAGAATTAAGAGTGATTTCTTACACCATTAGCACTTTTCCAGTGGCAGAATGTCTGCTCACCACAGGGAGCTACATGGAGGTAACTGAGGTACAGGAGGGGCATCTGTCTGCCTGGCAGTGTTGCAGAGGAGGTCTGCCCAGTGTGCCAGCCACCCATAAACCACACCTCAATGACAAGAGCTCCATCAATTTGGCCAAATCGCACCCACAACCTTTTACTAAATCAATAATCGATGTAATACACCTTACAAATAGAAAGTCAAAAGGTGGCATTACCATTAAATGCCTGGATCATTTGATTGAGAGTCTTTAAGGAAACCCCACTGTAACCCTTGGCAAGAACATTGATTCTCAGAGCCAGCAGCATCCGGGACCTCTCTGGAGACAAGGGATCCCCAACACCTGCAGGAGAAACCACAAAACAAACAGATTCACCTGGTTCTCAAAACACATTGATATGAAGATAGGAGTTAGTAGCTGGGGTAGGCCATTTGGCCCTCCAGGTCTGCTCTACCATCTGATCAGAACGTGGCTGATCTGATTCTGGCCTCAACTCCACTTTCCTGTCTGCCTCTTCATTATTATTCTTGGCAGAATACATAATGCCCAGACATCCAGTTAAGTTTGAAAATGCCTGAGCCCCAAACAAAGCATTGCCTTCTTGGCTTATAGGTCCTCTTGGTTCTCCACACTGTATAATGGGTGAACAGGCATGGAAGTGCCATAGCTTGGTATGCTGGGCATGAGGGGACATGTGGAGTGCATGGGGAGCATATCTTGCCATGAGAGGCATGAGGAGGACCTCTCGAACTTATCTTTTTATAGGCACCTCTAAGGGGCCATAACCCAGACTCATTGAAACGCTAGCCTGGCTCCATGGAATCCAGAGGACTAGGACATGCCTATTTCCACAATGGAGCCAACCAGGGCAGGAATACAGGATGTGGGCTTTTAACCTGAACCAGCCCTCACCCTTAAAAGGCACTTCAGAAGATCAGAACATCCAGGAATGTAGTTGGGAATTCCAGAATCACATCCTGAGTCATCCTGACTGGGGTAAAATCCTGACTCTCAGCTTTGGACTCATTGGTAGAGATTGATTGGTGAGATTAGTCAACTACTCCATTTGCATTATGCCAGTCCAGCAGGGATAGGGGGCAAGGGTCTGAACTGGAGCAATTAGAGTTTGGTCTTAAAACAGAAGATGCTGGAAAATCTCAGCGGGCCTGACAGCATCTGTGGGGAGAGAATAGAGTCAATGTTTCGCGTCTGGATGACCCTCTGTCAGAGTTTGAGAGCAAGGAGAATCAGCAGAGATTTATACTATTGGGCGGGCGGGGGAGGTGGAATGGGGCAAAGGGAATGTAAGTGAGGGACTGGAATGCCCTGCCTGCTGCAGTTGTAAATGCGCCTAGTTTGGGGGCGTTTAAGAGATTGGTGGATAGGTTTATGGACGAAAAGGGATTGGTTTAGATTAGTGGGTCAATGTTTTTTTTAAAAATAAGACTGGTCGGCGCAACATTGTGGGCCGAAGGGCCTGTTCCGCGCTGTAATGTTCTATGTTCTATGATACAGAAGGCTGAGAAGCTGCTAAAAATTTCCATTAACCGATCGGAACGTGTGAATGACAGAACAGAGTAAAGATTGTTAAGGGACTGCCTGGGGAATGCAGCAGTTGCCCTGAAAAAGAGGGGGGTGGTGAGAGAAACAAGGAGGAGAGCTGGAACAGAGAAGTGGAAAAATGGAGGTGAAAAAGGAGGATGATAAAATGGATGAATGACATGAAATGAAATGAAATGAAATGAAATAAATGGAAATGGGGTGAAGGTGGAGGTTAGAGTTCATGCTCTGAAGTTGTTGAACTCAGTGTTCAGTCTGGAAGGCTGGAAAGTGCCCAGTTGGAAGGTGAGGTGCTGGTCCTCCAGTTTGCATTGGGGTTCACTAGAACATTGCAAAAGGCCAAGAACAGACATGTTGTCAAGACAGCAGGGTGGGGTGTTGAAGTGGCAAACGACAAGAAGGTCTGGGTCCTGATTGTGGACGGACTGAAGGTATTCAGCAAAGCATTCAGCTAGTCTGTGTTTGGTCTCTCCGATATAGAGGAGAGCAGCGGATGCAATCGACCAGAGCGAAGGAGGTACATGTGAAGCAGCTCTCTTTCTTGCCCCCTCCCACCACCTCCCTTCAGGGCAACTGCCACCTTCCCCAGGTAGTCTTTTAACCATCTATATCTCTGTTCTGCCAGTCGCATATTCTGACCACAAACACTTTTGGCACCTTCTCAGCCTTCTGTATCTTCATTTACATTCCCTTTGTCCTATCTATACCCCCCCCCAGTAGTATAAATCACTGCTGATTCTCTTTGCTTTCAGCTCTGACTAGGGTCTGGATCCAGACTCGAAACATTGGCTCTATTCTCTCCCCACAGATGCTGTCAGGCCCGCTGAGATCTTCCAGCATTTTCTGCTTTTGTTCCAGATTCCAGCATCTGCAGTAATTGCTTTTATCTTAGAGTTTGGGCTTTCTCCTCTAGAAATTCCAATGTATGAATTTAATTAAAGTATTGGTGTTTTATCTCTCCATTTCAATAACATGGACAGATTTTGCTTTCAACAGAACTATTTGAACTAAATGCTCACCATGTCACCTGATTATTTCCATTTTCTTTGTTAATAACATGTTGAAGCAATGAGTGGGGAGCTACATGAGGACACAGAGGAAAGGGGCAGTTCTCAAATGCAGTGTTAGCAAAATGCTGGATAATGAAAATCGCAGCAGGAATCCTTTCTCTTACCTACTGCTGTGGAACGGACAACATTTTCCTGCAGCTCCCTGTGAAAAGAGAAGGCTTATTAATGAAAGGAACGATGGGAAGTAAGGTACACCAGAAAGACATCAGAATCTACTCACTCAAGCTTGTCTTGAGGGATAACCGTCCGGGCAAATTTCCCAAAGCCTGTGTTTATTCCATACACCACTGAAATACATAAGACTATTATGATTGCATCTCTCAGGCAAATTGTAGAAGCCCTACAGTGCAGAAGGAGGCCAATCAGCCCATCGAGCCTGCACCAACAAACCCACCGAGACCCTATCACTGTAACCCCCATGTATTTACCCTGCTAGTCCCTCTGACGCTAAAGGGCAATTTAGCATGGCCACGCAACACAGCCCAATCCGCATATCTTTGGAGGTTTAGGTTTAAATGTTGATTCATAAAATGTGTTAATTATACAATAATTTTGCACACTGGATTGTAGAATAGGAATTAAAATTAAATTAAGTTTTTGCATTTATTACACACAGATTTTCAGATGAAATAACATCTGACCTTGGCCTTCACTGATGATTTTTTCCACCAGATCCCTCGACTTGTTGACCCTCCTTTCAGTCTCTGGCGTAAGCTAAAAGATCGAGACAGGTATTTGTGTGATGTGACATTGTTGTTTATTTTTGCACATTTGAAATGGGAATGGACATCTATCTCACCTTGATTTTGGTGATCCCATTACCCAGCAGGACAAGCTGTTCTGTTGTTAAGCTATTTCCATCCAAGTAAGCATACTGTATAAAGAGGAAAACATCACACAGATGATGAACTGGAATCTGGGGCTGCAGAGAATGTATCATTGTCCTAGATTTGTCTTCATCAGAATTATCCATTCACAATTACTTCACAGTCATTCATTAGAAATCACAGCTCCAATCACAGGCAGGCACGTAGTTAAAGGGACGGTTTGAATTCTTAACCTTCACTCACTCACCTGCTGAGCCTCTCCAGGTTTTCTGTATTTAATTATTAAGGATGTATGCGATCAAATCATAGCCTCAGTCATTGACAATCGATATTGATGACTTAGAGAGACCAAGAGTACTGTGTCAAAGATAAAAGCAAAATACTGCAGATGCTGGAATCTGAAACATAAACAGAAAATGCTGCTAAATCTCAACAGATCCAACAGTGTCTGTGGGGAGAGAATAGAGCCACTGTTTCGAGTCTGGATGACCCTTTGTCAGAGAGTCATCAGACTGGAAACGTTGGCTCTATTCTCCCTCTACAGAGGCTGTCAGACTTGGTGAGATTTTCCAACATTTTCTGTTCTTGATTTGTCAAGGTTTGTTGTTGATACAAAGTTATTGAGGAAGAGATATTTCTTAACTTGGGGTTGTGAATCTTTGGAATTCTCTGCCTCAGAGGGCTGTTGATACAGCATAGGACTGAATGTATTTAAGACTAAGACAGACAGACAGATTTTTGATCAAACAGGAAAGTGGAATTAAGACAGATCAGCCATGATCCTATTGAATGTGGAACAGGCTTGATGACTCATATGGCCTACTCCTGCTCCTATTTTAAAAAAGTTATTGTCACATGTATTAGCATACAGTGAAAAGTATTGTTTCTTGTGCACTATACAGACAAAGCACACTCTTCATAGAGAAGGAAACGAGAGAGTGCAGCATGTAGTGTTGCAGTCATAGCTAGAGTGTAGAGAAAGGTCAACTTAATGCAAGGTAGGTCCATTCAAAAGTCTGATAGCAGCAGGGAAGAAGCTGTTCTCGAGTCAGTTGATACATGACCTCAGACTTTTGTACGTTTTTCCCAATGGAAGAAGATGGAAGAGAGAATGTCCGGGGTCTGTGGGGTCCTTAATTATGCTGGCTGCTTTGCTGCAGCAGTGGGAAGTTCTTATGTTCCTCATAGTTTTACATCACAGTTCATCAATTATGAGGTTGATAAAGCTGGAGCAATGAGTGAAACAATGCAGAAATCAATATGATGTATTAAATTTAGAAGGACTTTCAAAATGAATGCTATGGAATTTGGAGCAAAGACGCATACTGCTAAAGGTAGAGTCACCTTCTGAATTTGGTGTAATGGTGCATTACTGCATGGCAAACTATACGTAGCCTGATTGAGGAGTTAAAGTCTTCCACGTTATGATGATCTTGGATACAATGCCTAAAAGCATGGAGGAAGCAGATTCAATTGGCACTTCCAGGAAGTAATTGGATAAATGGTTGAAAAGGAGAGTTTTGCAGTTCTTAGAATTGATAGACTAATCAATGGTACAAACTCGCAGAAATATCCTAACAGTGGGAAGACATGTTGAGAAGGCTGTTAAAAGAAAGATATACAATCCATAGCTACGTAAATAGAGGAACAGAATATAAAGGCAAAATAAAAAAAGTTATGCTAAATCTTTATAAAACACTGGTGTCCATTCTAAGCTTTAGGTGAAATGTCAAGATTTTGGGGGAAAGTGCAGAGATTTAACCAAACAGTTGCAAAGTGAAGCATTTCAGTTATGTGGAGAAAATGAAAAGGCTGGGATTGTCCTTCTTGGTAAGAAGTCTCACAACACCAGGTTAAAGTCCAACTAGTTTATTTGATAGTAAACCCACAAGCTTTCAGGGTTTGCCCCTTTGTCAGGTGAGTGGAGAGTTCTGGTCTCAAACAGGGCATATAAAAGGCACACACAGTTTACAGAATATTGAGTAGAATGCGAGTCTTTACAGCTAATCAATTCTTAAAGGTGCAGACAATGTGAGTAATGCTATCTCCACTCAATTTGAGATACCACTACTCACATTGTCTGCACCTTTAAGAATTGATTAGCTGTAAAGACTCGCATTCTACTCAATATTCTGTAAACTGTGTGTGCCTTTTATATGCCCTGTTTGAGACCAGAACTCTCCACTCACCTGACAAAGGGGCAAACCCTGAAAGCTTGTGGGTTTACTATCAAATAAACCTGTTGGACTTTAACCTGGTGTTGTCAGACTTCTTACTGCATTTACCCCAATCTAACGCTGGCATCTCTACATCATTGTCCTTCTTGGAGCAGAGAAGAATAAGGAGAGGTTTAATAATGTTTCAAATGACAAAGTGTTTTGAGTAAATAGTGAAAACCCATTTCCACTGACAGAGGATACAGATTGAATGTGATTGATGTTGAAATGAGGAGAATCTATCTTTTTACTCAGTGAGTTGCGATGATTTTGGATATAATGCCTAAAAACATGGTGGAAGCAGATTTCATCGTCACTTCCAGAAAGACGTTGGATAAATGGTTGAAAAGGACAGTTTTGCAGATTTATGGGGAAAAAGCAGGGGAGTGGGACTGAATGAATAATTCTTGCAAACAGATGGCACAGGCAGGATGGGCTGATCAGATTCTCTGCAGATCTTTCAACGATTCCATGATTTTGATGAAAATTTCTGTAAAGTCCACTCATTCCATAAAAAGTGATCAATGATTCACCAGTAGAATTGTGGAGACAAAATCCGAGATATTATGATGAAAAATGTTAACGTGCGAGGACTTAGAACTTCCTGGATAGGCAAATGAAGATGGACCAAATAGCCTTCCTCATAATTATCTTTGATTTTACTGATTATGAAATTTGCAATAACATTGGACAAAGGTATACTTGCCTTTGCTGGTTGGAGCACTGAGTACAAGAGTCAGGATGTCATGCTGTGGCTTTATAAAACTTTGGCTAGGCTGCACATAGAGTATTACGATCAATTTTGGTCACCACATTACAGGAAGCATGTGGAGACTTTGGAGAGGGTGCAGAAGGGGTTTACCTGATGCTGCCTGGATTAGAGAATATGAGTTATAAGGAGAGACTGGACAAACTAGAGGTGTTTTCTCTGGACAGCAGAGACTAAGAGGAGGCCTGATCAAAGTCTATAAAATTGAGAGGTATAGGTAGGGTTGACAGTCAGAATCTTTTTCCCAGAGTTGAAATGTCTAATACTAGGGGGCATGCACTTAAGGTGAGAGGGGGAAAGTTCAAAGGACATGTGAGACGCAAGTGTTTTTACACACATTAATAGGTGTCTGGAATAAGCTGTCAGGAGTGGTGGTGTCGGCAGATATGATAGGGGCATTTAAGGGGCTGTTATATTAGCACATGAATGTGCAAGGAATAGGGAGATATGACAAAGGGCAGGCAGAAAGGATTAGTTTAATTTGGCATCATGCTCAGCACAACATTGTGGGCTGGGAGACTTGTTCCTGTGCTGTACTGTTCTGTGGACCATGTTTTAAATGAACTTCTTAAAAACGAAGACACTTAGCAAAAACAGAATTCTGATCAGCGTGGAATGTAATTTCTGCAAAATGACAGTAAGGAAAAACAAGATAACTTTAACTATGAAACATTTGGAGGAGTTGCCCAACTATTCGAGATGAACCCAGTGAAAGGATACTGAGGGGCCATGTCAAATTTCAGCAGCTTCACAGACTGAACTGAGACACTCAGAACACCACAATGAACAACGCTACAGCTGTTTGATTGCTCTTATCTGAAAAAAAAACAGAATTTGCAAATGTTAAAACTGACTTGTAATCCCACTTCGTGCCTGTTTGGGTACACTGAGGGAGAATTTAGCGTACCTAACTAGCATGTCTTTCAGACTGTTGGAGGAAACTGGAGCACCTGGAAGAAACTCACGCAGACACGAGGAGAATGTGCAAACTCCAGACAGACAATGGTCCAAACTGGGAATCAAACCTGGGTCCCTAGTGCTGTGAAACAGCAGTACTAACCACTGCGCTGTCCACACATTGAGCTTAGGCAATGAAGCACTTACCAATCTGGATAAAAAGCATCGTTTACCAGGACATCCTTGATGGTATCTTCAGGATCTAATAGACCCAGTTCTGCAGTGTCTCCCGGGGAACTCAAGAGCCCAGATCACTGATGCATACTTGGTTCCTCGTGTAACAGGTCAGAGCTCCTTGACCCAATGACTGAATATCAGAGGGAGGATATTGATAGTACACAAAAGCAAAAACACTGGAAAATCTCAGCAGGTCTGGCAGCATTTGTAAGGAGAGAAAAGAGCTGACGTTTCAAGTTCAGATGACACTTTGTCAAATGGTAAAAGGCACAGAACGTGGCAGATATTTGTATTGCGGGGGAGGGAATGAAAGGTGAATCATTGCCATGAAACCAGGAGAAAAGACTGTTGATAGCTGTCCATAGAGAGGATGAAGGGTGTGAATGGCCAAAGGGCAGATAAGCTGTGACAGATGAAGATGTTGGGGGTGGGGGTTTGAATGGGACAGAGGTAGAATGTAGAAAAGGGGATGTGGGGGGAGGGGAGAAAAGGTAAGGGAAGGAGCATGAAGTGGGGGGGGGGGGGGGAGAGTCGGGGGGGGAAGAAAAATAAAGGAAGACAATAAAGAAATAAAAGGTAGAGAACAGTAAAAAAATTAAATAAAATAGAATAAAAACAAAAGGGGGCTGAGGTGGGGTAGAATCTGAAGTTGTTGGAATATCTCCCACTTTTGGTTTCAGATTCTAGCATCTGCAGTAATTTGTTTTGGCCTGAACCTTTACTCATTTCCTTCAAAACATTAATTCCCACTTAACACCAACCATCGGAAAGAATCAGTGAAAGAACTGGTTTGCTTTTAGTTTATTCCCAATTAGATTACATCTAATTTATTACATTTTGGTTGTATCATCAATAAGGTCACAGTTTAAAATAAACAAGATGTCGTCTTCCGGTCAGAGGTTACTCAGCGAGTGTCTATATGTTGAAGGATTGTGTTGTGTGGGGTATAGTGGGTTCATCGTTACAGTAATGAGTCAGCGATGTGTATCATAATATAGCAATGACATCAGCAGTCAGGAGTGAGAGATTCTGACAGGGGGTGGAGAGGCAGGTGGAATAGTTTGTACTCGAGAGAGATGTGCCTACCTTATTGCGTATATATCGTGTAAATAAAGCAGTTTGAAGTAACCCACCTGAGTCAGGTCAGAATTACTCATGAGAAGCTAGGTCACGTGACCAATATTCGAAACATGGTGGCAGAGCTGGCGACACTAATCTAACGATGTGTTTGACCCATCGACATAGTACCATGGTAGAAAATGTACCTGAGAGGGTGGCATGTCAGAAAGCAGTGACAATGTTAGCATCAGCCAAACTGTCACTGTCCTCTTACACCCATCCTAAAGTCTGGAGGGCTTGCAGAGAGGCCAACATTGGGTTATGGAAGAAACACTCCCTAAAGTATAGAGTAGATCAGTCTTGCAGAAGAGCAGAAACATTTATTCCTTTACCAGTGGTTCCCAACCTGTAATATGTCACGGCACACCCCTACACTCTGAAACAATCTTGAAGCACATCTATTTTCTGTCTCCTTTCCTTATTGGGAGCTTCAATTTTAACTTCTTCCTGTCCTCTCACCTGATTTTTTTGTAACCTCTATCTCTCTTGCTTTTCCCAGGTGTTTTGCGCCCTTTTTGAGTTTTGGCTTTTTGTGCAGAAGTGTGGGACCTACATCTTCAGCTCCAAGTCCCGTTGGTCACGCGCATGACCAACGTAAATTATCTAAACCACACACGTGCTGCTCTTTCCCAGCGTGTGCACGGGAGGCCCAAGGTTCATGGACATGCCAACCACAGAGCTGAAGACAGAGGTTAGTTTTTGTTTAATTACTTGGATTTTTAATCACTGAATCTTTTCTCACAACACACTTGGGGGAGGGGGGGGTTCTTCACAGAACACCAATGTACCTCGGCTCACTGGTTGGGAACCACTGCTTTACACCATAGGAACTTTAGCTGGTTGAGTCAGGGAGAAAAGAGATTGCTACAAAATTGTTTGAGAAATAATTGATGTATATTTCATTGAAAATTGAACCTTACTGTTTGAGATTGCAAAGACCATGGGAAACATTCAAAGCATTCCTTATTGACTTGTAGCGGTTGGTCAGTTGTGACCATGGGAGGCAGGAAGATGAACTTGTTCTTGACTGAATTGTTACTGCAGTCCACAACAAAAAGCTGTTTGAATTTTTACAGATAAAAGATGACCTCACATTCAGTTGAGTGCTTCAATAGGGGTGGCACGGTAGCAGTGGTTAGCACTGCTGCTTCACAGCTCCAGGGTCCTGGGTTCGATTCCCAGCTCGGGTCACTGTCTGTGTGGAGTTTGCACATTCTCCTCGTGTCTGCGTGGGGTTCCTCCAGGTGCTCCGGTTTCCTCCCAGAGTCCAAAGATGTGCGGGTTAGGTTGATTGGCCATGCTAACATTGCCCCTTAGTGTCCAGGGATGTGTAGGTTAGAGGGATTAGCGGATAAATGTGTAGGGATATGGGGGTAGGGCCTGGGTGGGATTGTGATCGGTGCAGACTCGATGGGACGAAGGGCCTCTTCCTGCACTGTACGGTTCTATGATTCTAATACATCAGGCAGGCCAAGCTCAGGAAATGAAATGGGCCATCAGCGCACCGAGGCTTTGGGCTTGTCTGCTAGTTGCTTAGGCCCAACGGTGGCAGCTCCGCCTGCTCAAAAGCCTGCCAGAATGGCCATATGAGGTTCTAACACTGCAGTGTTAAAGCAACAGCAAAGATGGCAAGATTTCCCAGTAGGGGGCAACAGGGAGCTTACAACAGAGAACAGTACGCTGCAAACAAGTAAAAACTCCATGAAAGGAGGGAAGTAACAGAACAAGGGCGGCATGCAGATCACTCAAAATATTGGGGATCAGCAAAGAAATGCCAGACAAATTTCCTTGGAGAAATTTTCCTCAAAGTAAAAGGACCACTATGAACAAGACTTTTGAACGTTCAGTTTGAGAAGTTAAAGGTTTTAAAATTGACTTGAAACTTGGCACTAAGGTTGACATTGCATTACTGGCTGACCTCTTGGCATGGATCAACACAATTCCTGTCCAGCCATCAAAAATTAAACTTCAAGATTCAGTGCTATGAATCTGTAGATGAAAAGTCAGGTAAGTATTATTCTTTAACACAAGGAGATGGAGATCACAATGACCTTCTGTATCTTGCACAAAACTT
The DNA here is from genome assembly GCF_965287045.1 of Carcharhinus amblyrhynchos. Lineage (NCBI taxonomy): Eukaryota > Metazoa > Chordata > Chondrichthyes > Carcharhiniformes > Carcharhinidae > Carcharhinus > Carcharhinus amblyrhynchos. The sequence continues at coordinate 3,155,020 of NC_137342.1, read as the reverse complement.
CCCTTTACTCAGCAGGAATACAACCAGACATCTGAAGGAAGTGGGCAAACTCCTACAACAAGCCAACAGGGCTGAATTGTGCCAAGAATTCCCACAACTCTTTCCAGGGCTAGATAAATTCAAACATGAATACCATATTGCATTACTTTTAGGTATTACACCAGTGTGCCTATTGACACCCAGGAGGGTACAACATCCATTATTGCCAAAAGTCAAAGAGAAAATCAACACAATGCCACGCGGACAATTCATATGACCTGTCATCGAGCCAACCTGGTGATGCACAGGGCTACTAACAGTCTCCAATATAAATAGCTCAGCCCTTGCATTGGCCTCACATGACTAAACAAAGCAATCAGAGTGAAATCCATAAAGATGGTGGATGGCAACCTGGTAAAACCTACCAGCAGTGATCACTTCACGTTTCGATGACTTTCCAGACACAATCGTTTCAGATAGTTTGCCACAATTCACCACTAAACACTTCAAAAAATTCACAGACAACTTTGAGAATCACCCGTAACCACAGGCCAATGGAAAGGATGTGAAAAACCATCAAGAAGTTGATGACCAAGAATTCTGACTGGAATTCAGCCCCACTGAACTACAGAGCTAAACTAGTGAATTTCACTGGCAGAACTTTCCATGGGCTGGTGGCTGAGGGCACAGCTCTCTTTGCAACAGCCATCTGCAAACCAACGTTACAGACCGATCATAAAAAAGAGTGAGGAACATGGACACTGACTTACATGAAGAACAGAAAAACTGATACAACTCCAAAGTCAAGACTCTGGCCCTCTTAATGCCAGGCTTGGAAGTTTGAATCTGGGATATAAAATCTCAAGGCAGTTATTCAATAAGGAGAACAATCACATTCCTATCTCACCCAAACACCATTGGGCACTTTCAGAAGACTCAGAAAAGCTCTGATCTCATTTGCATCCACAAGAACACAATTGGCATAAACTTTGGGATGAAGGTTCGAAGGATAAAATCAATTTGCAGAATGCTGGCCCATTCAACAAACCAGTTCAAGACCATTACCCCCACTCAGTGGTCACACCAACAAGACCAGGGTGTTATGAAGGCACCAATAATCTTTGAACTTGTTGTGGAGATAGTGTTTGGGTTAATGCATAGTTTAAAAAATAGTTTAACATTGTTATGAAAGAAGTGTGCCCCTTTCAATGCTTAGTTGGATATTTGAGTGGCATGGTGACACAGTGGTTAGCATTGGTGCGTCACACTCCCCAGGATTCAGGTTCAGTTCTGGTCTTGGGTCACTGTCTGTGTGAAGTTTGCACATTTGGAAGGCGAATGGGATGCTGGCCTTCATAGCGAGGGGGATTGAATATAAAGGTAGGGAGGTCTTGCTGCAGCTGTATAGGGCATTGGTGAGGCCGCAGCTGGAGTACTGTGTGCAGTTTTGGGCGCCGCACCTGCGCAAAGATATTTTGGCCTTGGAGGGAGTGCAGAGGAGGTTTACTAGGCTGATGCCGGAGTTGAGGGGGATGAGCTATGAGGAAATGCTGAATAAACTAGGCTTGTACTCGTTAGAGTTTAGAAGAATGAGGGGAGATCTCATTGAGACGTATAAGATGATGAATGGGATGGATAGGATAGAGGTGGAGAGACTCTTCCCGCTCAAAAAAGACAGTAGGACTAGGGGGCACAGCCTCAAGATAAAGGGGGGCGGTTTAGAACGGAGTTGAGGAGGAACTTCTTCACTCAAAGGGTGGTGAATCTCTGGAATTCTCTGCCCGTTGAAGTGGTGGAGGCTACCTCGCTAAATATTTTTAAGACGCGGGTTGATGGGTTTTTGATAAGAGAGGGGATTAAGGGTTATGGGGAGAGGGCGGGAAAGTGGAACTGAGCAGCGACAGATCAGCCATGATCTTATTGAATGGCGGGGCAGGCTCGAAGGGCTGGATGGCCAACTCCTGCTCCTATTTCTTATGTTCTTATTATGTTCTTATGTCTGCAGGTACTCTGGTTTCCTCCTACAGCTCAAAGATGTTCAGGTTAGGTTGACTGGCCGTGCCAAGCTGCTGTGTGGTGTCAGGGGGATTAACAGCATAAATATGATGGGTTATGGCAATATAGCCTGGATGGGATTGGAACAAAAATGTACAGCACAGGAACAGGCCCTTCGGCCCTCCAGGCCTGTGCCGAACATGATGCCTGCCTAAACTAAAACTGTATGCACTTATGGACTCCAAATCCTTCCACTCCCATCTCATTCATGTGGGCTACCCCTTAAATGCTGTTACCATACCAGCTCCCACCACCTCCCTGATGCGTTCCAGACATTCACCACCCTCTATGTAAAAAAAACTTGCCTTGCACATCTCCTCTAAACCTTTCTCCACGCACCTTAAACCCATGTCCCTTAATTCTTGACTTTTCTACCCTAGGAAAGAGCATCTGACTATCCACTCTGTCCATGCCCCTCAATCTTGTAAACGTCTATCAGGTCACCCCTCAACCTCCATCGTTCCAGTGAGAACAAACTGAGTTTATCCAGCCTCTCCTAATAGCTAATACTCTCCAGACCAAGCAACATGCTGGTAAACCTCTTCTGTACCCTCTCCAAAGCATTCATATCCTTCTGGTAGTGTGGCGACCAGAATTGTACACAATATTCTAAATGAGGCCTAATTAACGTTCTGTACAGTTGTAGCATGACCTGTCAATTTTTAAACTCAATGCCCTGGCCGATGAAGGCAAGCATACCATATGCCTTCTTGACCACCTTATCCACCTGCGTTGCCACTTTCAGTAATCAGTGGACATGTACACCCAGATCTCTCTGCTGGTCAATATTTCTAAGGGTTCTACCATTTACTCCTAAACGCATTGGACCTTCCAAAATGCATTATCTCACACTTGTCCGGATTAAACTCCATCTGCCATTTCTCCACCCAAGTTTCCAACCAGTACCATAGAACCACAGAAAATTACAGCTCAGAAACAGGCCTTTTGGTCCCTTTTGTCTGTGCTGAACCATTTTTTGCCTAGTCCCACTGACCTGCACTTGGACCATATACCTCCACACCCCTCTCATCCATGAACCCGTCCAAGTTTTTCTTAAACGTTAAAATAGAACAATTAGAACAGTTTATATCTTGGTCTATCCTCTAACAATTCCCTTCACTATCTGCAACTCTACCAATTTTTGTGTCATCTGCAAACTTAATCAGACCAGTTACATTGTCCTCCAAATCATTTATACATAGTTATCACTTAATCTTGGCAGCATCCTCTCCTGAACAGTGACTATTGATACAGAAGTTAACTGCAGAACAGCAAAGGCAAGTCCTGCTTTTGGTAGACTGCGTTCCACTGTATGGAAACATCGAGGAATCAGCCCAGCAACAAAACTGAAGGTCTACAGCGCTGTGGTACTCACTACCCTCCTGTATGCCTGTGAAACGTGGACTGTGTATTGAAGGCATGCAAAACAGCTCAATCATTTCCACATGACTTGTCTTCGCAGAATATTACACATCAGATGGCAAGATAAAGTACCAGACACTGAAGTTCTCTCTAGGGCAAGTCTACCATCAGTCCACACACTGCTGATGAGAGCGCAGACCCGGTGGGCAGGTCATGTCATCCATATGTCAGACGAGCGCATACCCAAGCAGCCCCTTTTTGGAGAACACTCTGCTGGAAGACGCTTGCATGGAGGGCAGAAGAAACATTTCAAAGACACACTCAAGGCCTCCCTGAAGTCGCTTGGCATTGACACGAGCACCTGGGAAACGCTGGCACAAAACCTCCCTACCTGGCACTGCCTCATCCGTAAAGGCTGTCAAGCTCACGAAGCAAGGTGTATTACTGAAGCACAACTTAAGCGCGAGCTGTGCAAGTCCAGAGCCACCAGCGCAACAACTACAGTGTCTACACAAGTCTGTCCAATATGTGCCAGGACATTCCATGCCCGAATTCTGATCAGTCATCTTCGGACACACCGCAACCAGCCTCAAAATGACTAATGGTGTCGAGGTCCTCATCAACAACGAAGGACGAACAACAACAATATACTATGAACAAAGATCCCAGAACTGATCCCTGTGGAACACTGCTAGTCACAGCCTTCCATTCAGAAAAGCATCTTACTACTGCTACCCTCTGTCTTCTGTGGTCAAGCCAGTTCTGTATCTATCTTGCCAGCTTTCCTCTGATGCTGCATGATTTCACCTTTTGTGCCAGTGGTTATCGTCAGTGCAGGCTCGATGGGCCGAAAGGCCTCCCTCTGCACTGTAGGAATTCTATGATTTTATACTTGGGGAGGAGTGGAGGTGCAGTATAATAGGTCAATCATTATGGTAATGAGTGAGTAATGTGTATTAGGGTGCAGCAATGACACTGGCAGTCAGGAGCTGAGGGGGTTAGACTATGAAGAGACACTACATAGACTGGGTCTGTACTTGTTGGAGTTTAGAAGGATGAGGGGGGATCTTATAGAGAAGTATAAGATAATGAAAGGGATGGATAGGGTAGAGGTAGAGATAGAGATAGAGAGATTCTTCCCACTCAGAAAGGACAGCAGGACTAGAGGGCACAGCCTCAAGATAAGGGGGGGGCACTTAGAACGGAGTTGAGGAGGAACTTCTTCACTCAAAGGGTGGTGAATCTCTGGAATTCTCTGTCCGTTGAAGTGGTGGAGGCTACCTCGCTAAATATATTTAAGACACGGGTAGATAGGTTTTTGACAGACAAGGGAATTAAGGGTTATGGGGAGAAAGTGGGAAAGTGGAACTGATCCACTTCAGATCAGCCATGATCTTATTGAATGGCGGGGCAGGCTCGAAGGGCTAGATGGCCTACTCCTGCTCCTATTTCTTATGTATATTTACCCCACTAATCCCCCTCACACCAAGGGACAATTTAGCAATCCACCTAACCTGCATGTCTTTGAACTGTGGGAAGAAGGTGCAGACTCCACACACGTAGTGACCCAAGGCTGTAATCGAACCCGAGTCCCTGGCAATGAGGCAGAAGTGCTAATCACTGTGCCACCCCATTCTCGGTCTCATTGTCCAAAGAGATTATCAACTCAAGACTTCAGCAACTACCAACTTATCTATTATTCATTCTTGGGACAGGGGCATCCCTGACAGGCCAGCATTTATTCCACAGCCATGACTCGTCTCTCAGAAAGTGATGGGTCATTTTCTTTCACTGCTGCAAGTGAAAGTGGGTGAATGCCAACACTGGCACTCCCTCCTATCTACCCCTATCCCACTACCAACAAGCCATTGTTTCAGCGCTGTCATTGAGCCCTTCTCTGATGGAGATCTTCCCTCCACAGCCTCCAGCTTCCAAGTCTCCCAATCCTGAGCATCCCCTTTCTACATTCCAAACACCCACAAACGGGAGTGCCCGGGTACAACGATTCAGCCTGTTCCTGTCGGACTGAATGGATTTTCTTTCCTTATCTAGTCTCTTTGTATCAACATCTATAACTCATCTGCTAATCATTATCACTAACAGTTTAACAACTTCCTGACCCTAACTATCTCCTCTTCACCTGGGGTATCCAATTCATCTCCCTCCCCATCAGGATTAACTGAGCATTCAATGTTTCTTCATTGCAAAGGGCGCCAACCAGTCTCCATCCACCTGACTGAACTTACTCATCAACGCTCACTCCCTCCAAATTAAAGATGTTGCTATGGTTACTTATATAGGTCCTAGTTATGCCCACCTATCTGTGGAATACACGAAACATTCTTGTTTCAGTCCAATTCGGCAACACTGCCTCCCACGCTCCTCTTCCTTTCTGGTACATTCATGACTGAGGTGTAGTTTCCTCCCTTGAATTTTGTCAGCAGTTTCCAATTTCTTCTCAGCTTTACTCACTCTTTCCCTCCTTCTACTTCCCCGACTCCATTTCTGGGAATAGAATGTCAGCTAATATTCCATTAAAAGGTCATTGATTCCCACAGCTACACTTCCTCACATCCTGTTTCCTGGGAGGATTGGATTCCATTTGCCTCCATTTCACAGTGCAGGAGGCGGCCATTGGCCCATCAAGTCTGCACTAACTACAATCCACGCAGGCCCTATTCTAATAACCCTATGCATTTACCCTAGCTAACTCCCCCAACACTTAGGGCCAATTTTTTATCATGGCCAATCTGCCTAATGAGCCTGTCTTTTGGACTGTGAGAGGAAACCCACACAGACACAGGGAGAACGTGCAAACTCCACACAGACAGTGACCCAAGCTGGAGAGCGAACCTGGGTCCCTGGTGCTGTGAGGCAGCAGTGCCACCGAGCTGCCCCAACTTTCTCCATTATCACAGCTGTTCTGATTGTACAACTTTTTCAACAAGCATTTCTGTTGAGTCTTCCTTTTCCCACACCCACCGTGGCTGACAGGGTCTGTTCCAGTTCCTGCACTTCTGCTCTCACCCCTTCCCCTCCCCCACAAACCAAGACCGATTTTCCCTCGTCTTCCTCTTCCATCTCACCAATCTCCATTTTAGTGGAACATTTTCCACTATTTCCTCTACCTCTAGTGTGATGCTACCGACAAACACGTCCTCTTTTCCCATCAGTATTCCGAAGGGAGCATTCCCTCCATGACACTTGGAGGTCTACTCCTCAGTCACCTCAACACCTCTCCACTCTGCAACTGCCTGTGCATCAACAGGATAATTCCTTGCCATTTTATCTCCTCCATTCCCACTGTCCAAAATCCCAAGCACTTAGACCCGTAGAATCTCTAGAATGCAGAAAGAGGCCAGGGCCCATCGAGCCTGCACTGACTCTCTGAAAGAATATTCACCCAGACCCTCCCTTCCCCCCGTAACCCCACACAATTACCATGGCTAATCCTGCTAACCTGCACATCTTTGGACACTTGTTCCAGGTAAAACTGATTCACTTATACTTTATTACTCATGGATGTGCTTTCCTCTACACTGGGGGAATAGAAGGCACACTAATGCTTCACAATCATAGAAACCCTACAGTGCAGAAAGAGGCCATTTGACCCATCAAGTCTGCACTGACCAGAATCCCACCCAGGCCCTACCCCCATATCCCTACATATTTACCCATTAATCCCACTAACCTACACATCTCAGGACACTAAGGGGCAATTTTAGCATGGCCAATCACACTAATCTGCACATCTTTGGACTGTGGGAGGAAATTGGAGCACCTGGAAGAAACCCACACAGACACAGGGAGAATGTGCAAACTCCACACAGACAGTGACCCGAGCCGGGAATTGAACCCAGGTCCCTGTAGCTGTGAAGCAGCAGTGCTAACCACTGTGCTACCGTGATGCCTTTGCTTGCTTGGTAGAATATCTCCATTCGGTTCATAAGCATCACTCTTGACCTTCCTGAAGTTTTGTTCTGCACCACACTCCCTCTCTGACTTCGACCTCCTGCAGTGTTCCAATAAAACTCAACAAGTCTATAAAAGAATGAGGGCATAGATCAGTCAGATAGTCAAAACCTTTTCCCCCAAAGGTAGGGGAGTCTAAAATTAGAAGGCGTAGGTTTGTGACAGGGAAGAGGTACAAAAGGGAGCAGAGAGACAATTTTTCACAGAGGGTGGTGAGTGTCTGGAACAAGCTGCTAGAGGTAGTAGTAGAGGCGGGTACAATTTTGTCGTTTAAAAAGCATTTAGACAGTTACATGGCTAAGATGGGTAGAAGGAGATATGGCCCAAACACCGACAATTGGGACTAGCTTAATGGTAAGAAGTGGGTGGCATGGGCATGTTGGGCTGAAGGGCCTTTTTCCATACCTCAAATCTCTCTGACTCCAACACAAGCACCTTATCCTTTGGACTGGAGACTTTACAGCCTTCTAGACTCACAACATTCAGCGATTTCTACCCCCACTTTATTTTCTGTAATTTTTTCTGTGGAACTGAGAAAACTGCTTTTTTCAGTTCCACCTACTCTGGACCCGTCTTCTCACCTATCTATTGTCTTGCACCATCATTCTGTTTGTCATTGGTCAGAACATTGAATATAGGAGTTGGGATGTTCTGTTGAAGTTGTACAACACTATAGTTGAGAAAGCCCACCAACACCTCTACTTTCTCAGAAGACTAAGGAAATTTGGCACGTCAGCTACAACTCTCACCAACTTTTATAGATGTACCATAGAAAGCATTCTTTCTTGTTGTATCACAGCTTGATATGGCTGCTGCTCTGCCCAAGGCTGCAAAAAACTACAAAGGGTCATAAATATAGCCCAATCCATCATGCAAACCAGCCTCCCATCCATTGACACTGTCTACACTTCCCATTGCCTCAAAGCAGCCAGCATAACCAAAGACCCCATGGATCGCAGACATACTTTCTTCCACTTTCTTCCATAGGGAAAGATACGAAAGTCTGAGGTCACATACCAACCGATTCAATAACTTCTTCCCTGCTGCCGTCAGACTTTTGAATGGGCCTACCTCAGATTAAGTTGATCTTTCTCTACACCTGAGCTATAACTGTAACACTACATTTTGTACTCCCTTGTTTACTTCTCTTTGGATAGTATGTTTCTGTCTGTATAGCGCGCAAGATACAATACTTTTCACTATATGCTAATACACGACAATAATAAATCAAATCAAAGACATTGGTAAGACCACCCTTGGAATACTGTGTACAGCTCTGGTCACCCTATTATAGAAAGGATATTATTAAACTAGAAAGAGTGGAGAAAAGATTTACTAGGATGCTACCGTGAGTTGATGGTTTAAGATATGAGGAGAGGCTGGATAGATTGGTGCTTTTTTCTCTGGAGCGTAGGGGCCTTAGGAGTGATCTTATAAAGGTCTACAAAATAATGAGGGGCATAGATCAGTTAGATAGTCAATATCTTTTCCCAAAGGTAGGGGAGTCTAAAACCAGAGGGCATAGGTTTAAAGTGAGGGGAGAGATACAAGAGTCCAGAGCAGCAATTTTTTCACAGAGGGTGGTGAGTGTTTGGAACAAGCTGCCAGAGGTAATAGTAGAGGCGGGTACAATTCTATCTTTTAAAAAGCGTTTAGATAATTTTATGGGTAAGATGGGTATAGAGAGATATGGGCCAAATGTGGGCAATTGGGACTAGCTTTGGGGTTTTGAAAAAAGGCCAAAGGGCCTGTTCTCAAGCTGTAAACCTCTCTGACTCCTCTCTGCTTTCCACATTATCAGACTTTCCCTTTTGTTCCTCCCCATTTCTTTACCTCTCCACTAGTTTAAAACCACATTGTTAACTTTTTTCCAGTTCAGATGAAGGTCACTGACCTGAATGTTGATGTTTCTTTCCCCACAGATGCCACCTGACCTGGTTGGGTTTGGGCACTTCGGCACTCTTCTTGAGGTGTTTGAACAGTAATGAGAAAACGTCAAATCCTGAAGTATCTGTCAAATGCGGGAGTGGCAATGGGAAAGATCTGTGTACGTGGAGGATGAGACAATGGTCAGATTTCTCACAAGCTATTGGAGCAGAATGGCAGCCAAAACCCCCTCCAGCCGTCAGAGTAAACAGCCTTGAGCAATAGTGCTTAACCAGCTACTTTCAGTAACATTAAAGGGCATAACTTTCTATTACACAATTACAAAACTTCAACAGCTTTTCCACTATGCAAACTCTGATACCTTGTTAATATCTCCAGGGTCCTAGTGCAGAATAGAATTATAGAATCCCTGCAATACAGAAGGTGGTCATTTGGCCTATTGACAACAATTCCACCCAGGCCTTATCCCCTTAGCCTCAGGTATTTACCTCGCTAATCCCCCTTATACTAAGGGGCAATTTAGCATGGCCAATTCACCTAGCTGGCACATCTTTGGACTGTGGGAGGAAACTCATGCTGACATGGGGAGAACGTGCAGACTCCACAGGTGGAAATTTAAGACAGGGCTGTAATGGAACCCAGGTCCTTGGTGCTCTGAGGCAGCAGTGCTAACCACTGTACCACCGTGCTCGAACATTGGACAAAGCAGAGATAACAAACCTCAACATTAAAGTGGTGAATGTGACTTATGAAGACTGATGGCTGAGAGGTAAAAGACCACAATCTAGAAGCACCTGCTGTCAAAAACAAAATACGTAGTTTAGAATTGCCACCTTAGTTTATTTATTAGTGTCACAAGTATGCTTACATTAACACTGCAATTAAGGTACTGTGAAAATCCCCTAGTTGCCACACTCTGGTGCCTGTTCAGATACTCTGAGGGAGAATTTAGCATGGTTAATGCACCTAACCAGTATGTCTTTCGGACCGTGGGAGGAAACCCATACAGACACGGGGAGAACATACATATTTCATGCAGACAGTGACCCAAGCCAGGAATCAAACCCAGGTCCCTGGCGCTGAGAGGCAGCAGTGCTAATCACTCTGATGCTCTAAGATAGGCTTTAGGCAATATCTTAAAGCAAGAAAGGGGTAAAGAATAGGGAAAAAATTCCAGAACTTCGTTTCTGAGCAACTGAAATCATAGCCACCAATTGTGGAATGACTAAACTAAGAACAAGAAATCAGAATTAGAACACAGATATCAGTGAGCGTTGTGATGGTGAAGGAGATTACAGAGGCAAGGAGGAGAAACACTGAGGGATTTGAAAACAATGATGAGAATTCTAAAAATTGTTACTTTGCTTAACCAGGAGTCAACGTAGGTCAGTGTGCAGGTGAATCTAGTGCTGGTTAGGACACAGGCAGCAGGATTTTGGATGATCTCAGTGTAGAACATGGAAGAAAGCAAATTATTGCAAATGCTGAAATCTGAAACCAAAATAGGAAATGCTGGAAAATCTCAGCAGGTCTGGCAGCATCTGTAAGGAGAGAAAAGAGCTGACTTGAATCCAGATGATAAACATAAGAACACAAGAAATAGGAGCAGGAGTTGGCCATCTAGCCCTTCGAGCCTGCCCCGCCATTCAATAAGATCATGGCTGATCTGTCGTGGCTCAGTTCCACATTCCCGCCCTCTCCCCATGACCCTTAATCCCCTTGCCTATCAAAAACCTATCAACCCGTGTCTTAAAAATATTTAGCGAGGCAGCCTCCACCACCTCAACGGGCAGAGAATTCCAGAGATTCACCACCCTTTGAGTGAAGAAGTTCCTCCTCAACTCCGTTCTAAACCGCCCCCCCTTTATCTTGAGGCTGTGCCCCCTAGTCCTACTGTCCTTTGAGCAGAAAGAGTCTCTCCACCTCTATCCTATCCATCCCATTCATCATATATATGTCTCAATGAGATTTCCCCTCATTCTTCTAAACTCTAACGAGTACAAGCCTAGTTTATTCAGCCTCTCCTCATAGTTCAACCCCCTCAACTCCGGTATCAGCCTAGTAAACCTCCTCTGCACTCCCTCCAAGGCCAAAATATCCTTGCGTGTGCGGCGACCAAAACTGCACACAGTACTCCAGCTGCGGCCTCACCAATGCCCTATACAGCTGCAGCAAAACCTGCCTACTTTTATATTCAATCCCCCTCGCTATGAAGGCCAGCATCCCATTAGCCTTCCTGATCACCTGCTGCACCTGCAGGCTGGGTTTTTGCGACTCATGCACAAGGACCCCAAGGTCCCTCTGCACCGTCGCCTGCTGCAGTTTTTCACCATGTAACTAATAGTCCTTCCTACCATTATTCCTACCAAAGTGGACCACCTCACACTTGCCAACATTAAATTCCATTTGCCAGTTCCTGGCCCATTCGCCCAGCCTATCTAGATCCTTCTGCAGACTCTCCACACCCTCCGCGCAATTTGCCGTTCCACCAATCTTGGTGTCATCAGCCAATTTCGACACCATACGCTCGGTTCCCTCCTCCAGATCATCTATATAAATGGTAAATAGCTGAGGCCCCAGCACCGACCCCTGGGGCACTCCACTAGTCACCAACCACCAATCCAAATAGCACCCATTGACCCCCACTCTCTGCCCTTTGTCAAAGGATGGGCTTTGCTGCCAGACCTGCTGAGATTTTCCAGCATTTTCTCTTTTGGTAGAACATGGAAGGCTGGCCAAGAATAGAGGTGTGGAGTTAAAAAGGCTCAGCAGATTGAACCAAGATAAGCAGTGTTGTCCAACGTTACAGAAGTGAAAAGGGCAGTCATAGTGAGGGAATGAGCATGTAGTCAAAAGCTCATCTTGGAGTCAAACACAAAACCAAACTTATGTCCAGTCTGCAGAGGGGTAGAATGAGTGGGTAAGGGGCTGAATTGACAGCAAAGATTTAAGACAGTGGCATTGGTCTCAATATTTAATTTCCTTCATTTGGACCCTGGATGGTCTGAATTTAAAAAGCACGGGTAAAAAAGAAAAGGGGTTGAGGTAGAACCAGATATTGTCAGTGTGAATGTGGGAAATGACATCTTGCTTTTGGATGATGTCACTGAAGAACAGCAAAATGAATAATGGGATGTGGATGAAGATAGATCCTTTGGAGACACCAAACTATTGCAGGGTTTCTCTGGCTACAATTAGATAGATAATGGGAAATGTAGTCCCGCACTACCAGGTGTCAGTAGAAAGGCACTGGAGGAAGGCTGCATGATCAGCTGTATCAAACACTTCAGAGAGGTCAAAGGGAATGAAGGAGGATAGGTTACCTTTGTCAGTCACACAGGATGTAACTTATGATTTTAATATGAACTGTTTGCATGGTGTGGCTGGGCAGAAATCAGATTGGAGGGATTCAAATCCAGAGTTGAGGAGGAACTTCTTCACTCAAAGGGTGGTGAATCTCTGGAATTCTCTGCCCGTTGAAGTGGTAGAGGCTACCTCGCTGAATATATTTAAGTGACGGGTAGATAGGTTTTTGACAGACAAGGGAATTAAGGGTTATGGGGAGAAAGCGGGAAAGTGGAACTGAGCCACTTCAGATCAGCCATGATCTTATTGAATGGCGGGGCAGGCTCGAAGGGCTAGATGGCCTACTCCTGCTCCTACTTCTTATGTTCTTACGTTCTAAATCTGGAGATCAGGAAAGACAAGCACAAATTTGAGAGGTGACAACACTTTCAAAGACTGGAGAGTAAAGGAAGGAGGCTCAGAGATGATGTAATCTTTTGCAAGGATAGAGAGGTCAAGGGTTAGTTTTCTGGGCATTTCAGTGCTAACAGATTTGAAGGGGAGCACCCAAGAGAAAACAGTTAACAATATCAACTAACATGGGAGCCAGAAAGCAAAGTTCGGTGGGTCCACAGTTCAATGGGAATTAGTTCAAAAGAGCAGATGAGTTTTGTGGACAAGATGATTTTGGAAAGAACATGAGGATAGAAACTAAAGATACAAATTAAAGACAGGGCAGTGCAGAACCTTAATGGAAGTTTGGTCCAGCAGGTTTGAGAAAGGGAGGGAACTGGCAGAGGCAGCTGATCCAATGATGTCAATCTCTGTGACAAAGAAATTCACGAGCTCCCAGCATTTGGAGGTATAATTAGAGGAGACTATTTAAAGACTTGTGTAGTAGATGTAAGAAACTGAGGCTATCTTTGCATTCTAGGTAACTTGGCATGTCAGCTACAACTCACCAACTTTTACAGATGCACCACAGAAAGCATTTTTACTGGTAATATCACAGCTTGGTATGGGCTCCTGCTCTACCCAAGACCCCAAGGAACTACAAAAGGTCGTGAATGTGGTCCAGTCCATCACTCAAACCAGCCTTCCATGCATTGACTCTGTCTACACTTCCCACTGCCTCGGAAAAGCAGCCAGAATAATTAAGGATCCCATTCCATAATTAAGGACTTCAATCAGTATCTTTCCATGAGGAGAAAGATACAAAAGTCTGAGGTCACATACCAAATGACTCAGTAACAGCTTCTTCCTTGCTGCCAGACTTTTGAATGGACTTACTGCGCATTAAGTTGATCTTGCTCTGTACCCTAGCTATGACTGTAACACTACATTCTGCACTCTTGCTCATTTTCTTCTCCATAAATGGTATGCTTTGTCTGTATAGCACACACCAATACTCTTCACTGTATATTAATACCTGGTAATAACAAATCAAACCAAAGATCCTGAATATGAAGTTTTTCTCAGACAAAAGCAATAATATATTCTGCACGCCAGCCATATCTGGGGTGAATGGTATTAGAGAAATTTCAAATAACCAGGGATTTACAACACTGATAAAAACTATTGGTACAGAGTGATAGTTTCAGATAAGACTTACAGACTAATGGAGGTACTGTCCGTGTGAAGACACATACGCCCACAGTAAGAGATTTAAACAAGCATTTCTGATTTAAACATGTATTTTGGATTTTAAAGTGTTTGCAGTTGTATTTTTAATAATCAGTACAGTTTAGCCAAAGGCAGGCTGCTGCAGAACATGATGGAATGGAGATTTAGCAGACGATCCACATTCTAAACCATAGAATGTGTATATTAAGTTATGGACAGTACTAGTTCCCAAGCCATAGAATGAATAGAGTCATTCAATTTGTCGAGAAGACAATTCTTCTCAGACGTGAGAACACCAGCTGTTTGGTTTGACCATTGACGTGACTGAGTGTTGGTGGGAACAGTAACTTTGACCTTTATAGCTAAGCGTCAGGGGTTGTTAAGCAATAGAGCAAGCATCATCAGCAACAAGGGGAGGAAGCATCCAGATTCAACAGGCCAATGAAATCCCATGATATCAGAGGCTAGAATGCAATTGCCAAAGTATATGACAATTGTTAATAGTAATTGATTTGAACTAATAATGACTGAATCTTTACCACCGGCTGGATGGAAAAAGCGGACTTGAGAAATGTATAATTGTTTTGACGATGGATTGTAACTTCAGAGCAGTATTGGAATGTTTAAGGCCTTCTCTTCTGCCCAATGCTCATCTCTTCTTTTGACTGTCAGTCAGATAAAGATATGTCTTTAACCCGGACACTGGCTTTGTATTAGCTGAACTTTCAGCATTACTCAGTCTTTGAAAAGACCCTGTAACAAATGGCTAAACCAATGTCTGCCACATCCATTCATGGTTATGTCCCTGGACTTGTGAAAAGAAAAACTGAGAAGAAACAACTTGAAGATCAAAAATTTTATTTCAAACAATGTACTTACTGATTCTATGGAACAATCCAATTAATTTAAGATTTCTATTAGGACAATTCTAATCCAGTAACACTGAAAAGACTTGCTGTCAAAGCTTTTCATCTTGCATTCATCCAGACAGTTCGCAATAAAGGGAGCAACGTATGCTGCCAAATGGCTAGCAAGTGGATATTGATCGGCCAAGGTGAAAGCACTAAGGAATAATTAACTGCCAAGCGTTTGTTCAAATCTAAGCCTGCCCAGTCAAGGTATTCCCATGGGGAATGAACCAAGAAATGGCTATTCCCCTCAGTTTTTGTTACATATTTGAGCAACAGGTAAAGTGAGCCAATTTACACTGTTATGATGCATTAGCAACATGAATGGTATTCTCCACTAACAGGATGCTGCCATCAAGCCAAAGAATGCTCTGCCTGTCATACAAATGAGTAACGTGATACACAAATTTCAGTGCTGGTGTGATGCCAAGTACGAAAGCTATATTGCCCAGTGACTGGCAGATCAAACAGCACATCCTTTTAGCCGTTTGCAACAGGCACAGACTGCATGCAACCAGCCTGTGCTTGAATAACTCTAAATAGAGTCCTTTGCATTAGATGTGATTCTGTGATTGGATAACAATCTTGATTGTTAATTAGGCAGACAACTAATTTAGGATTGCTAGACAGACTCTGTGGCTCACTTAGGCATGTTACAAGTTTATATATTCACACATGGGACCCTGTGCTTTGCAGACAGATGTGGAGTTGCCAGCATTGGACTGGGGTAAACACAGTAAGAAGTCTCACAACACCAGGTTAAAGTCCAACTCTCAACTAAGCAAAAGCTTCATTCCGCATGGCAATGTTGAGACCAGAATTGACTTGCTTGATATGAATTTGAACAAAATGCGGATAAATGTGTAGTCGTCCATTTTGGCAGAACCAATGGGATGAACGAGTACACTATCAAGGGCAGGAGTCTTAGTAGTGTTGAAGAGCAGAAGGATCTTGGGGTCCGGGTCCACAGGACTCTTAAATCGGCCTCGCAGGTGGAGGATGTGGTCAAGAAGGCGTATGGTGTACTGGCCTTCATTAATCGAGGGATTGAGTTTAGGAATCGGGAGGTAATGCTGCAACTTTAAAAGACCCTTGTCAGGCCTCATTTGGAGTACTGTGCGCAGTTCTGGTCGCCTCACTATAGGAAGGACGTAGAAGCTATTGAGAGGGTACAGAGGAGATTTACAAGGATGTTGCCTGGACTGGGAGGCGTGCCTTATGAAGTTAGGTTGAGGGAGCTGGGACTCTTTTCCCTGGAGAGACGAAGGTTGAGAGGCGACCTGATAGAGGTTTATAAAATGTTGAGAGGAATAGATAGGGTGGATTCTCAGAGGCTATTTCCCCAGGTTGAAATGGTTGCTACGAGAGGACACAGATTTAAGGTGCGGGGAGGCAAGTACAGAAGTGATGTTAGGGGTAAGTTTTTCACTGAGGGTGGTGAGTGAATGGAATCGGCTGCCGTCAGTGGTGGTGGAGGCGAACTCGCTGGGGTCTTTTAAAAGACTTCTGGATGAGTATATGGGATTTAATGGGATTGGGGGTTATAGATAGGTCTATAGATTGGTAGGTGTTGATGTGATCAGCGCAACTCGTGGGCCGAAGGGCCTGTTTGTGTAGTGTTCTATGTTCTAAAAGCTTGGCAGTTAATTGTTCCCTGATGCACCCACCATGGCAATGCTTCTATCAGCAAGTCCATTTGCCAAACAGTTTAAAGACAACAACCCATGCGTATTCAGCCTCTTTTCATAGCTCAAATACTCCATCCCATGCAATATAAACAGTTGCTCTCTTTAGAATTGGTATTCTTGAAAACTGTTCTGATGAGTGCAATACTCGTTCTGTGCTACCAAATGACTAATTTGATTTCACCGTAAACTGCTGAAAACCAATTATGAATAATCTAGGAGTTGATTCCAATCTGTTGAGAAGGTGCCACTGTCACCAAAGTGCTTCATTTTGCACTGCAAACTGAAAAGAGTGCTCCTGCAGTAATGGTCAATCAACCGACCAAGTGCAGGTCCTTGGCTACCAGTGCAGCTGTGATTGGGTGCATGGAGGGTTTGTTCTTCTCAAAGGTTGCGATTGTTTGTTGACGAGCTTTTTCAAAGTTGTACAGATCTCTGTAACAAGTTTAAAAACAAACAGGATGTCACTTGTGATATACATAATATTAATGAACAATTTTAAACGCAGGAAAGTTATTGAATTTCAGCGTTGGTGTGTTGCTAGGTATGCAGGCTGTATGCCCCAATGACTGGCAGATCGTACCAAGCAGCATATCCCTTTGGCTGTTTGCAGAGTACAGACTGTACCAACAAATTCATATTTATGCTTTTGGATTTCAGGCATCTCAAAGAACAGTCCAGCATAGGAACAGACCATTTGGCCCAATGTGACTGCACTGACACATGATGCCTTTCTAAAACTAATGATCTTTTGCCTCTACGCGGTATTCCTCTATTCCCTGTCTATCCATGGTTTTGTCGACTTGCCTCAAACTATCTGCTTGCTATTCTATCTGCTTCTACCACCTCTGCTGGCAGCATGTTCCAGGCACTTAGCACCATCTGTAAAAAACTTGCCTCTGACATCTCCTTTAAACTTTCCCTCTTTTATTGTAAAGTTAGGCCCCCCAGTAATTGACATTTCTATCCTGGGAAAAAGACTCCAAATATTCATACCTCATAATTTTGTAAACTTCTATCAGATCACCCCTCAGCCTCTGACATTTAAGTGAAAACAATCCAAGTTTGTCCAATCTCTCCTCATAGCTAATACCCTCCAAACCAGGCAACATCCTGCTAAGCCTTTTCTGTATTCTCTCCAAAGCCACCACATCTTTCTGGTAGTGTGGTGTATGCAACATTTTAAATGAGCTCCAACTAAAGAACAACATATTGCAACATCACTTGCCAATTTTTATGCTCTATACCCCAATTGATGAAGGCAAGCATGCCATACACCTTCTAGACTACCTTATCCAGGAACTGTGGACCTGTATGCTTAGATTCCTCTCTATGTTAATGCTTCTAAGGAAGCTGCCATTTACTGTACACTTCACTCCTGCATCAAGCCTTTCAAAATGCATCATAGAACAAAGAACAATACAGCGCAGAACAGGCCCTTCGGCCCACGATGTTGCGCCGAATTAAAAATGAAAAAGCAATGACCTTCTAACCTAAGCCAATCCCTTTCCATCCATAAACCTATCCACGGATCTCTTAAACGCCCCCAAACTAGGCGCATTTACAACTGCAGCAGGCAGGGCATTCCAATCCCTCACCACCCTCCGGGTAAAGAACCTACCTCTGACATCCGTTCTATAACTACCACCCCTTAATTTAAAGCTATGCCCCCTCGTGCGAGCTTTCTCCATCTGAGGAAAAAGGCTATCACTGTCCACCCTATCTAAACCTCTAATCATCTTATATGTTTCAATAAGGTCCCCTCTTAGCCGCCTTCTTTCTAACGAAAACAACCTCAAATCCCTCAGTCTCTCCTCATAGGACCTCCCCTCCATACCAGGCAACATCCTGGTAAACCTCCTCTGCACCCTCTCCAAAGTCTCCACATCCTTCCTATAACGTGGGGACCAGAACTGCACACAATGCTCAAAGTGTGGCTGCACCAGAGTTTTGTACAGTTGCAACATGACACTGTGGCTCCTAAATTCAATCCCCCTACCAATAAACGCCAAGACACCATATGCCTTCCTAACAACCTTATCTACTTGATTCCCAACTTTCAGGGATCTATGTACACATACACCTAGATCCCTCTGTTCATCCACACTATTCAGAGTCCTACCGTTAGCCCTATACTCTACACATCTGTTATTCCTGCCAAAGTGAATTACCTCACACTTTTCCACATTAAACTCCATCCGCCACCTCTCGGCCCAGCTCTGCAACTTGTCCAAGTCTCTCTGTAAACTATGACACCCTTCCTCACTATCTACCACACCTCCGACTTTGGTGTCATCAGCAAATTTACTAATCCACCCAACTATACCCTCATCCAGATCATTTATAAAAATTACAAACAGCAGTGGCCCCAAAACAGATCCCTGAGGCACACCGCTAGTAACTGAACTCCATGATGAATACTTACCATCAACCACCACCCTCTGTCTCCTATCCGCTAGCCAATTCCTGATCCAATTACCTAAATCACCCTCAATCCCATACATCTGCATTTTCTGCAGAAGCCTTCCATGGTGAACCTTATCAAACGCCTTACTAAAGTCCATATATACCACGTCAACCGCCTTATCCCATCCACCTCTTTGGTCACTTTCTCAAAAAACTCAATAAGGTTAGTAAGGCACGACCTACCCTCCACAAAACCATGTTGACTATCTCCAATCAATTCATTACTCTCTAAATAACTATAAATCCTATCCCTAATAATTTTTTCTAAAACCTTGCCCACAACAGAAGTAAGACTCACCGGTCTTTAATTCCCGGGGAAGTCTCTGTTCCCCTTCTTAAACAATGGGACAACATTTGCTATCCTCCAATCTTCTGGCACTATACCTGTGGCCAACGACGACCTGAAGATCAGAGCCAGAGGCTCTGCAATCGCCTCTCTTGCCTCCCAGAGAATCCTAGGGTAAATCCCATCCGGCCCAGGGGACTTATCTATTTTCAAACCCTCAAGAATATCTAGCACATCCTCCCTATCAACTGCAATACTGTCCAGTTTACAACTCTGCAACCCAGTGTTCTCCACAGCTACATTTATGTCCCCCTGCGTGAATACCGAAGAGAAATATTGGTTCAATGCCTCTCCAATCTCTTCCGGTTCCACACATAACCTCTCACTGCTGTCTCTAACTGGCCCTAATCTTGCCCTAACCAATCTTCTGTTCTTAACATATCTATAGAACGCCTTAGGATTCTCCTTAATCCTATCAGCCAAAGTCTTCTCATGTCCTCTTTTAGCCCTTCTTAACTCACTCTTTAACTCCCTCCTAGCCAATCTAAAGCTTTCTAGTGCACTACTTGAGCCCTCAAGTCTCATCCGGACATAAGCCTCCTTTTTCCTTTCAACCAGCGAATCAACTTTTTTGGTGCACCACGGTTCCCTAGCTCGACCATTTCCCCCTTGCCTTACAGGGACATACATATCAAGGACTCGCAGTAGCTGCTCCTTGAAAAAACTCCACATTTCGGACGTTCCCAGACCCTGTAGTCTCCTAGTCCAACCTATGCTTCCTAATTCTCTCCTAATAGCCTCATAATTACCCTTCCCCCAGCTAAAACTACTGACCCGAGGTTCATGCCTATCCCTTTCCATCACTAAGGTGAACGTAACCGAATTGTGGTCACTATCACCAAAATGCACACCAACTTCCAAGTCTAACACCTGGTCTGGCTCATTTCCCAGCACCAAATCCAATATAGCCTCACCTCTAGTTGGCCTATCTACATACTGAGTCAAAAAACCTTCCTGCACGCTTTGCATCGCCTTGCATTTGTCTGGATTAAGTTCCACCTAACATTTCTCTGCCAAGTTTCAAGCCTACCTATATCCTACTGTATCCTGACAATTTAAAAAAAAATTCATTTGTAAAAATTCATTCGTGGGACATGGATGTTGCTGACTAGCCATCATTTATTGCCATCCCTAGTTGCCCTTGAGAAGATGGTGGTGAGCTGACTTCCTGAATCACTGCAGTGCACATGCTGTGGGTTGACCAACAATGCAGTTAGGGGGGAGGCAATTCCAGGATTTTGACAGTGACCGCGTCGGAACAGCGACACGGTTCCGCGTCGGAACAGCGACACGGTTCCGCGTCGGAACAGCGACACGGTTCCGCGTCGGAACAGCGACACGGTTCCGCGTCGGAACAGCGACACGGTTCCGCGTCGGAACAGCGACACGGTTCCGCGTCGGAACAGCGACACGGTTCCGCGTCGGAACAGCGACACGGTTCCGCGTCGGAACAGCGACACGGTTCCGCGTCGGAACAGCGACACGGTTCCGCGTCGGAACAGCGACACGGTTCCGCGTCGGAACAGCGACACGGTTCCGCGTCGGAACAGCGACACGGTTCCGCGTCGGAACAGCGACACGGTTCCGCGTCGGAACAGCGACACGGTTCCGCGTCGGAACAGCGACACGGTTCCGCGTCGGAACAGCGACACGGTTCCGCGTCGGAACAGCGACACGGTTCCGCGTCGGAACAGCGACACGGTTCCGCGTCGGAACAGCGACACGGTTCCGCGTCGGAACAGCGACACGGTTCCGCGTCGGAACAGCGACACGGTTCCGCGTCGGAACAGCGACACGGTTCCGCGTCGGAACAGCGACACGGTTCCGCGTCGGAACAGCGACACGGTTCCGCGTCGGAACAGCGACACGGTTCCGCGTCGGAACAGCGACACGGTTCCGCGTCGGAACAGCGACACGGTTCCGCGTCGGAACAGCGACACGGTTCCGCGTCGGAACAGCGACACGGTTCCGCGTCGGAACAGCGACACGGTTCCGCGTCGGAACAGCGACACGGTTCCGCGTCGGAACAGCGACACGGTTCCGCGTCGGAACAGCGACACGGTTCCGCGTCGGAACAGCGACACGGTTCCGCGTCGGAACAGCGACACGGTTCCGCGTCGGAACAGCGACACGGTTCCGCGTCGGAACAGCGACACGGTTCCGCGTCGGAACAGCGACACGGTTCCGCGTCGGAACAGCGACACGGTTCCGCGTCGGAACAGCGACACGGTTCCGCGTCGGAACAGCGACACGGTTCCGCGTCGGAACAGCGACACGGTTCCGCGTCGGAACAGCGACACGGTTCCGCGTCGGAACAGCGACACGGTTCCGCGTCGGAACAGCGACACGGTTCCGCGTCGGAACAGCGACACGGTTCCGCGTCGGAACAGCGACACGGTTCCGCGTCGGAACAGCGACACGGTTCCGCGTCGGAACAGCGACACGGTTCCGCGTCGGAACAGCGACACGGTTCCGCGTCGGAACAGCGACACGGTTCCGCGTCGGAACAGCGACACGGTTCCGCGTCGGAACAGCGACACGGTTCCGCGTCGGAACAGCGACACGGTTCCGCGTCGGAACAGCGACACGGTTCCGCGTCGGAACAGCGACACGGTTCCGCGTCGGAACAGCGACACGGTTCCGCGTCGGAACAGCGACACGGTTCCGCGTCGGAACAGCGACACGGTTCCGCGTCGGAACAGCGACACGGTTCCGCGTCGGAACAGCGACACGGTTCCGCGTCGGAACAGCGACACGGTTCCGCGTCGGAACAGCGACACGGTTCCGCGTCGGAACAGCGACACGGTTCCGCGTCGGAACAGCGACACGGTTCCGCGTCGGAACAGCGACACGGTTCCGCGTCGGAACAGCGACACGGTTCCGCGTCGGAACAGCGACACGGTTCCGCGTCGGAACAGCGACACGGTTCCGCGTCGGAACAGCGACACGGTTCCGCGTCGGAACAGCGACACGGTTCCGCGTCGGAACAGCGACACGGTTCCGCGTCGGAACAGCGACACGGTTCCGCGTCGGAACAGCGACACGGTTCCGCGTCGGAACAGCGACACGGTTCCGCGTCGGAACAGCGACACGGTTCCGCGTCGGAACAGCGACACGGTTCCGCGTCGGAACAGCGACACGGTTCCGCGTCGGAACAGCGACACGGTTCCGCGTCGGAACAGCGACACGGTTCCGCGTCGGAACAGCGACACGGTTCCGCGTCGGAACAGCGACACGGTTCCGCGTCGGAACAGCGACACGGTTCCGCGTCGGAACAGCGACACGGTTCCGCGTCGGAACAGCGAGTGGCTTGGAGGGGAATTTGAAGGTAGTGATGTTCCCATGTATCTGCTGTCCTTGTCCTTCTAGATAGAGGTGGTCATAGGTTTGGAAGATGCTGTCGAAGGACCTTTGGTGAATTGCTGCAGTGCATCATGTAGATAGTAGACACTGCTGCTACTGAGGGTCGGTGATGGAGGAAGTGAATGTTTGTAGATGTGGTGCCAATCAAACGGGCTGCTTTGTCCTGGATGCTGTCAAGCCTCTTGAATGTTGTTAGACCTGCATCCATCCAAGCAAGTGAGGAGTGTTCCACCGTATTCCTGCCTTATGCCTTACAGATGGTGGACAGGCTTTGGTGAGTAGGAGGTGAGCTACTGTCCACAGTACTCCTAGCCTCTGACCTGCTCTTGTAGCCACTGTGTTTATGTGGTGAGTCCAGTTGAGTTTCTGGTCAATGGTAACCCCATTGTGGGATTCGGTGATGGTTACACCATTGAATGTCAAGGCGCGGTAAGTATCTCTTATTGGTGATGGCCATTGCCTGACGTTTGCAGGGTGCGAATGTTACTTGCCACTTGTCAGGTCAAGCCTGGATATTGTCCAGATCTTGCTGCATTTGAACATGGAAATGCTTCAGGATCTGAGGAGTTGTGAATGGTGCTGAACATTGGAGAAGTTCACCAATGATTGCACACTTCTGACCTTATGAAGGAGGGAAGGCCATTGATGAAGCAGCTGAAGATTGTTGGCCTTAGGACACTATCCTAAGGGACTCCTGCAGAAATGCCCTGGACTGAGATGACTGACCCTCCACAATTGCAACCATCTTCCTATGTACCAGGTATGACTCCAATCAGCAGAGTGTTTGCTCCCACATACCCACTGATTCCAGTTTTGCTAGGGCTCCTTGATGCCACACTCGGTCAAATATGGCCTTGACGTCAAGGGCTATCATTTTCACCTCATCTTTGGAATTCAGTTCTTTTGTCCATGATTGAACCAAGGCTGAAATGAGATCAGGAGTTGAGTGATTCTGGTGAAACCCAAACTAGGTGTCATTGAGCAGGTGCTGCTTGATAGCACTGTTGATGACCCCTTCCATCACTTTACTGATGACCGGGAGTAGACTAGTGGCTAGGTTGAATTTGTCCTGCTTTGTGTGTACAGGACATACCTGGATAATTTTCCACATTTCAGGGTAGATGCTAGTGTTGTAACTGTACTGGAAGAACTTGGCTCGGGGAGCGGCAAATTCTGGAGCACAAGTCTTCAGTAGTATTGCTGGAATGTTATCAGGGCCCTTTGCCTTTGTAGTATCCAGTGCCTCCAATCCTTTCTTGATATCACGTGGTTAATCAAATTGGTGGGAGACTGTTACGCGAGATGCTGGGGACCACTGGAGGACGCAGAGATGGATCATCCACTTGGCACTTCTCGCTGAAGATTGCTGCAAATACTTCAGCCTTATCTTTTGCACTGATATGCTGGACTCCTCCATCATTGAGGATGGGGATATTGGTGGAGTCTCCTCTCCAGTGAGTTGTTTAATTGTCCACCATCATTCTTGACTGGATGTGGAAGAACTGCAGAGCTTAGATCTGATCCATTGGTTGTGGGATCGCTTAGCTCTGAATATCACTTGCTATTTTTGCCGTTTGGCAAGTCGTCCTGTTTGGTAGCTTCACCAGGTTGACACCTCATTTTTAGGTATGTTCGGTGCTGCTCCTGGCATGCCTCATGCACTCTCCATTGAACCACTGGCTTGATGGTAATGGCAGAGTGGAGGATATGCTGGACCATGAGGATGCAGATTTTGCTGGAGTACAGTTCCGTGGCTGTTGACGGCCCACAACGCCTCATGGATGCCCAGTCTCGAGTTGCTAGGTCAATTCAAAGTCTGTCCCATTTAACA
This sequence comes from Carcharhinus amblyrhynchos, assembly GCF_965287045.1. Lineage (NCBI taxonomy): Eukaryota > Metazoa > Chordata > Chondrichthyes > Carcharhiniformes > Carcharhinidae > Carcharhinus > Carcharhinus amblyrhynchos. The sequence continues at coordinate 3,130,258 of NC_137342.1, read as the reverse complement.
CGGTGATAGTGCCACACAACACAATGGAAGTTATTCTCAATGTGAAGAAAGGACTTCATCTCTACAAGAACTATGTGGTGATCACTCTTATCAATAATGTCATGGACAGGTGCACCTGCAGCCGGCAGATTGGTAAGAGTGAGATCAAGTATGTTGTTTCCTCTTGTTGGTCCCTTCACCACCTGCTGCAGACCCAGTCTAGCAGTTATATCCTTTCGGACCCAATTGATTCCCGGCTCGGGTCACTGTCCATGTGGAGTTTGCACATTCTTCTCGTGTCTGTGTGGGTTTCCTCCAACAGTCCAAAGATGTGTGGATTAGGTTGATTGGCCATGCTAAAATTGCCCCTTAGTATACTAGGATGCTTAGGTTAGAGGGATTAGCAGGTATAATATGTAGGTATATGGGGGTAGGGCCTGCTCCTATGTCTTATGGTCACTTTCTTGATTTCTGGGACCACCTCCTCGGGTTGCATTACTATTGCTACCTTTGTATTTACAACAATAACTAATGTGTATTCATTTGGGTGGCACGGTAGCACAGTGGTTAGTACTGCTGCTTCACAGCTCCAGGGTCCTGGGTTCGATTCCTGGCTTGGGTCACTGTCTGTGTGGAGTTTGCACATTCTCCTCGTGTCTGCATGGGTTTCCTCCAGGTATTCTGGTTTCCTCCCAGAGTCCAAAGATGTGGGGGTTAGGTTGATTGGCCATGCTAATAAATTGCCCCTTAGTGCCCAGGGATGTGTAGGTTAGAGGGATTACTGGGTATAATGTGTAGGGATATGGGGGTAGGGCCTGGGTGGGATTATGTTCGGTGCAGACTCGATGGGCTTCTTTCTGCACCGTAGGGTCCTATGATTCTATGATTAATGCTATTTCCGAGCCATGCTTGGTGGTGGACATTGAAATCCCCTACCCAGAGAACATTTTGCACCCTTGCCACCCTCTCTGCTTCCTCACTGTTCAAACATGGAGGAGCACTGATTCATCAGCTCAAGAAGGACAGTTCGTAGAAACCAGTAAGAGGTTTCCTTGCCCATGTTTAACCTCCTCGCTATCTGCAGCTCTCCAATCTTTGTGCACCCGCAAACTAACTGAACAGACCACTTACATTCTCCTCCAAATCATTTATATATATTACAACAGGGATCCCAGAACTGATCCCCGTGGAACATACTTCCAGTCAGAAAAAACACCCTTCCACAACTACACTGTCTTCTGTGACTAAGCCAGCTCTTTATTCACTTTACTAGCTTACCACAGTTCCCATGTGACTTCACCTTCTCTATCAGCCTGCATGAAGGATCTTATCGAAGGCTTTGCTGAAGTCCGTGGAGACAACATCCTGCGCTCAATCATCTTTGTCACTTCCCCCAAAGACTCAATTAAGTTTGTAAGACACAACCTCCCCTCACACAAAGCATGCTGCCTATCACTAACAATTCCATATTCTTCCTAACATGGGTAAATTCTGTCCCTAAGAGTCTTCTCCAATAATTTTCTTACCACTGATGTAAGGCTCACTGGCCTGTTATTTCCCAGATTATTCCTGTTGCCCTTAAACAAAAGAAACAACACCGACTGTTCTCCAGTCCTCTGAGACCTCTCCTCTGATTAAAGAGGATAAAAAGATTGGGCACAAGGCTCTAACAATTTCCTCCCTTAATATTCTGGGATGGATCCCATCAGGTCTCAGGGACTTGTCTATTATTGCTTTTCAAAACACTTACCACCACCACCTTTTTCACATTAGCACGCCCTAGAACATCAACATGCCCCTCTCTAGATTCACCATCCACCATGTCCTTCTCTTTTGTGAATACCAATACAAAGTATTCATTAAGGATCGTGTCCACATTTCCCAGCTCCATGCATAAATTCCCTCCTTTCCCCTCGAGTGAACCCACCCTTTCCCTAGCTATCCTCTTGTTCCTTATCGACGTATAAACTGTTTTGGGTTTTCCTTAATTTTGTTTGTCAAGGGCATTTCATGGCCTTGTTCTTACATTTTCCATAATCCGTCCACATATCTGTTCCTCTATCGCCTGCTGACTGTTGGGAGGCCTGTAGCAGACCCCTATCAAAGTGATTGCACCCTTCCTACTCCTGAGCTCTACCCATATGACCTCTCTGGATGAAGCCAAAGTGTCCTCCCTCAGTACAGCTGTGATGTTTTTCCTAATCGTAACAACTCCCTCCACCCCCTTTACATCCCTCTCTATCACACCTGAAACATCTAAATCCCAAAATGTTAAACTGCCAGTCTTGTCCCTCTCTCAACTAAGTCATTATAATAGCTACAATATTATAGTTATATGTATTAATCCAAACTCTTAAGTTCATCTGCCTCGCCTATCATACTCTTCACATTAAAACTAATACAGATCGTACCGCCAGTCCCCCGTATTCATTAATCTCACCCTGTCTGTTCTTCCTTGCAGCCTTACCAGCCTTGTCTCTAACTCCTCCTTGGTCATTTCACACGCTGACCTACTGCTCTGGTTCCCACTCCCCTGTGGCATTAGTTTAAACCCTCCCGAGCAACACTCGCAAACCTCCCTGCCAGGATATTGGTGTCCCTTCAGTTTAGGTGCAATCCATCCTCCTTTTACAGGTCCCACCTGCCCTGGAAGACATCCCAATGATGCACATTGCTGAATCCCTCCTACCCACACCAGTTTTTAGCAACATATTTAATTGTATTGCGTTCTTATTCCTAGTCTCACTGGTGCATGGCACAGAGAGTAATTCCAAGATTACAACCCTAGCGGTCCTGCTTTTCAATTTACAATTGAATTCCCTGAACTCCCTTTGCAGGAACTCGTCATTTGTCCTGCCTATGTTGTTAGTGCCAAAGCATACCATGACCTCTGGCTGCTTGCCCTGTCTCTTGAGAATGTTCCATGCCTGCTCAGAGACATTCTTGACCCTGGCACCAGGGTGGCAACCATCCTGGAGTCTCTTTTGCACCCACAGAAACACCTGTGTCCTTAACTATAAATCCTTTAATACTAACCCAGTTTCCAAATAATTGGGATGGCACAGTGGTTAGCACTGCTGCCTCTTAGCGCCAGGGACCCAGGTTTAATTGTGACCTTGGGAGACTGCCTGTGTGGAGTTTGCACATTCACCCCATTCCTGTGTGGGTTTCCTCTGGGAGCTCCAGTTTCTTCCCACACTCCAAAAATGTGCAGGTTAGATGGATTAGCCATGGGGAATGTGTGGAATTACACACACACAGATAAGGGAGGGAAGAGGGTCTAGCTAAAACACTCTGCTGGAGAATCAGTGCACTCAATGGGTTGAATGGCTTCTTCTGCACATAATTCTATGAAATATCTATCTCTGTCCTGTAAGAGGGGAAAATAAGTGATGCAACTCTACCAAATGTTTTGCTGCATGTGTCTTGACTACTTTTAATAATGTCAAAATTATGGAGAGATAGTAGACACAGGCAACACAAGGATCAGTGAGCTATCAAAGCAGCACTATGACTAAATATTTCAGTGGCTTTGAAGCTGCCATCTTTTGTTGATACATACAGATGCAGAGGAAAGTTGGCTAAATAAACAGGATGACAGACTAAAAATTATACAGGGAAAGGCATTGCCCAACGATTTCTAGAAATCAGAAAATGTTTGTAGCAGCATAGTACTTTTTTGTTTGCATTGATTAGCTTCCCTTCCCAGAAAACTGTTATTTGGTAGCTAAACCCTTGTATCTGCAGTCCTCTAATGCTGCTTCTTGAGCCAAGATATTAACTCCACCTTTGGAGGCCACTTTCAGTTGCCTAAATCCTAAAGCTCTGGAATACTCTTTCTACACTTCTCTGCCTTACTTTCCTCTCCTTTAAGAGGCTCCTTAAAGCCTACCATTTTGAACAAGCACCTTTGAATTAATGTCCATGTGGCTTGGTGTCATATTTTGTAGCGCCCCAAGACATTTTATTACATTAAAGATGCGATTAAATTTGTGGTTGATTTAATTCATTGCTTCATTTCTCTGTAATCTAGTCTAAATCATAGAAAATCAACTAAAAAAAAATCAAAAGTTAGACATTCTTCAAAACATAACATTGTCTTTGTTATCTCTGGACTTGTCTATCTGAAAGCACTCCAGGCCAGCCTCCCACATCCTATGTTCCACAAACCCTGAGATGACCCAAAGCTGTGCTGTCTGCATCCTAACTTGCACCAAGCTCCATCACCCACAAATCCACTGTGTTCATTTTTCTACAAAGGCTCCTGGTTAAGCAACAGCAGTATTTCAAATTCACATTCTGGTTTCCAAATCCTTCTGATCTTGCTCCTAGGCTGAGCTCAGACCTGATAGAAGTCTACAAAACAAACAAGTACTATGCTGCTCAAATAGGCTTGACAGTCTCCCCCCCCCCCCCCGCCGAGTTGAAATGTCTAATATTAGGGGGAATGCATTTAATGTGAGGGGACAATTTAAGAGATGCGAGGGAGAAAATTTGTCTTTTAAAACAGAGTGGTAGGAGTCTGGAATGTCCAAGGGTGGCAGATATTATAGGGACATAAGGGGCTTTTAGATAAGCAGATGAATACAGACCAAGGGCAGGTCAAAGGAATGAGTTTAAATTGGTGTCATATTCGACACACGTGCTGTGCCGAACAGCCTGCTTCTGTGATGTACTGATTTATGTTCTATCTCCAATCTCCAGCCTTACAACTCTCAGAAATCTGGGCTGATCTAATTCCCCTCATTATCCCTCAATTGAATTTCTCCACTGGTCAGTGCCCATGCCTTCAGCTGTCTCGTCTCTGCCAGTTTGAAGGTGCTATATAAATTCCTGATTTAAAACATTGCTAAACTTCAACACAACCCTATTTTGTTTAGCCACTTTAATATACTGCGTAATTAAAAGCAGCTAGGATTTTTATAAATAAAAATTTAACACTACATTCTGCACTCTTTCCTCCTCTATCTACGGTATGCTTTGTCTGTACAGCATGCAAGAAATAATACTTTCCCGTATATACAAATACATGTGATAATAATAAATCAAATCAAAAATAAGAATTCAAAGCAGTCTTCTATTTTGTTCATTTGTTTTTCCAACATGTATCTTGTTCATAACCTGATGGAAAGTCCAATGTCAGCCAGTTCACTTTAATAATAATGACAATTATTTGAAATTGAAATGATACCTGTAAAGAGGACGAGTGAACTTCATTCTCCCCTGCACAGTAACCATTTCTAAAGCAAGAGGAATGGCTTTTTCCCACTGAGCTCGGAGACACAAACGCAACCACCTTCAGCGGAAGGAAAAAGAGTTTTCAAATAATTGTGCTGCAACTTCTATGATTCTACAGCTCTTGATACAGCCACTGAATTCAACAGTCTTAATTCCTATATTGCCGTGCTGTTGACATTGCTTAATTTAAATGATTGGACAATTAACATGTTAAATTCAAAAATTTTGCATTACTAGGATTAGACATTTATTATTCTTGTACGATGCACTTAATTTATAAATCAGCTTTATTTGCTCTCAAGTTAACAGATCCAGAATCAATATATTTTACCGTAGTCTGCCCATCATCTGTTGACTAAATTTCTCTACTGAAATACTCTGTCCCTACAATATTGCATTTTTGTACACTTCACTACTTTGTCCCCCCACCATCACTTCCTCTGAAAGTGCAGACTCATTTTGGGATGAAATTCCATAGGTAGTATTAACCCCTGAGTACTTAACTCAAGTATGATGTTAACACCAACAATAAACTCACTGCCCAGAGGCTCAGACCACAAGATGTAGGCCATTTGGCCCATTGGGTCTGCTCCGCCATTCAGAATGGGCAGATTGTTTGAATATGGGAAATTGGGGCAACTGCAGATGGGAAAATTCACATTTCTCCAGAATGTCTACAAATTCTCAAAGCAGCTTTGCAGGTGGAGGCTGTGGTTAAGAAGGCGTATCGTGTACTGACATTCATCAATCGCAGAGTTGAGTTTAGGAGTCGAGAGATAATGCTGCAGCTGTATAAGTCCCTGGTCAGACCCCACTTGGAGTACTGTGCTCAGTTCTGGTTGCCTCATTACAGGAAGGGTGTGGAAGTCATAGAAAGGGCGCAGAGGAGATTTACAAGGATGTTACCTGGATTGGGTGGCATGCCTTATGAGAATAGGTTGAGTGAACTCGGTCTTTTCTCCTTGGAGAGACGAAGGATGAGGGGTGACCTGATAGAGCTGTATAAGATGTTGAGAGGTATCGATGGAGTGGATTCTCAGACGCTTTTTCCCAGGTCTGAAATGGTTGCCACAAGAGGATGCAGGTTTAGGGTGCTGGGGAGTAGGTACAGAGGAATTGTCAGGGGTAAGTTTTTCACTCAGAGGGTGGTGGGTGAGTGGAATCAGCTGCCGGCAATGGTGGTGGAGGTGGATTCGATAGGGTCTTTTAAGAGACTTTTAGATAAGTACATGGAACTTAGTAAGATAGAGGGTTATAGGTAAGCCTAGTAGGTAGGCACACACTCGGTGCAACTTGTGGGTCGAAGGGCTTGTTTGTGCTGTAGTTTTTCTACGTTTCTATGTTTTCAGGAGCAATCCAACTGAAGTGATAGGGGTGAGGAGCCCGGATTGATTTTCCTATCCACAGTCCATGTACACAAAACCTGACAGTAGCACCTCAGCACTTTAATGATTTTCAATAAATCATACCTGAATTTGATCTCTGAATTTTTGACGTCATTAAATTTGTAAACTTGTTCCATTCTTTTCACATTGTTGAATCGCAGTGGAGGCTAAAGACCAGAGAGAGAAGTGGTTACTGTAATAAAGAATAGCACTGTATATTTAACATTAACTCAAGCATTGGTCCTATCCAAGATCATTTTCTTACTTTCTAAATATTCAGTCACTCTTTGTAGGGAGAATTATTAAAATGAATTTTAAAATCAGCTACAGTTTACATTATTTTTCTAACCTATTCTTAAATATTAATTAGCCAATGGAATAGTCCAAAAGAAAGTGTTAATAATGTTCCTAAAGATTCACTACACAACATCCATCAATTTCATTATAAAATGTAGAGCTTTAAAATCCTTCAATGAGTGAAATTGCTTTGCCCTTTTACAATCAAAAGGTAAATGCTTTTCAGAGATGCAGCACATCAGTTAAATTAAGATAATCTCCAGTAGATAGTTTAAACACTGGATTTTACAGACAAAAACTACACTGCATCCTTGAATATAAATGTCCTCTTTTGAATACGTTAATCTTTAAAGAGAATATCTAATCAGAAAAGTGAAACTTAAAACATATTAATATGCATTTTTCTAAGATCACATTTGAATGCTTCTCTGAAATCCATAAAATTTATTTATTAGTGTCACAAGTAGGCCAACATTAACACTACAATGAAGTTACTGTGAAAATCCCCTAGTCGCTATACTACGGCACCTGTTCAGGGACATGGCCTAACCTAATCAGCACATCTTTTGGACTGTGGGAGAAAACCCACATAGGCACAGAGAATGTGCAAACTCCACACAGACAGTGATCCAAACTGGGAATTGAACCAAAGTCCCTGGTGCTGTGATGCAGCAACGCTAACCACTGTGCCACCATGCTGCCCAAAGAACGACCAATGCTATTTAAAAAATACAACCAAATTGAAATCAACACTTAAGATAATACTTAATTCTTCACAAGATGCAATATTTAGTAAATCTTTATGATCTCCACTTCAGAGAGTCAATCTATGCAGTCACGTTCTGACACATTGAACTTCAATTCACACAAACCCACATCCTACCTCCAAAAGCAAAAGAGCAAGAAATTCAATTTTTTGCCCTGGTGTCATTTCCTTCATGTCACCTTCTGTAAAGCAATCCAGCTCGACATCTGTGGCCTGAAAACAATGATTCTATTCAGTATATATGCACATAATTAAAAAAACAAACTTCATATTGATGCATCGGCATCAAATCAGTTTCAATTGACATTTATAAATTAATAGTAACAAGATGTTATCAATATAATATGTGCTTACAAATTTAAAATGAAAAGGTAAAATCACGTAAACAGTTTCAGGACACTATAGACCATTTTAACAACTACAGTGGACTCAGATCAATCACACAAATTAAAGCAACAAGTTGAAAATAGGTCTACTTTATTAAACAAAAACTAAATTTGCAGAAAATTTAACTTGTGGATTCCCACCTGCTGCATTATGCTGCTTAATGGAATCATAGTATTAGATATTCTCACTTCTGATCCTTTGGAGCAGACTATGTGTCAGTAATACAGTGCGCAGCTCAGGAAAGGGACTGAATATTTCAGATAGAATTACCATCCAGTATTTGCTCACACTGAAAGCAAGGCAGATAAGGTATTGTTTGAAAAAATAGAAATACATTCCTTTGTGGGCATCAGATTGCAAATGGAATAAATTCAATTTGTTCCATTTTTAAGATTAGATTTAGATGACTGGCGGTTCTGTGGGCGTGAATGAGACTCCAGGATGGTAGTCTGCCTCCCTGGTGCCGGGGTACTGGATGTCTCAGAGGGTAGGAAGCATATTAAAAAAGGGAAGGTAATCAAACAGATGTCATTGTACACATTGGTGAAAATGATGTAGGTAGAAAGAGTGAGGGGGGTCATACGAGAGCAATTCAGGGAGATGGGGGATTGCTCCCAGTGCCTAGTGCTAGTGAAGCTAGGAACAGGGAGATTCTACAATTGAACACGTGGCTAAAGGACTGGTGCAAGAGGGAGGGTTTCAAATTCATAGATCATTGGGAAGTCTTCAAGAGAGGATGGCACCTGTACTGAAAGGATGGGTTACACCTTAACTGGAAGGGCACAAATATCGTGGCTGGGAGTTTTGCTAGAGTGTTTCGACAGGGTTTAAACTAATATGGCGGGGGGGTGGGGATCAAAACAGTAGGTCAGTAAGCACTAAGGCTGGGAACGAGCTGGGGGCCAGGGCAAGGCTAGCTAAGAAGAACAGCATTCTGGAGGAGGATGACCTGAGCAGGCCTGGAGGTCTGGAGTGCTTCTGCTTCAAAGCAAGGAGCATAACAGGTAAGACAGACAAACTTAGGGCCTTAATGCTTACACGGAATTTGGGTGTGATTGCAGTGACGGAGACTTGGTTAAAAGAAGGGCAGGACTGGCAGCTGAATATTCCAGAGTATAAGTGTTTTAGGCGAGACAGAGGAGGGGCTAAAAGAGATGGGGGAGTAGCAATATTAGTTAGGGAGTATATTACAGTGGTGCAGAGGGTGGACAATTTAGAGGGGTCATGTAATAAGTTGCTGTGGGTGGAGCTCAGAAACAGGAAGGATGCAATCACTGTGCTGGGGGGATACTACAGGCAACCCAACAGCCCATGGGAAGTGGAGGAACGGATATGTAAGGAGATTCTGCATAGGTGCAGAAAAAAATAGGGTTGTTGTGGTGGGAGACTTTAATTTCCCTCAGACTGGAAAGTGCTTAGGGCTGGGGGTCTGGACAGGGAGGAATTTGTAAAATGTGTACTGGAAGGTTCTTTGGAACAATATGTAGATAGCCCAACTAGAGAGGGGGCTATACTGGACCTAGTTCTGGGAAATGAGCCGGTCAGGTCGTCAAAGTTTCAGTAGGGGGACATGTAGCAAATAGAGACCACAATTCTGTTAACTTTAGGATAGTAATAGACAAGGCTGAGTGTTGTCCTATGGGTAGGGTGCTAAATTGGGGGAAGGCTAACTATAGCCTGATTAGGCAGGAATTGGTGGCCGTTGATTGGGAGAGGCTGTTCGAGGGTAAGTCCACGTCTGGCATGTGGGAGTCTTTTAAGGAACAGTTGATGGGGCTGCAGGACAGGCATGTGCCTGTAAAAAGGAAGGATAGGAAAGGTAGGATTCGAGAGCCATGGATAACCAGGGAAATTGAGGATCTGGTCAAAAAAAAGGCGTATATTAGGTCCAGGCAACTGAAAACAGACGGAGCTCTGGAGGAGTACAGAGAAAGTAGGAAAGAACTCAAACGGGGAGTTAGAAGGGCAAAGAGAGGTCACGAAATGTTCTTGGCAGACAGCATTAAGGAGAATCCTAAGGCATTTTATTCATATGTTAGGAACAAAAGAGTTGTCAGAGCGAAAAAAAAAAATCGGACCTCTCAGGGACAAAGGAGGGGAATTATGCTTAGAACCCAAGGGAATAGGTGAGATCCTAAATGAATACTTTGCATCAATACTCACAAAGGAGAGGATCATGTTGACTGGGAGTGTCTCAGAGGGAGGTGTTGAGCCATTAGAGAAAATCTCCATTACAAGGGAGGAAGTGTTAGGTTTTTTAGGGTACGCTAAAACTGACAAATCCCAGGGCCTGATGGCATCTATCCTAGGCTGCTCAGGGAGACAAAAGGTGAAATTGCTGGGCCTTTGACAGAAATCTTTGTCTCTTCATTGGACACAGATGAGATCCCAGAGGATTGGGGGATAGCGAATGTGGTACCATTATTTAAGAAGGGTAGCAGAGATAACCCAGGTAATTATAGGCCGGTGAGCTTGACGTCCGTGGTACAGAAGTTGTTGGAGAGGATTCTTAGAGATAGGATGTATGTTCCGTTCTAAATGCACAATCTCATTAGTGACAGACAGCATGGTTTTGTAAGAGGGAGGTCGTGCCTTACAAATTTGGAGGAGTTTTTTTGAGGTGACAAAAACGGTTGACGAAGGAAGGGTCGTGGATGTCCTCTATGTGGATTTCAGTAAGGCGTTTGACAAAGTCCCTCATGACAGTTGGTGAAAAAGGTTAAGGCTCATGGGATACAAGGAGAGGTGGCTAGCTGGGTAGAGAACTGGCTTGGCCATAGAAGACAGAGGGTAGTAGTGGAAGGGTCTTTTTCCGGCTGGAGGTCTGTGACCAGTGGTGTTCCGCAGGGCTCTGTACTGGGACCTCTGCTATTTGTGATATATATAAATGATTTGGAAGGAGGTGTAACTGGTGAGATCAGCAAGTTTGCAGATGACACGAAGATGGCTGGACTTGCTGATAGCGATGAACATTGTCGGACAATACAGCAGGATATTGATAGGCTGGAAAATTGGGTGAGAAATGGCAGATGGAATTTAATCCAGATAAATGCAAGGTGATGCATTTTGGAAGAACTAATGTAGGGGGGAGTTATACAATAAATGGCAGAACCATCAAGAGTATAGAAACACAGAGGGACCGAGGTGTGCAAGTCCACAAATCCTTGAAGGTGGCAGCGCAGGTGGAGAAGGTGGTGAAGAGGGCATATGGCATGCTTGCCTCTATAGGACAGGGTACAGAGTGTAAAAGCTGGAGTCTGATGTTGCAGCTGTATAGAACGTTGGTTAGGCCACGTTTGGAGTACTGCGTCCAGTTTTGGTCGCCGCACTACCAGAAGGACGTGGAGGCTTTGGAGAGAGTGCAGAGGAGGTTTACCATGATGTTGCCTGGTATGGAGGGTCTTAGCTATGAGGAGAGATTGGGTAAACAGGGGTTGTTCTCCTGGAAAGACGGAGAATGAGGGGAGACCTAATAGAGGTGTACAAAATTATGAAGGGTATAGATAGGGTGATCAGTGCGAAGCATTTTCCCAGGTCGGAGGTGACGATCACGAGAGGTCACGGGCTCAAGGTGAGAGGGGTGAGTATAACTCAGATATCAGAGGGACTTTTGTTTTTAAACAGAGGGTGGTGGGGGCCTGGAATGCACTGCCAAGTAGGGTGGTGGAGGCAGACATGCTGGGATCGTTCAAGACTTACTTAGATAGTCACATGAGCAGACTAGGAACGGAGAGATACAAACGAATGGCGTAGTTGGACCAATGAGTGGCACAGGCTTGGAGGGCCGGAAGGCTTGTTTCCTGTGCTGTACTGTTCTTTGAAAGAAATCTAGTTTGCAGGATGATGTGCTCCAGCAACGTGATGGTGCAATGTAATGTCAGAAATATACAGACAAGTGGGTCATCGCAATAGGCTTAGTAACAGGGTATGCAGAACCACATTAATGCCACATGGACACATGAAGCTCAGTCAGCAGATGCAAAAGCTGACATTTTGGACATTTACCCACATCACAATCAAATATCTCAAAATCTGAATAACTGGAGGCTAACTGATATGCATCTCCAGAATTTGTAACTATTTTAGAAACTTAAACAGAACAATTTTACTCACTATGCTCCAGCGTTTAGAAAGACTTGTGCAAACATCATTCATTGAGGTATCATAACTGCAAAAGAAATGACATGGGGTAAGGGGAGATACGAAGAAGTCAGGAAGTTACTTGGACAAATAAACTGGAAGGAGGCGTTCTTAGGGAAAAGTACCGAAGGAAGGTGGCAGATATTCAAGGAATGTGTGTCTGGAGCTCTGAATGACAACGTTCCGATGAGACGAGGGGGTTTTGGTGGGTCGAGGGAACCGTGGTGCACAAAGGATGTGTTGAACCTAGTCAGGAAGAAAAGGAAGGTGTACAAGAGGTTCAGGGAATTAGGAGATGTTAAAGATCTTGAGGAGTATAAGGACTGTAGGAGGGAACTTAAAAGGGAAATTAGGAGACCCAGAAGGGGTCATGAGAAGACCTTGGCGAGTAAGATTAAGGAGAATCCCAAGGCCTTCTATAAATATGTGAAAGGTAAAAGGATAAGAAGAGAAGGGATAGGACCGATAAAAGGTGAGGGGGGAAAGGTTTGTGTGGAACCAGAAGAAATGGCGGAGGTGCTTAACGAGTACTTCGCCTCAGTATTCACGGTGGAAGCCGATCTGGGAGATTTTGTTATGGATTTGCAGCAGATGGAAAGGATTGAGTACGTGAATATTAAGGAGGAGGATGTGTTGGAACTTTTGAATTCTATCAAGGTAGATAAGTCGCCGGGACCAGATGGGATGTACCCCAGGATACTGTGGGAGGCGAGGGAAGAGATTGCAGAGCCCCTGGCGATGATCTTTGCGTCGTCAATGGAGACGGGAGAGGTTCCAGAGGATTGAAGGATTGCGGATGTAGTTCCTATTTTTAAGAAAGGGAACAGAGATAGCCCGGGAAATTACCGACCGGTGAGTCTGACCTCAGTGGTTGGTAAGCTGATGGAGAGGCTTCTGAGGGACAAGATTTACGAACATTTGGAGAGGTTTGACATGATCAGGAATAGTCAGCATGGATTTGTCAAGGGCAGGTCGTGCCTTACAAGCCTAGTTGAGTTCTTCGATAATGTGACTGAACACATTGACGAAGGAAGTGCCGTGGACGGAGTGTACATGGACTTCAGCAAGGCGTTTGATAAGGTCCCCCATGCAAGACTTCTTGAGAAGGTGAGAGGCCATGGGATCCAAGGGCCTTTGGCCTTGTGGATCCAGAACTGGCTTGCCTGCAGAAGGCAGAGAGTGGTTGTGGATGGGGCTTTTTCTGAATGGAGGTCAGTCACCAGCGGAGTGCCTCAAGGATCTGTTCTGGGACCCTTGTTGTTTGTCATTTTCATAAATGACCTGGATGAGGAAGTGGAGGGATGGGTAAGTAAGTTCGCTGATGACACGAAGGTCGGTGGTGTTGTGGATGATCTGGAAGGATGGCAAAAGTTGCAGCAGGACATAGATAGGATGCAGGACTGGGCGGAGAAGTGGCAGATGGACTTCAACGCGGATAAATGTGTAGTCGTCCATTTTGGCAGAACCAACGGGATGAACGAGTACACTATTAAGGGCAGAAGTCTGAGTAGTGTTGAGGAGCAGAAGGATCTTGGGGTCCGGGTCCACAGGACTCTTAAATCGGCCTCGCAGGTGGAGGAGGTGGTCAAGAAGGCGTATGGTGTACTGGCCTTCATTAATCGAGGGATTGAGTTTAGGAGTCGGGAGGTAATGCTGGAACTTTATAAGACCCTTGTCAGGCCTCATTTGGAGTATTGTGCGCAGTTCTGGTCGCCTCACTATAGGAAAGATGTAGAAGCTATTGAAAGGGTGCAGAGGAGATTTACAAGGATGTTGCCTGGACTGGGAGGCATGCCTTATGAAGTTAGGTTGAGGGAGCTGGGACTCTTTTCCCTGGAGAGACGAAGGTTGAGAGGCGACCTGATAGAAGTTTACAAAATGTTGAGAGGAATAGATAGGGTGGACTCTCAGAGGCTATTTCCCCGGGTTGAAATGGTCGCTACGAGAGGACACAGATTTAAGGTGCGGGGAGGGAGGTTCAGAAGTGATGTTAGGGGTAAGTTTTTCACTCAGAGGGTGGTGAGTGAATGGAATCGGCTGCCGTCAGTGGTGGTGGAGGCGAACTCGCTGGGGTCTTTTAAAAGACTTCTGGATGAGTATATGGGGTTTAATGAGATTGAGGGTTATAGATAGGTCTGTAGGTTGGTAGGTGATGTGATCGGCGCAACTTGTGGGCCGAAGGGCCTGTTTGTGCTGTAGTGTTCTATGTTCTATGTTCTATGATATTCATTAGCTTTATCTTGAGATAACCTTAAAAGATCAAAACAAATCAATTCAACAACAACCTGTGTGATGACGACAGCAATTTTTCACAAAGGAAATCATCTCATTTATCCCACAGCTCAACTTTTGTCAGTTTCCTTTAACATTTTGTTTGTTCCAAATTTCTTTGCACAATTCCGTATCTATAGTTTTTGGTTCTAACAGTACCAAGGTCAATGGAAGAAAGCACACTCCCTCTCATCATCCAACAGGTTCTGTGGAAGCAGAATCTTTAGATATTTTTAGGGCACAATTCTTGATTAACAAGGGATTGTAAGGTTATCTGGGTAGGCAGGAAAGTGGAGTTGAAGTTAAAAATCAGATCAGCCATGATCTTATTTTGAATGGTGATTGGGTACAAGGACCATGTGGCTGATGCCCAATTCGTCTGTTCTTAAACAATTTTGAATCTCAGGTCTTCGAGGAAAATGTGTTTAACAGTTTTCTAAATTGGAAGAACAGGGCGATTTTTCAGTTGCATGTTTTGCACAATGCCCACATTTTGAGAGGTGCATGATTTTAAGACAATAATTAATGAGATTAAATTTAATTTAAGGTATTTGCTGGGAAGGGCACATGATTAGTTTACAGAAGTGCCTCACTTGCAAAAGTTATTTAAGCTCTTTTAGAATCAAAATATATTTTGTTCTGGTCACCTTACTACCGGAAGGACGTGGAGGCTCTGGAAAGGGTGCAGAGGAGGTTTACCAGGATGTTGCCTGGCATGGAGGGGCTGGGGTACGAGGAAAGGTTGGAGAAACTGGGACTGTTCTCCTTGGAAAGACGGAGATTGAGGGGGGACATGATAGAGGTATATAAGATACTGAAGGGAATAGACAGAGTCAATAGTGAGAGACTGCTCCCTAGATTGGTAACAAATACAAGAGGACATGATTTAAGGGTGAGGGGGGAGAGATATAATTTGGATATGAGAGGAAGGTTCTTTACGCAGAGAGTTGTGGGGGTATGGAACGCACTACCGAGTAGGGTGGTGGAGGCGGGAACATTGGACTCGTTTAAGGTTCAGTTAGATAGGCACATGAGTGAAACGAGGATGGAGGGTTATGGTAGGGGTATTAAATAAGGGTTAGAACCTCGGGAGAGACCGGAAAGGCAGGCTTGTGATTAACGTTTTTGTCTTTTATTCCGCAGGTGGAGGTCCACCTCGTTGTCAAACGAGGGGCATGCACACGGTGGGTCGTGCGTGGGCTACTCTTGGAGGTTCCAGGAGTGGCCTAGTACTTCGTGTCGGTGTGTGTGCTTGATCCTGGACCGGTAGAAGGGCGCCGCAACAGCTCGGTGACTAGCACTGCTAGCTGTGCAGATACACGGATTTGGGCCTGTGTCTGTGGGAGTTTGTGCATTCTCCCTGTGGATGCGTGGGTTTCCTCCGGGTGCTCCGGCTTCCTCCCACACCCCAAAGATGTGCTCTTAGGCTGATTGGTTTTACCAAATTGACACTATTCTCCCCTGAATCTGGCTAAGTCAGGGGTTCTATTCGTAATCACGCAGGGTAGAATAGATGTAGGGTGATGCGGCGGCGCGGGCTTGTTGGGCCGAAGGGCCTGTTTCCCGTGCTGGATTGTTCTTTGTTCTTTGAATATACATCAATACTCGATGCAAGCATATTACGGTTTCCGATTGTCAGACAGCGTGGAAAGGAATCATGTGAAAACTAACTAGCATCTCATTTATTCCATATGAAGTGATAACATTTAAATAAGAGAAAATGTTAATGGACAACAAAGGAAAGTTTAGATGCATGATGTATGTACAAGAGCACATAGGGTTCTGGTTTCCACAAAAATTACAGGAAAAATGACTTGTGTAATTAAGTACAAAATTGAGGTGACATTCATATGTACACAATACAAATCTTCAAAAAGGGGGCAATGGAAGTTAAAGCCGCATGAAATGATTTTTAAGTTTATTTCCCCAGAACACCAGGCCATTTCTAATCAAGCTGGCAACAATCACTATATGTTAAAAAAATGCATCATGTTCAAGTAAAATAGACAAATTAACAATTGAATAAGTAAAATGTGACTGATCTTCCTGTCAGGTAGAGGAGATCTCACCAACATGCATCATTACATATCTGCTAAATTACAGAATTCCAAATCACTGTGAATCATCGGTCCACTTGTTTTTCTTTATTCGCTGACATAATTCGTCTTGAAGCATTAGTTGAACATGCTAAGTGCTGTACTGAAATTCCAAGCAATTTTAGCATTAGTGCCAGCCTATTTGTCATTGTTTAATCTCAGAAACCTTACTGAAATAAGGGAGAGGAGACTTACTGTGGTGTGAATGGTGGCATTCCAGGAGAATGGAACCAGGTATTCCAGTCAACCTGATTCAAAATCTCAGTCTAGTGAAAAGTAAAAATATTAAATGTAATAGTATATATTGATCAATATCCCATCTTCTAATGTAAAAAAACACTAAATGAGTTTCAAGTTGAACTCTTTCAATATGTATAAGTACAGGTTGAAATTTGAATCTGCCTTAAGTATCTTCATGTGTAAAATAGGCATGATTCACTCATGGAATCAGATCCTATGCCCCTCCATTCTGAAACAAACTCTCACTGCTCAATATCTACACATGACCAACCTGCTCAGTATTTGCTTATTACTAAATCTAAAGGATATCACAAACCATCTGCCTGGGTGTTGAAATCAGACATTACCATCCACAGTATCGTAAGAAACAATAGTTTTTACTGTATGCTATTACATGTGAATAATAAATCAAATCAATATTTACTCAGATAGGGTTTTCAAGCTTCCCTGAACACCATGCAATTTCAGCTCCATGGCGACAGGCTTGGATGTTTGTCAAGAAACAATGGAAAAGGTTGTAGCCTGGGATAGTTCTGGAGCACTCCAGAATTATAGGGAGGAGATAGCTTGATCTTGGGATTGGATATAGCTCGGCACAACATTGAGGGCCGAAGGGCCTGTACTGTGCTGTAATGGTCTATGTTTCTATAAGGCAAGTTGCGTGATGATGGTGGAATAGGGGTGCGCGGTAAGCTGAGGAGCAGACTTCAGGAGAGGAATCAGGGTTGGGGGTGGGTTGTTTGGAGATGGTGGCTGAGAAACCCAAGGGAGATCAGATGATGTCAGTGTTGGGGTGGAGTGCACATCGAGGAATGAGGGATGTTTACAGGTTACTTCCTACAGCCTGAAGGAAGCATTTAGTCCTCCTGGTCCATAGCTGCGCTGGAAAAGCACATACCTGATGGATCCAGTCCTTCTCAACTCCTTTTTACTTGTTTCTCCAATGTCTAGGAAATCCAACACATGTTGAAAATAGAAACCCCATGAAAACGGAAGCACCTGGCCAGCTTCAAAGCTTTCAACTACCAAACTCTGAGTGGGAGTTGCTAGCATTGCGCCACCTCCATTAGTGAAAACGCAGGCAGTTTGAATTTAGGTTTGAATCTCACACCTGACTCAATCTCACGTTTTTAAAGAGGTTAAAATTGTTCTGCATCTTTCACTCATTCCAGTTGAGCTCTGTCAATTCTTCAGCAGTTTGACTGTTCACACTTTAGTGAACTGGAGCCGGAACAAACAGTAAGCTATTTTAATTCCAAAAGAGCAAGAGACAATACATGGCAATAGTTATGAGTAAACTCACTCAATTTAGTTAATCTAACATAGAATACAAAACTCTGGACAATCTACCCTTACCCAATAGGTTCTTTGTGAAAAAACCTTCTACATTCTTAACTCAAGCCTAACAAAGAGGACGGTCTAGCAGCTTTCTCCACGAAAACCCAATTGTTGTGTTTGTGTCTTATTTCCATAATCAGAGGGAACAGCCCATGTCTGACAAGGCATAGCAAATACCCAACTCATAGAACCTCAAAAAATGACAAAAGTAGTTTATTGATTATCTAGACAAATTAACAAATTATGATATTGTTCATTGGTAAACTTAATGCCAAGCCCACGAACATTTTAGCTACTTTTGTCTTGTAGATTTAACATGGAGATAGGAGCAGCACACGTTAAAAATTTCACATTTTGGTGATGGACTGCAACAGCCACAGTTAAGGACTGCCAGATAGGCCATATATAAACCTGGCTTTATTGAACATCTTTTTATTTGCCTACACCAAAATGGCAGACTGTACTTCCAGCTCGTAATGTCCCACCACGATGGAGGCTATATTGTGCCATTGAATTTCTAGACCCTGATCTCAAATATCATTAATAGTAAATTTATTAACATCTAGAATTCTTAAGAAACTAGGTTTTGGGGAGCATGGGAGGCCTACCAATGTTTAGTAGTACATGCAAGGATAGAGATGCTGCTTTTAACATGGTCAGATAATTGTAACATAACCAAGCGTTATAGAAACTAAATTAAACTTAGGCAACTTCTTGCAGAGTTTTGAAGTTGCTCAGTATGGTGGCTTGCCCATTCTATAGTGTGAGGCTACTCTGCAGCCAGTGAGTGGAAAGTGGGGAGAGATGAGGATTCCAAATGTTCCCTGAAGCACCGTTGTTATTAGGTTTTTTTTATTTAACACATGTACATATCTATGAAGTTATGAGTGAAAAGTGCAAAATAAAAATTTAGGACTTACACCTACAAGCTGATACTATCAGATTTCTATTTTTCTGGGATAACTGGAATCCATTTGGGATGAGATTTTAAAAAAAAAAGCCAAGGTAAAGAAAGCATTGGTAGAGTATAAGACCTCCAAACGATAGCCAGACTGTAGGAAAGGATATAAATCAGCAAATAATAGCAGTATGAAAAAATAACAATAATCATGGGTCATTTTAATTTTCATATTGAATGGGTAAATTAAGTTGGAAAGGTAGCTACAACAACAAATTCAGAGCGCATTAGCAATGGTTTCTTAGAGCAATATGTCATGGAGGCAGTGAATAGGCTACCTTGTATAGGGTAATGAGGCAGGTTTAATAAATGACTCAACAGTAAAAGATTCTCTAGGAAATAGTGATAACATGATAGAATTTAATACTCAGTTTGAATGTGAGAAATCTGGGTCAGAAATAATTGTGTTCAACTTAAATAAAGAGAATTACAATGAGGATAGAGTTAACTACAGTGGACTGGGTGGATAGATTCGCAAGAAAGACAGTAAGCAGGTAGTGGCAAGCATTTAAGGAGGTAATTCAAGACTCTCAGCAAAAATACATCCCAGTAAGGAGGAAATCTTCTAAGAGGAATAACCGAACCATGGCTAATCAAGGAAGTGAAAGAGAGTATTGTGAAGGGAAAAAGCTTATACAGGGGGAAAAAGTCAGTGATAGCCCTGAAGACTGGGATGAATTCAGAATCCAGCAAAGGAGGACTAGGAAGATAATGAAGAGAGAAAATAAACCACAAGAGAAAACTATTGTGTAGATGGTCTACACTTCCTGCTGCCTTGGAAAAGCAGCCAGCATAATTAAGGATCACACGCACCTGGACATTGTCTCTTCCACCTTCGTCCATTGGGAAAAAGATGCAAAAGTTTCAGAATATGTACCAACTGCCTCAAGAACAGCTTCTTCCCTGCTGCCAGACTGTTGAATGAACTTACCATATATTAAACTGATCTTTCTCTACAACCTGTGACTGTAACAGTATATTCTGCATGCTCTCCTTTCCTTTTCTCCCAAGTACCCTATGAACAGTATGTTTTGTCTGCATAGTATGCAAGAAACAATACTTTATACTGTATCCCAATACATGTGACAATAATAAATAAAATTAACCTTGCAAGGAATATAAAACCTGACAATAAGAGCTTCTTTAAATACATAAAAAGAGGGAGATCAAAGTGAATATAGGCCCCTTCGAAAATGAATCTGGGGAGACAGTTATTGAGAACAAGGAAATGACAGAGTTAGAGATATTTTGGATCAGTCTTTACAGCGAAATATACTTCAACATCCCATTAATATTAAAGAATATGGTGGAAAGAATCAAGTAACACCACTAGAGAAATTGTATTGGACAAACTTATGGGGCTAAAGGCAGATAAATCCCCTGGTCCTGGTGGCTTGCATCCTAGGAATCTAAAAGAAATAGATGCAGAGATATTGGTTACATTGGTTGTAATTTTCCAAAAATCCTTGGATTCCGGAGAAATACCAGAAGATTGGAAAACTGCCAATGTGATATCACTATTCAAAAAGGGAGAGAGGCAAAAAGCAGATATATATACAGCCTAACATCTACTGTTGGAAAATGTTGGAAATCAATTAGGGAAGTAATGGCGGCACATTTGGAAAATCACAATCTAATCAAGCAGAGTCAGCATGGCTTCATGAAAGAGAAGCTGTTTTTTTAGAATAATTTAGAGTTTTGAGGAAGTCTCAACTATTGTGAATAGAGGCAAACCAGTGTTGCATCTGGACTTCCAGAAGACGTGCAATAAGGTTAAATCATATAAGAGCCAATGATATTGAACGTAGTATATTAGCATGGATTGAGAACTGGCTAACGGGCAGGAAAGAATAAATGTGGACAAGGGGTTCTTTTTCAGGTTAACAACCTGTAATTAGTGAGGTTGCACAGGGATCAGTGCTGGCACTGCAACTGTTTACAATATATATTACTAACTTGGGGGAAGGCAACAAATGAACCACAGCCAAATTTGCAGAAAATACAGAAGTAGGTGGAAGGCAAGTTGCAATTAGGGTAAAATCTGATTAAACAAGGGGGCAAAAAGTTGGAAAATGTGAAGTTGTTCATTTTGAAAGGGAAAACAAAAGAACAGTATTATTTAAATGGAGAAAAACTGCAGAAAGGTGCAACACAGGCAGGGGGGCACTTGTGCAAGAAACAAGACAAGCTAGCACACTGGTGCAGCAGGTAATCAGGAAGGCTAATGGAATGTCGGCCCTTGTTGCAAAGGGGCTGGAGTACAAGAACAGGGAAGACTTGCTGTAACCGTACAAAGTACTGATGAGACTATATCTGGAGTACTGTGAGCAGCTTTGGTTCACTTATTTGAGGAAAGGTATTATTTCATTTTAGTCAGTTCAGAGAAGGTTCACTAGGACAATCCCCAGTATAGTGGCATTGCCCCATGAGGGAATGTTAAACAGGCTGGGATGCTACTTGTTGAAATTTAGAACAATGAGAAATGATCTCATTGAAACATACAGGATTCTTAAGGGGCTTGACAGGGTAAATGCTGAGAGGATGTTTCCCTTCTTGGGAGAGTCTAGGGCCAAAGGACATAGTCTCAGAATAAAGAGGTACAGGATGTGTCAGAGAGGATAGAGGGAATCTTGAAGGGCCAAGGGACCCAGGCGGATGTAATTATACATGTAGGAGAGAGGGACATAGGAAGGAAGAGTAGGGGGGAAATACGTACGCAGTTCAGGGAGTTGGGAGCCAGGCTGAAGTGTAGGGCCTCCAGGGTGGCAATCTCTGGGCTGCTGCCAGTGCCCAGCAATAGCAGGGATAAGAATAATGAGATCCTGCAGCTGAATGCATGGCTGAGGGATTGGTGCAGGACAGAGGGTTTTAGTTTTGTTGACCACTGGGAAGTCTTTGCAAAGGAAGGGCACTTGTATAAGAGGGATAGGGAACACTTAAATGGGAAGGATACACGTATTTCACCTGGGAGGTTGGCTGGAGTGTTTAGAACATAGAACATAACAGCGCAGAACAGGCCCTTCGGCCCACGATGTTGCGCCGACCAGTTTTAAAAAAAACAACGACCCACTAATCTAAACCAATCCCTTTTCGTCCATAAACCTATCCAATAAACGCCAAGACACCGTATGCCTTCCTAACAACCTTATCTACTTGATTTCCAACTTTCAGGGATCTATGTACACATACACCTAGATCCCTCTGTTCATCCACACTATTCAGAGTCCTCCCTTTAGCCCTATACTCGACACATCTGTTATTCCTACCAAAGTGAATCACCTCACACTTCTCCACATTAAACTCCATCCGCCACCTCTCGGCCCAGCTCTGCAACCTGTCTAAGTCTCCCTGCAAACTATGACACCCTTCCTCACAATCTACCACACCTCCGACTTTGGTGTCATCAGCAAATTTACTAATCCACCCAGCTATACCCTCATCCAGATCATTAATAAAAATTACAAACAGCAGTGGCCCCAAAACAGATCCCTGAGGCACACCACTCGTAACCGAACTCCATGACGAATATTTACCATCAACCACCACCCTCTGTCTCCTATCCGCTAGCCAATTCCTGATCCAATTTCCTAGACTACTCTCAATCCCATACATCTGAATTTTCTGCAGAAGCCTACCATGGTGAACCTTATCAAACGCCTTACTAAAATCCATATATACCACGTCAACTGCCTTACCCCCATCCACCTCTTTGGTCACTTTCTCAAAAAACTCAATAAGGTTAGTAAGGCACGACCTACCCGCCACAAAACCATGCTGACTATCTCCAATCAATTCATTACTCTGCAAATAACTATAAATCCTATCCCTAATAATTTTTTCTAAAACCTTGCCCACAACAGAAGAAAAACTCACCGGTCTATAATTCCCAGGGAAGTCTCTGTTCCCCTTCTTAGACAATGGGACAACATTCGCTATCCTCCAATCTTCCGGTACTATACCAGAGACCAACGACGACCTGAAGATCAGAGCCAGAGGCTCTGCAATCACCTCTCTTGCCTCCCAGAGAATCCTAGGTAAATCCCATCCGGACCAGGGGACTTATCTATTTTCAAACCCTCTAGAATATCCAGCACATCCCCCTTATCAACTGCAATACTGTCTATTTTACACCCCTGCAACCCAGTGTCCTCCTCAGCTATATTCATTTAGCAGGTTTAAACTATTATTTAAATTATATTAAATTAAATTTAAATATATATAAATTAGGCAGGGTTTAAACTAGTAAGGACGAGGACGAGGACGAGGACGAGGACGAGGACGAGGACGAGGACGAGGACGAGGACGAGGACGAGGACGAGGACGAGGACGAGGACGAGGACGAGGACGAGGACGAGGACGAGGACGAGGACGAGGACGAGGACGAGGACGAGGACGAGGACGAGGACGACTGGGAGTGAGTTGGAGGTCAGGGTAAGTCTAGTTGATAGGGAAATCCCCCAGGAGGAGGAGGATCCGAGAGGGCCTGAGGGTCTTAGGTGCATCTATTTTAATGCAAGGAGTGTGACGGGAAAGTTGGATGAACTTAGGGCCTTGATCGTTGGGCCAAAGGGCCTGTTTCCCGGGCTGATTTTGTTCTTTGTTCTAGGTGCCATTGTAAGACTGAGAAAAGGAGGAATTTCTTGAGGGTTGAGTGTCTTTGGAACTCCTTGCCAGAGAGAGCTGTGGAGGCAGAGTCCTTGTGTATATTTAAAGCTGAGATAGATGGATTTTTGGTCAGGAAGGGAATTAAGGGTTACAGGGAAAGGGCAGGAAAGTGGACATGAGGAATATTAGATCAGCCATTGAATGGTAGAGTAGGCCTATTTCTGTTCCCATTTCTTATGGTCTTCTTGACATTTAAAGAGATGCAGAAAAATTCCTAACCAAAATGACAACAAAAAGAAATTAATTCCACATATTTATCTGAAGGTACTAACCTTATCACTAAAGTATGAATACAGGCAATTCTTCCAGTCTTCTGTGGTTACACTGCTGTAGGCAAATATCTGAACATATGCCTTGAGGAAACCCATGAAGATGTCTAGCAACAAATGCAAAAAAAAATTCTTCAATATAAAAAAATCTAAAGGAATTTAAGACAATGTGCATTTACAAAACTAAATATTAATTTCTAATATGATGCATTCACCTGGTCCTCCAAGTAACTCCTCCAAATGATAAAGTAAGGCAAATCCTTTTTCATATGGAATCGATGAGAATGCATCATCAGGGTCAATCTCACAGAGCTTGGGGACCAGATTGGTCAGAGGATTAGTAGCACCAAATGTCTCAACCTAGCAGAAAGCATGAATTTCAAATCATCAATTTCTGAAAAGGTAACATCTATTAATGAATTTATATAGATTAACAGTTTAAAGTTGACACTTAAACATTGTGCACAAAAAAATCAAAGTAAAATTAGTACAAAACGAAATAAAAGAAGGATAATAGAAAGTTAGATGGGGCAGCATGTGTGGAGAGAAGCCAAATGTAAATATGTTCCTTCGTTAAATAAATCAAGTCAGAGGTCAGGAGTTAATATAACAGTTATTTCTTCTCTGCGCATGCGCAGGTTTCACTTTCAACAACAGTGCCCCAGTCAAGTGAAATGCACATGATCAGTGATTCTGCTGTTGGGAAATTGAGATGTTGAGAGTGGGCATGGTGGCACAGTGGTTAGCACTGCTGCCTCACAACGCCAGGGACCCAGGTTTGATTCCTGGTTTGGGTCATTGTCTGTAAAGTACATTCTCCCCGTGCCTGCTTGGATTTCCTCCAGGTGCTCCAGTTTCCTCCCGTACTCCAAAGATGTGCGGGTTAGGTGCACTGGCCAAGCTAAATTGCCCCTTGGTGTCGGGGGAATTAGCAGGGTATGTAAGTAGGGTTGAGCATAGGGCCTGGGTGGGATTGCAGTTGGCACAGACTCAATAGGTCCAATGGCCTCCTTCTGCACTGTAGGGATTCTATGATTCTACATTGCTGCAAAAGAACAAATATCACCATATTCTCCCCAAACAGCACTCAAAGTAATGGTTCCCATCCCTCACTCCTGTCAGTTACACTAAACATCTTTCCATGATACAACTGTCACAGCCCAGGCTTCCATAATTTTGCTTTGTGCTAATAGCAAAAGGATGGCTTTTACTAGCAAATGGAGTCTAAGTCAAAACCATGTCCCTCCAGGAACTGTGAATGTGATAGCCTGTCCAAGGTTAACAATTAACCTCTAACTGCAGCATTGCTAGAGAGCATACGGAGACCCATTACACTCTCCTGTTATTTTTGAATGTCCTGGAAATAGAGACCACAAAATTAAAAACTAGATTTATAGTTAGTGCCAACCACCAATACAAGGGTTGAATGCATAGAATCTGTGAAAGAGGGAATAGAAATGGAGGGAAAGGAAATGTCTTTATTGGATCAAGAAATCTTTTGTGGAAATATTTCTTCCAGCTTTATTAGTGTGAAGACACCTGGATAGACTCTTTTGTAGATCTGCATGATCCATTACTAAATGTGGATGATGCAAATCTCAATTCTTCTTCAGAGTTAATGTCTCTAGCAGAAATAAAGTTTAATCATTTCCTGGGTTTTTTTTGTTTTATATTTTTAATTAGCATTTGGTCAGTTTTGCAGACAGTCTTTAAATGGATTCACAGTATTCACAGTTCCATGTTTCAGGATGATGGGACAAAAAGTTCTCATTTAGAAGTTTTAAGTTAAATTTTATTTATTAGTGTCACAAGTAGGCTGACATTAACACTGCAATGGAGTTACTGTGAAAATTGTGAATGCTCAGGTACGTGGAAGCTGCTCAGGTCACATTATTGTTTTGCCTTGCTGACTTTGGCATTTACTTCTGCCGCTTTCCCGGCCTCTGCTTGGGTGCTGGGGTTTTAGGGCATCCCTCACCACCCGCGCACAGGTTCCAGAGTACTGAATGTAACTCTGGCCTGCTTGCCTCCAGAATGCCACCATCTTCACGTCACTGCCTTCAAAGGCACAATGGTACAAACTGCTTCATAAAATAGAGCATGTCACACTGTCAGATTCCTGAGGACTTAGTAATTTCATGGAAATGTACAAATTCATTAGAATGAGGAACAAAGAATCCAGGCTATTTTCCAGATCAATCCTCTGGCCTGTCTTGGAAGACCAAACTTTTTCAAACTTAACTGGTATTTTAGGAAGGTAGCTTTATAAACATGTACTTTTCAGGAAAGTACAAGATAGAATACAAGAATTTCCCATTGGAACTGACCTATTCAAACCTTGAGAAAATGTCTGTAGTCTTATTTTCAAAGCAAGAAACATTACACGCAGTTTGGATGATAATTAAAAGAAAGAAAAAATGGAAATTATTAAATAATGCTGTCAATTCAAGAAGAGGAAAAATAGACTCATGTTTAAAATTAGGTGAAATCCAAGAATTCCACATAAATCTTGCAATAAAAAGTTCAGAGTTTAAATAAGGCAACAGCACCATCCACTGGAATGAAGATGCTGCACAAATAAACTAAATAGATTTTGAAAAGCTCCCAGTTACATTTTGAAACCTCCTTTGATAATTAATTAGTTATTAGTTTTTTCCTATGGCCTACCATTATTATAACATGTTTAGGCCTGAAGTTCTGGAACTCCCCCCCCCCCGCCCCCCAACCCATGTCTACCCCTTTAAGATGCTCCTTCAAACTTAACTCTTTAGCAAAGCTTTTGGCAACCTGTCCCAAGGTCTTCCTTTGTCTCAGCATCAATTTTATTTAACTATACTCCTCTGAAGCACCTTGTGATATTCTACTACATTAGATGTACTATATAAGCTGTTGTGGTCATTGCAACTGTTATTCATGCCATGGGGAATGCTGGATTGTTCCCTCATTAATGTCAGGCTGGTTCCTTGTCCAGTCTCCTTGTACAGGCTGCTTGGCCTGAATCTCAGCCCTAGCTCCCGCTCCCACTCAATTAAGAAAAATGCTATAATCACAGGCACAAAGTATTGCTCAAAATGATAATCACATCTGTCAGAAAGAGGGAACTAACTGAAGTCAGCCTTCATTTTACAAGTCAACTTATCCCAACATCTGCACAGAAATGTAACATTACATCAAGTATTTAAATGGCCTAATTATTTATTTTTAGGTACAAGGCACTATAATCTTAAGGAGCATTAAGTATAATGTGTGCAGCATCCTGTAATTAGTAAAAGGGTTACCATAATAATTAACTCACCGCTCCAAGCAAATCCTTCCAGCCTCCAATAGCTGCAAATTGCCTGTGTTTCTCATCAAACATGGAACGGCCTATCATACGCTCCAGATACACAGTGTGGCCCTCATTTAACCTAGTGTTATTAAAGAAATACATCAATATTCACTCCCAAGTGTGATCAACAGCTCCACAAACTGCCCATTTTTCAGGCAGTGTGTGGCATCAACACATTATTTTATGAATGGAAAAGGTGGTCTACATGTCACGTCTGACTGAGTGAGCAGCCAGGCATACATTCTCAGCACGAGGGAGCACACAATGGAACAGTGAGCTTTCTGTAGCACTGAAAATTACAGAATTAGAAACCGACTTTAAACTGACACAATCAAGTTACATTTCCACACAATAAAACTAACCTAACCTGCAACCTCTTAAATAGGGCCTGAGCTATTTACTCACCATGCAAGTTTGGTACTAAAATAGGCAATATCAAAGGCATCATGATCAGGTCATTTCACTTTGCTTATCGCACAAACTCATGAACGGGCCTAAGCCCATCACTTTCGGCCCTGGAAAGTTCTGAGTCAACCTCAGGTATCACAAACATTTGAGCACAGGTGAAGCTAGCTGTTTCACACTGTTACAGGAGCAACACAACTGGGACTGGCTACTAACAGCATGCTGTTGTCAAACCAAAAGAAAACATTCTGCCCATCACACAAATGAGTAATGTGACTTACAGATTGCACTGCCAGTGAGATGCTCGGTATGTGGGCTATACGTCACAAAGACTGGCAGATCATATCAAACATCATGTCCTTTCAACTACTTACAACAGGCAAGATACAGACCATATCCAACTAGGCTTTGCTTGCAAAACTCAAAGGACAGTGTCCAACATTAGATGTGATGATTTGACAGCATTTGCTAAACAATCCTCAGTGTGCTAATAAGTTATGCTGACAACTAATTTAAGATAATTGGGATTGGAGCATGGAACATTTGCATGTAATAGAAACTATATCCATGAACACACAATGCCCTTTTCTTTACAGACAAAAAGACACTGCGCCTGTTTCAGCATGAACAAAGAAAATTACAGCACAGGGACAGGTCCTTCGGCCCTCCAAGCTTGCACGGACCATGCTGCCCGACTTAACTAAAACCCCCCCATCCTTGCGGGGACCATATCACTCTATTCTCCCATCCTATTCATGTACTTGTCAAGATGCCCCTTAGAAGTCACTACCAACTCTGCTTTCACTACCTCCCCTGGCAACAAGTTCCAGGCACCCACTACTTTGTAAAAAAAAATCTGCCTTGTACATCTCCTTTAAACCTTGCCCCTTAAACCTGTGCCCCCAAGTAATTGGCTCTTCCACCCTGGGAAAAAGTTTGACTATTCACTCTGTCCACGCCTCTCAATCTAAGACTTCAATCAGGTCTCCCCTCAATCTCCATCGCTCCAGGGAGAACAAACCAAGTTTCTCCAACCTCTCCTCATAGCTAATGCCCTCCATACCAGGCAACATCCTGGTAAATCTTTTCTGTACCCTCTCCAAAGCCTCCACATCCTTCTGGTGGTGTGGCGATCAGAATTGAACATTATATTCCAAGTGCGCCCTAACTAACATTCTACAAAGATGCAACACGACTTGCCAATTTTTAAATTCAATACCCCAGCCGATGAAGGCAAGCATGCCTTATGCCTTCTTGACTATCTTCTCCACCTGCATTGCCACTTTGTGACCTGTGTACTTGCACACTCAGATCCTTTTGCCTATCAATACTTTTAAGGGTTCTGCCATTTACTGTATATTTCCTATCTGTATTAGACCTTCCAAAATGCATTATCTCACATTTGCCCAGACTAAACTCCATCTGCCATCTCTCCATCCAAGTCTTCAATTGATCTATATCCTGCTGTATCCTCTGATGGTCCTCATCGCTATCTGCAAATCCACCAGCCTTTGTTGTCTGCAAACTTACTAATTAATCCAGTTACATTTCCCGCCAAATCATTTATACATATTACAAATAGCAAAGGTCCCAGCACTGATCCCTGATGAGTACTACTTGTCACAGCCCTCCATTCAGAAATGCACCCTTCCGTTGTTACCCTCTGTCTTCTTTGACCGAGCCAGTTTTGTATCCACCTTGCCCGCTCACCTTTGATCCCATGTGCAAACTCCACATCAATCTGCCATGAGGGACCTTGTAAAGGCCTTACTGAAGTTCATATAGACAATATCCACTGCACTACTCAGTGATAGCCATTCATTGTTGCATCCTTCAAAGTCTTGACTAGAATCAAACTGCCAGGTATAAATTTTGAACAATGCTTGGCCATTAATGGTCAGTCACCACCAACTGGTATATTCTCCATGGCAACATATCTACCAGAGTCCAATTGCTAGCCAATCAGCACCTCCTTCTCATGCAGTATAAAGTTCCTCTGACATTAATATTCTTGATTGATCCAATGCGTATAAGACAGTTGATAAAATGACTCTTTTCAGAAATACTCATTCTGTAAAACTAAACAACTATTTGAACACTGATTTATATTTTACCCATTTCTCTTTCTTTGTAACTGTGCTTTACATTCATCTGCATTAAAATTCATCTACAATTATTCCACTCATATCTTATCCAACCACATGCTAAGGGGAGGACAAAGCATCAATGGCTGACGAGGGAAGTCAAGGACAGCATAAAAGGAAAAGAAAAAGCATAAAAAGTGGTAAGGATTAGTGGGAAGCCTTTAAAAGTGAACAGAGGACAACAAAAAAAGCAGTAAGGGGGGGAGAGAAGATGAAATGTGAGTTTAAGCTAGCTAGTAAAATAAAAGGCAGGAAGAGTTTTCTTCAATATATAGAAGATAAGAGAGAAGCAAAAATAGCAATTGGATCATTGGAAAATGAGGCTGGAGAAATAATATGAAATAAAGAAACAGCAGAAGAACTAAATTATTGCCTTGCATCAGTCTTCACGGTGGAAGACACCAGTGGAATGCCAGAGCTCCAGGAGAATCAGGAGGCACAGGTGAGTGTAGTGGCCATCACTAAGGAGAAGGTTCTGGAGAAACTGAAAGGTCTGAAGGTGGATAAATCACCTGGACTGGATGGACTACACACCAGAGTTCTGAAAGAGATAGCTGAGGGAATTGCAGAGGCATTGGTTGTGATCTTTCAGGAATCACTGGAGACAGGGAGGGTCCCAGAGGAAATTAGCTAACGTAACACCGCTGTTTAAGAAAGGAGGGAGACAGCAGATGGAAAATTACAGGTCAGTTAGTCTGTCTTCAGTCATTGGCAAGATTTTAGAATCCACTATTAAAATGAGATCGCAGATACCTGGAAGTGCATGATAAAGTAGGACTGAGTCAGCACAGCTTTGTCAAGGAGAGGTCATGTCTGACAAATCGGTTAGAGTTCTTTGAGGAGGTAACCAGAAGGTTAGATAGAGAACCAGTGGATGTGGTTTATTTACATTTCCAGATCTTTGACAAGGTGCTGCATAGGAGACTGTTAAATAAGTGCCCATGGTGTTAAGGGCAAGATCCTGGCATGGATAGAGGATTGGCTGACTGGCGAAAGACAGAGTGGGAATAAAGGGGTCCTTTTCAGGATGGTACTGGTGACTAGTGGTGTGCTTCAAGGGTCGGTGCTCGGACCACAACTTTTCACAATCATGTTAACGATTTGGAAGAAGAAACCAAAAGCACTGTCACCAAGTCTGCAGATGATACAAAGAAATGTAAAGGGACAGGTAGCATTGAGGAAGCAGGAGGGCTGCAGAAGGACTTGGACAAGTTAGGAGGGTGGACAAAGAAGTGGCAGGTGGAATACAATGTGGAAAAAGTTATGCACTTCGGAAGGAGAAATGCAGCACAGACTATTTTCTAAATGGGGAAATGCTTTGGACATCAGAAACACAAAGTGACTTAAGAGTCCTTGTTCAAGATTCTTTCAAGGCTAATGTGCTGGTTCAGTTGGCAGCTAGGAAGGCAAATGCAATGTTAACATTCATGGTGAGAGGGCTAGAATACAAGAGCAAGGATGTGGTTTTGAGGTGGTATAAGGCTCTGGTCAGACCCCATTTGGAGTACTTTAAACAGTTTTGGACTCCATATCTAAGGAAGGATGTGCTGGCCTTGGAAAGGGACCAGAGGTGGTTCACAGGAATGATCGCTGGAATCAAGAGCTTGTCACATGAGGAACAGTTGAGGACTCTGGGTCTGTACTTGGAGATTCGAAGGATGAGGGGGGATCTAATTGAAACTTACAAGACACGGCAAGGCCTGGACAAAGTGGAAGTGGACAGGATGTTTCCACTAGTAGGAAAAACTAGAACCACTGGCCAAAATCTCAGGCCAAAGGGATGATCCTTTAAAACAGATGAGGAGGAATTTCTTCAGCCAGAGAGTAGTGAATCTGTGGAACTCTTTACCACAGAAGGCTGTGGAGGCCAGGTCATTGAGTGTCTTTAAGACAGGGATAGATAGGTTCTTGATTAATAAGGAGATCAGCGGTTATGGAGAAAAGGCAGGAGAATGGGGATGAGAAAAATATCAGCCATGATTGAATGGCGGAGCAGATTCGATGGACCGAGTGGCCTAATTCTGCTCTTATGTCTTATGGTCACTTTCCTGATTTCTGGGACCACCTCTTCGGATTGCATTACTATTGCTACCTTTGTATTTACAACAATAACTAATGTGTGTTCATTTGGGTGGCACGGTAGCACAGTGGTTAGCACTGCTGCTTCACAGCACCTGGGTCCTGGGTTCGATTCCCGGCTTGGGTCACTGTCTGTGTGGAGTTTGCACATTCTCCTCATGTCTGCGTGGGTTTCCTCCAGGTGCTCTGGTTTCCTCCCACAGTCCAAAGATGTGTGGGTTAGGTTGATTGGCCATGCTAATAAATTGCCCCTTAGTGCCCAGGGATGTGTAGGTTAGAGGGATTAGTGGGTATAATATGTAGGGGTATGGGGGTAGGGCCTGGGTGGGATTGTGTTCGGTGCAGACTTGATGGGCCGAAGGGCCTCTTTCTGCACAGTAGGGTTCTATGATTCTATGATTTCTAAATTTAAGCCAGTTAAAAATGTTCGCACTTTGCCAAGTAGTAAGGAGGCAGAATCTGGGCCAGAATGGAAAGGCTTAACTTTCATTTTTTTGGGTTTCAACAGGTTATTGAGTTGAATGATCAGCCATGACCATAACGAATGGCAAAGCAGGCTTGAAGAGCCAAGTGACCTCCTCCTGTTCCTAATTTGTGTTTCTATGTTAAAACAGACATCAAGCAGACAATGTACCACATTTGGTGACTATTCCCTCCATGCTTGGTTGGTGAATTTTGAAAATTTATAAACTGCATCATTTCTATTAACTTTCAACTGAATAAGAAAGAAGATCATACAAGATAAACACACAGCTGCTGTAATTCCAGTCATTATTCATGTACATACCAGAAATGCTCCCAGGTTTTGTTGGTGACCAGATTTCCTGTCCAACTGTGGGAAATCTCGTGTGCAATTACCTACAAATGCAAATGTTTTCCTGTTCAATCACTTAAACCTTTGACATTCAATCATTAATGTTTGTGCATTAGAACGAAAGCAGCTGTACTAGCAGAACTGGAGGGCTTCTTCATTCACAGCACTTTGAACAGTCTGAAATCAATGGCAGCTGGACACAAATTACTGCCTTCATTTTACTTCCTCCACACCCCTCGTTTCTCAAAAAAGGAAACAGCATTGAAATCTAACCTTTAAAAGAACAAAACCAATCTCAACAGGACTAAATCAGAAAATAGCAAGTAATGAAGAACGTTACATTTTAAGGTAGGATACAAAGCAATCAGGACAAGAGCAATCAAACTAGAAAAAAAA
The DNA here is from genome assembly GCF_965287045.1 of Carcharhinus amblyrhynchos. Classification (NCBI taxonomy): domain Eukaryota; kingdom Metazoa; phylum Chordata; class Chondrichthyes; order Carcharhiniformes; family Carcharhinidae; genus Carcharhinus; species Carcharhinus amblyrhynchos. The sequence goes on along the minus strand of NC_137342.1, from coordinate 3,097,063 downwards.
GTATCATTTATAAAGTAGCTCCTTGAATTTCAGTAAGGAACGTTAGGAACCCGTAAGTGAAGTTAAATCAAGTCAAGGTGGAATAAGGTAATAAAGTAAAGAAAGAAAGATAAAGTTAGTGTAAGAATAGTAAAATTAGCAATTAGTAATTTATTCTACTCGCACCAAGTGCAATAGTTTTTAAAGTTATGGAATGGTAGGTCAGCTCGACCAAGTGGAGTGTACATCCTGTGGCATGTGTGAAGTCATGGATACGTCACATGTTCTAGACAAGCACATCCGTAGGAAGTGTTATCAGCTGCACAAGCTTCAGCTCTGGGTTTTGGAAATTGAGAGCATGTGTGGTCACTGTTGTGCATCCGCAAGGCAGAGGACTATGTAGCTAGCATGTTTAAGGAATCACACTGTAGGCTAGAAGTGTACAGCCACAAGGCAGTCTAGGACAATCAGATAGGTAGCTTAGGAGGCCCTGAAACTATCCCACTTGTAAATCGTTTTTCCATTTTGGAAGTTGATGAGAGCGGTGGCTTTTCAGAGGGTGCAGCCAGAGCCAACCCTTTGGCACCACGGGCCGCTCAGCCATACAGGGGAAGAAAAAAAATTGAAGGGTAATAATGATACGGAATTCCATGGTCAGGGGATCAGACAGGCATTTCTGCGGTAGTAAATATGGCTCCAGGATGGTGAGTTGCCTGTCAAGGATATCACAAGAGCAGCTGCAGGACATCCTTCAGGTGATGGTGATCAGCCAGAAGTCATAGTTGACATTTGTACCAACAACATAGGGGAAAATAAGGATCTGAAAGTAGATTTCTTGGAGTTGGGAAGGAAATTAAAAAGCAGGACATCCAGAGCAATAATGTCAGGAATACTCCAGTGCTAATGTCCATAGGAATAGGAAGGTTGATCTATTAAATATGTGGCTGAAGAGGGAGGGGCATCAGATTTCTGAGGTAATGGGACTGGTTCTGAGGCTGGTGGGGCTTGTACAAGTTGGACAGGTTACATCTTAACAGGACTGGTACTGATGGACTTGCAGGGAAATTCGTAGTGCTGTTGGGGTGTGTTCAAACTAGTTTGTTGGGGGGGGGGAATGGGAACGTAAAAAGTAACCCAAATTGGAAAGAAGTTGACAACAGTTTGTAATGGAACTAGAAGGCAAGAGAAACCAGGTAAAGCACTAAGTATGCATTCAGTGCAGTATGGCATCAAAAAGACAAAGTTAAGGGTGCTTTACCTAAATGTGCACAGCATTCATAACAATGTAAATGATCTAAATGATTAAAGAGAGATAAATGGGTATGATATAACTGCCTTCACAAAAACATGGCTGCAAGGTGACCAAGACTGTGAACTGAACATTCAAGGATACTCGACATTTAAGAAAGAACAAAGATGAGTGACCATAATATCTTAGAATTTTACACTGGGTTTGAAAATGAAGAAGTTCAATCTGAAGTCAACGTGTTATGTCTGAATAAAGAATATTATGAAAGCATGAAGGTCAAATTGGCTGTGGTGGACTAGGAAAATCCAATAAAATGTATGGGTGTGCATAGGTAATAGATTGTCTTCAAAGAACAATTATATAGTATTCAGCATCTATACATTCAGTCAATGACCAAAGGAAGTTAAGGATTGTACAAGATTAAAAGAAAAGAATGATAAAGTTGCCAGAAATAGTAGTAAGCCTGACCATTGGGAGGTTTTTAAGAATACAGCAAATGTAGACCAAGAGACTGATAAAGGGACAACAGGATATGAAAAAGCAAACAAAAAAGGCAAGGAACAAAGGCAGACTCAAAGCTTCTATAATTATGTAAAAAGGAAGCACTTGGCTAAGGTAGGTCCATTACAGAGAGTCAGGAGAGTTCATAATAGAGAATAGAGAAATGGCAGAGTGGATGCATTGTTGATCATTTTTCAAAATTCTAGAGATTCTGGAATGGTTCAGAAAGATTGGAAGGTAACAAATTCCACCTCACTATTTAAGAAGGGAGGTAGAGAGAAAATAGGGAACTACAGACCTTTTAGCCTTGCATCGGTGGTGGGGAAAATGCTGGAATCTATTATAAAGGATATGATAAAGCAACACAGATCATGATCTGATTAGGCCAAGTCAGCATGGATTTACAAATGGGAAAGCATGTTTAACGAACCTATTGGAAGCTTTTTGAAAATGTTACTGACAAAGTTGAAAAAGGATGGTTGATGGACATAGTATATTTGGACTTTCAGGAGGTTTGTGATAAAGTCCCCAACAACAGAGTAATTAGCAAAATAAAAGAACTTGGGATAGGAGGCATATATGATCTTGGATTAAGAACTGGCCAATACACAGGAAACAGAGTGGGGATAAACAGATCATTCTCACAGACTGATTGGTGGGGTACTGCAAGAATCAGTACCTGGGCCCCAGCTGTTCATTATATATATTAATGATCTTGATTGGGGGGGGGTACAAACATAATATTTCCAAGTTCGTGAATGATACAAAACTAGGGGGGGGAGTGTGTTGTGAGGAAGATAGAAAGAAGCTACAGAAGCTTTTGGATAATCTTAGTGAGTGGGTAAGAACATGCAGATGGAATATAATGTGGGGGAACATTAACTTCATTTGGCCACAGAATATTTGCTAAATGTTAAGAAATTAACAAGTGTGGATGCACACAAAGGGACCTTTGTCTATAAGTCACTGAAGACTAACATGCAGGTGCAGCAAACTATTAGGAAGGCTAATGGAATGTTAGCTTACATCACAGGAAGGTTTGAGTACAGGAGAAGTGATGCCTTGGTTCAATTATATAGGAGCTTGGACAGACCATATCTGGAGTACTGTGTGCAGTTTTGGTCCCCTTACCTCAGAAAGGATACTATTGCCATAGAGAGTACAACAAAGTTTCACCAGACTTGTTTCGGCGATGGTGGGACAGTCTTATGAAGCAAGGTTAAGCAAATTGGACTCATTCTGAAGAATGAGAGGTGACCTCATTGAAATGTATAAAATACTTAAAGGAATGGACAGGGTAATGCAGGCAAGACGCTTCCCTTGATTGGGGCATCTAGAACCAGGGGGCATAATTTCAAAATAAGAGGGAAGCCACTTAGCACCAAGATGAGGAGAAATTTCTTTATACAGAGGGTTGTGAATATTTGGAATTCTCTACCCTAGAGGGCTGTGGAAGCTCAGTTATTCAATATGTTTAAGTTAGAAATTGATAGGTTTCTGATTAACAATAATGTAAAGGGTTATGGAGACAGCATTCGTAGAGTGAAGTGTCGAATCAGCCATGACCGTATTGAGTGGCAGAGCAGGCAGGCTGAATGGTCTACTCCTACTCCTGTGTTGCTAAGAACAAAGGTTGAGAAAAAGTAGATCATTTGTCATTGCAAGCCTGATCAAACATTCAATAAATTCATTGCTGAATTTTACATAAACTCCACTCTCACTTGGTCCTCTGAAATACCCTGAAACTTCACAATCTCAGTCTTGAAGTAACTAACAAATGAGCATCTGCAACCGCCTGAGGTAGAGCATTCTGAAGATTTACCATCTTCTGGTTGAAGAAATCTCTCATTTCCATATTAAACAGACAATCATATATCCTAAGACCTCTAGTTCCAGACTTTGCAGCCAAGGAAAATATTATAATTCTAAAAACTCTTATAGTATTCTAGGATCCACAGTGTCTACCCCGATTCTATCCAAATCAATCCTCACAGAAAAGTCCCGTAAACTTTCACTGCACTGTTTTAAGACATCCCAGCACAGGTAAAGAAACCAAGTATCCAGAAGAGGGCAGCAGAGCGGCAAAGGAAAATACATGAACAGGGTGAGAATAGAGGGATATGATCTCCTGAAAGGTAGGGGGTTTTAGTTCAGTTGGGCAGCATGGTCAGTGCAGGTTTGGAGGGACAAAAGGTCTGATCCTATGCTGTAATTTTCTTTGTTCTTTGAAACCAAATTTGTACCTAGTACTTGGGTGTGGTCACCTAATTGCAGCAAGAAGTCTTTATTTCTATGTATCCCGACTTCCTTTCAAATTTGATGCTTAGTGACAAATAAAATATAAAGTTAGTAAACCATTCTGCAACAAAACACATTGTGGCATGGTGGCACAGTGACAAGCATTATTGCCTCACAGTGCCTGGGACCAAGGTTTGATTCCTGGCTTGGGTCACTGTCTGTGTGGAGTTTGCACATTCTCCCTGTGTCTGCATGGGTTTCCTCACACAGTCCAAAGACGTGCAGGTTAGGTGGATTGGCCATGCTAAATTGCCCCTTAGTGTCAGGGAAACTCACTAGGCATTACGGGGGTAGGGTCTGGGTGGGATTGTGGTCAGAGCAGACTCAATGGGCTGAATGGCCTCCTTCTGCACTGTAGGGATTCAATGTTTTTATTCTGTGATGAATTGAAGGGACACAATGTCAATTGGCCATAAAACATGATTTACTACGATTGATTTTGCTTTGTTCAACTTGCTGATCTAGATCTATGAGAGTAGTGAGAAGATAGTCCTCTCAGTCCATTAGGAAAACTCATTTAGAGGTTTGACAGAAGTATTCAACAAGCTTCATTTTAACAGTAAAATATTGTACTTACATTAGAAAGACTTCTATCGCCAGCCTAGAACAAGATAAAAATATTACACATTTTGCAACCTTTAGTCAGGTAAATTAGAAATGAACATTTATTACACTTTATCATTGTGATACGCTAGTTGCCCAAATAAATATGCAATAAAATTGAGGAGTTCCAAAGGTAGCATTTAATAATTATTTACAACACCAGATTCAGTTCTGATATCAGTTCACAGAATACTTTGATTTTGAAACAGAATTAAAAGAACTACCAGATAATCAAAATGTGTTTGCAGATCTTACCAGCAAAGTTGGTGTTACAAAGGTGAGGCAAGGATTCTCCATTCCACCATAAGGAAATGATGGAGGAAGTATAAGGAGATCGTACTGTCCCCACACATATGGGCCCATTAGATCTTCAGCTTTCTTCAGCATGGTTTCAGTCTGTCAGCACAAATAGTTTATTAGTGCATGTGTATTCAGGATATTCAGAAACAGCCACGTGAGGCATTCCATTTCTATCAGTTACAAATAGAGAGTTTTCTTCAATAATTTAAGCATACTTGCAACTGCTAAAACAATTGTCAGTGTCAAGACAAAATGCACTTAAGATGGTAGCAAATTCCCCCTCTCTTTCTTGCCCATGTCCCACCTGCTGTGAGCTAACTTCCAGGCCCCTTTCTACCAACAGTGTACTGAAATTAATGCTGGGAAGTGCACGAGTGCTCTGTGACAATTGTCCCTCTAATTTCCTTTGCTTTTATATTGTGGTTGGGCCAGGTCTAGGCAGCTGACCTAAGGCTTGGTCAAAAACTGAGTATTAAGTACAGTCTTAAAGGAATGGAAATGGAATGACATTGGTGCTCCGAAGGGGAATTCCATAGCATGGAACTTGTGGCTAAGAGCACAGTTGGCAATAAAAGGTGTTCAAGGAGGAAAAAAAGATGCATGAGGAAGATAGACTAACAAAGTTGAGAGAGCAGTTGGAAGAAAGAATTGAGGTTATCAACACATCTAAACAAGAAAAAAATTAAATTTGAGATGTTAGGGGACTGACAGTCAAAGATGATGGGAAAACAGGATTGCTGCAGAGTAGGTGACGCACCAGAGATTTGAATGAGCTGAAGCTATGAGGGCAGGAGGATGGATTTGGGGCAGAAGAACATTGGAATAGTTGAGCCTTGGCTGACAAGCATATGGATCGAATGTTTGGGCAGATTAGGCAAGAGTGAAGATAAATGGTGTTAACAGAAGTGCAGCTATTTGTAATGGAGCACCAATAGGGTAGGAAATAAGCTTAGGATCCAAAAGATTGCAGAGAACCTGATTCAGATTGAGGTTGGGAAAAGGGATAGATTTGGTTTGTAGTTACAGCATTGTGGTAAGTATAAAGATGAAACATAGAAATATAGAAAGATTTTTGCTAGGCAAAAAGCTGTGATCCAGTTTATTTCTACCTTCTGGATCTTGGGATCTGCATTCTGTAAGTTACAGCCTCAAGTGTACATCAATATAAATGCAACAAGGATTTCATCCTCAACCACCCCTTCAGGCAATACATTTCAGGTACTCTTCGTCCTTTGGAGTAAAAAAAGATGACTCAACTCCCCTCTAATCCTTTCACCAATTACTTTAATCTATGCCCCTGCTCACGGATGTGGGTGTCCATGGCTAGACTAGCATTTATTGCTCATCAATAATTGCCCTCGAGAAGTCAGTGACAAGACACCTTCCTGAGCTGCTGCAGTCCATGTGGTGTAAGTACACCCACAGTGCTGTTAGGGAGTGAATTCCAGGATTTGACCCAGCAATAGTGAAGGAATGATAATATATTTCCAAGTTGGGTTGGTAGGAGGCTTGGAGGGGAACTTGCAGGTGGTGGTATTCCCATGCCTCTGCTGCCCTTGTCCTTTGAGTTGGAGGTGGCTATGGGTTTGAAAGGTTTTGTCGAAGTATCCTCAGTGAGCTGTTGCAGTTCATCTTGTAGATGGTACACATGGCTGCCATGGTGTAGTGGTAGAGGAAGTTAAAGTTTGGGGTGCCAATCAAATGGACTTTGTCCTGGATGATGTCAAGATTGAGTGTTGTTGGGGCCGCATCCATCCAGGCAAGTGGAGAATATTCCATTTCACATCTGACTTGGATCTTAGGTGGACAGGCAAGTCAGGTGGAGAGTTACTTGCCACAGAACTCCCAGCCTCTGACTTGTTCTTGCAGCCATGATGTGGGTATGCCGGCGTTGGACTGGTGTAAACACAGTAAAAAGTCTGACAACACCAGGTTTTAGTCCAACCTATTTATTTGAAAATATACTCGCAAGCTTTCGGGTTAGCCCCTTCGTCAGGTGAATGGAGAGTTCTGGCCTCAGACAGAGCATATAAAGCACAGACAGTTGAGAGATTACTGATTAGAATGCGAATCCTTACACCTAACCTGCTGTTCAAGACCTGAAGTGGCTGATAATGTGAGTGGAAGGAGCACTGATCACAGTTTAAAGAGATGTGTATTGTCTCCAGACAGTACAGTAAGTGAGGTTTTGCAAACCCAGGCAAGTCACGGGGGTTACAGATAGTGCGACATGAACCCAAGATCCCTGTTGAGACCGTCCTCACGTGTGCGGAACTTGGCTATCAGTCTCTGTTCAGCGACTCTGCACTGTCGTGTGTCGTGAAGGCCGCCTTGGAGAATGCTTACCCAAAGGTCAGAGGCTGAATGCCCGTGACCACTGAAGTGTTCGCCAACAGGAAGGGAACAGTCTTGTCACTACGAACTTTCTACTGAAACTCAGCACACACGGAGCAGTTGAACCAGGGACACTCCTCGTCACAATGGATGTCTCAGCGCTCTACACCAACATCCCCCACAACGATGGCATTGCTGCGACTGCCTCAGTACTCAATGCTGACAACGGCCAGTTTCCAGATGCAATTTTACAACTCATCCGCTTTATCCTGGACCACAATGTCTTCACCTTCGACAACCAGTTTTTCATCCAGACACATGGAACAGCCATGGGGACCAAATTTGCACCTCAATATGCCAACATCTTCATGCACAGGTTCGAACAAGACTTCTTCACTGCACAGAATCTTCAACCGAAGCTGTACACTAGATACATCGATGACATTTTCTTCCTTTGGCCTCATGGTGAACAATCACTGAAACAACTATATGATGATATCAACAAATTCCACCCCACCATCAGACTCACCATGGACTATTCCCCAGAATCAGTTGCATTCTTGGACACACGCATCTCCATTAAGGACGGTCACCTCAGCACCTCACTGTACCGCAAGCCCACAGACAATCTCACAATGCTCCACTTCTCCAGTTTCCACCCTAAACATGTTAAAGAAGCCATTCCTTATGGACAAGCCCTCCGTATACACAGGATTTGCTCAGATGAGGAGGATCGTGACAGACACCTCCAGACCCTGAAAGATGCCCTCATAAGAACAGGATATGGTGCTCGACTCAGATCGGCAGTTCCGATGCACCACAGCGAAAAACCGCACCGATCTCCTCAGAAGGCAAACACGGGACACGGTGGACAGAGTACCCTTCGTCGTCCAGTACTTCCCCGGAGCGGAGAAGCTACGACATCTTCTCCGGAGTCTTCAACATATCATTGAAGACGAACATCTCGCCAGGGCTATCCCCACACCCCCACTTCTTGCTTTCAGACAACCACACAACCTCAAACAGACCATTGTTTGCAGCAAACTACCCAGCCTTCAGGAGAACAGTGACCACAATACCACACAACCCTGCCACAGCAACCTCTGCAAGACATGCCGGATCATCGACATGGATACCATCATCACACGTGAGAATACCGTCCACCAGGTACATGGTAAATACTCTTGCAACTCGGCCAACATTGTCTACCTGATACGTTGCAAGAAAGGATGTCCCGAAGCATGGTACATTGGGGAGACCATGCAGACGCTACGACAACGGATGAATGAACATCGCTCGACAGTCACCAGGCAAGACTGTTCCCTTCCTGTTGGCGAACACTTCAGTGGTCACGGGCATTCAGCCTCTGACCTTCGGGTAAGCATTCTCCAAGGCGGCCTTCACAACACATGACAGCGCAGAGTCGCTGAACAGAGACTGATAGCCAACTTCCGCACACGAGGACGGTCTCAACAGGGATCTTGGGTTCATGTCGCACTATCTGTAACCCCCGTGACTTGCCTGGGTTTGCAAAACCTCACTTACTGTACTGTCTGGAGACAATACACATCTCTTTAAACTGTGATCAGTGCTCCTTCCACTCACATTATCAGCCACTTCAGGTCTTGAACAGCAGGTTAGGTGTAAGGATTCGCATTCTAATCAGTAATCTCTAAACTGTCTGTGCTTTATATGCTCTGTCTGAGGCCAGAACTCTCCATTCACCTGACGAAGGGGCTAACCTGAAAGCTTGCGAGTATATTATCAAATAAATAGGTTGGACTAAAACCTGGTGTTGTCAGACTTTTTACCTTGTTCTTGCAGCCACAGTATTTACATGGCGGGCCCAGACTATCTTCTGGTCAGTGGTAACCAGCCATGGTAATGCCATTGAATGTCATGGGGAGATGGTTAGATTCACTCTTTTTGGAGATGGTTATTGCTTGGCACTCGTGTGGTGCGAATGTTAGTTACCATTTATCAAACCAAGCCTGCATCTTGCTCAGGTCTTGATGCATTTGGACATGCACAGCTTCAATATAAGGAATTGCAAATGGTGCTGAACGTGGTGCAATCATCCTCACTTCTGACCTTATGATGGAGGGCAAGTTATTGATAAAGCAGCTAAAGATAGTTAAGGCTTAGAAGACCTTGGTCCTTCCTACAATTCTGTTCAGGTCCTCAATTTTAACAACCTCAGCCTAATCTCCCCTCAGTCTCTGCTGTTCTAAAGAAAACAACTCAAACCAGTTCAATGTTCCTTCTAAATTTCTATATTCCAGGCCATATCCACACAAACCTCCTCCGTATCCTCTCTGACCAGAATTGTATGCAGTACATTAGCTGAAGTCTAAATAGTATTTTATACAATCCTAGCATAACCTCCTTGCTATTATACACTGGACCTTGCCAATAAGAGAAAGCATTTGGAATGCCTTCTGGATTACCTTACCTACTTGCCCTGCTACCTTCGTAGTAGAATTATGAGATGTGAAGAGGAACAGAGGAATTTTGAGATCCAACTAACTACTTTCCCTCATGAGCTTTTATTTATCTGACCAGTCTGCCATGTGCAACCTTGTCAAAATCCTTTCCAAAATCTGTGCAGACCATGCCGAAAGTGCTGCCCTCCGTGTTAACTTGATTGAATTTTTTAAAGTTATCACAGAATTCCAACAGTGCAGGAGGTGGCCTTTTGGCCCATCAAGTCTGCACCGACTCTGACAGAATACCTTACCCAGATCCTCTACCCATAACCCCAAATGGTTACCATGGCTAATTATTCTAACCTAGTCAGAAACAATCTTTCCATAGCAAATCCAAGATGACGATACTTGATTAGTCTGTGCATTATTAAATGACAATTTGTATGTGTTTTAAATTCCAATAATCTGGTCACCAGTGTGGTTAGGCTGACTGGCCTGTTAATGCTCTGTTCATTTAATTTTTTTAAGCAATGATACAATGTTAGCAGTTCCCACACAAGGAGCCAGGGAAGACTGGAATATGATGGTCAGAGCTTCCTCTAATTCTTCCCTTAGCAGCCTGGGATATATTTCAGTTGGACCTGGTGAGTTATCCATTTTCAAAGATTGAAATTTCCTACTGATGAGGTTTATCCTCAATGACATTACCTGCTTCTTCCCTTCCCTTTCTGAAAATAGATACAAGGTATTCATCAAGAATTATGTCCATTTTTTCTGCCTCCTACTTTTTCCTTTGTTATCCTCTAGCTTTTACGTATTATAAAACATCTTTGGATTTTACTTGCCAATATTTTCCATGTCACTTTTGTTTTCCTGATTTTGTTTAATTTCACCCTTACATTTTCTATACTGCTGCAAGGTGTAGACGCTTGACACCTGGATGTGCTGGGTTATAGATTTTACTTTGCACGAACATATTTATTCTGAAATCTCTTTTGCCCCTCCTGGAATGTCACCCACTGTTCAGACACTCATTAGGCCTCATTTGATGCTCCTTCTAACATAATATCACTGGCCACAGCTTTGGTCTTCCCAAAATTTAGCTGAAGGAAACTGCAGTTCATCCAACCGTAAATGGGGAGATGGTGGTAGAGTGGTATAATGCTCTGGGGACCTGGGTTCAAAGCCTACCATAGAAGATTGGAATGTAATAAAAATCTGTAAGTCTAATGATGACTATGAAAGTGTAAAAACCCAAGTGGTTCACTAATGTCTTTTATGGAAGGAAATGGTCACATGTTACTCCAGTTACATAGCAATGTGGCCTCCGAAATGCCCTGAAAAGGGCAATTACTAAATGCTGGTCAAGCCAGCAACACCCACATCACACGAATAGATATATTTCAAGCAATCTGACTGAAAAGAGAGGCAGTGAAGGGAATGTTGTTGAGGGGACTGGAAGACTGCCAGGTACAGGGAGTGGAAACTGAAGCCACTGATGGATGCTGTGTGAGAGATTGTGAACAAGGACAGTTCCAATGAGCTGGACAACAGAGGTGGTGTGTTGGAGCAGGATAATGTGGCTGGCCATTCCAAAGCTACAGAAATATAGCGAAGGAATACAACTGCACTCCAGTACATATCGAAAAGCACTTGAAACAAACCTCTCCAAATTCATATGCTGCAGCATCCACCATCTCTCTCTCTGACCAGACTCTACATCTTGGGCCAATTACTCTGCAAAATAAATTCACTTTATATAAATAAGTAGCAAGGAAGCATTAAAGTTTAGCAACTGAACATTCTTTAAATCTTCTTTCATACTATTAACTGATAATGACTAACATTCAATATAATATAAAATGCCTATGAGGTGATCTCAGTGTTGCAGTGCTCAGTCATGCTTATTTATGCTCATTCCCACTCAGTAATAGAACAATCCAATCTCTCACCTACAGCCACACGGGCAACATACTGTGGAAGAACTTCCATAAACTGAGTAAACGACACAGCCTTTTAAGCTGGTAACATCAAAGTGGATCTTTTCCAGTCGGTAGATTCAACAAGAGTTTTCCACCCTACAGGTTCTTTGTACGAGGAAGGTTCATCACAACCTCTTCAAGCAACTGATATAAAATCAATTGTGAAACCTTCAAAAAATCTCAAACATTCTACTGAAGTGTTTTCAGAAAGTTCTGCGCACAAAGACAGGTCACACACCTAATGGGCTCTACAGAATAGTGGAGGCAAAAAGGTTATAACCAAGTAGTAGGTCTTTTCTGGGTAGAGGAATCAAGAAAGGCCAGATGACCCTCATTGATTATAACTCTCATTCTTGTATTCCTATTTATTTGTGTCACAAGTAGGCTTACATTAACACTGCTGCTAAGTTACTGTGAAAATCCCCAGTCTCCATACTTCAACGCCTGTTCAGGTTTCACAGAATCCATAGAATCCCTACAATGCAGAAGGTGGCCATTCGACCCATCAAGTCTGCACCAAATACAATCCCACATATTTACCCTGCTAATCTCACTGACATTAGGGTCAATTTAGCATGGCCAATCAATCTAACCTGCACATCTTTGGACTGTGGGGGAAACCGGTGCATCTGGAGGAAACCCACACAGACACAGGGAGAACACAGGGTACACTGAGGAGAATTTTAGCACGCACAATGCACCTAACCAGCATGTCTTTCAGACTGTGGGAGGAAACCAGAGCACCCAGTGAAAACCCACACAGACACAGGGAGAACGCGCAGACTCCGCACAAATATCCAAGCCCGGAATCTAACCCAGGTTACCCTGGCGCTCTGAATAAGCAGTACTAAACACTGTGTCACCTTGCTGCCCATACATTGAGTTTAGGCAACCAAACACTTACCAATCGGATAAAAAGCATTATTTTCCAGGGCATCCCTGATGGTATCCTCAGGGTCTAATAGACACAGTCCTGTAGAGTCTCCCAGGGAACCCGAGAGCCCAGATCACCAATGCATACTTGGTTTCTTGTGTAACAGCTCAGAGTTCCTTGAGTCAATTACTGAATATCAGAGGGAGGGTATTGATAGGAAATGGTCAGCTATTCCTCACACACACACACACACTGCATTTCTAAAAAGATAGTCAGAGCCCCTGGAAAGAATCGTCAAACACATCCATTCTTCAAATGAGATTTTATAAATGTTGCTGTCAATGAACAGATGTAGTTCATTAAAAAAAAACTGTCAACTCTAAACCTTTACTCATTTGTTTTAAATATCCATATTTCTAATGTCAGAAAATAGTTGACTGCATTTACTGTCACCTACACCAAGGAATATATCTTCAATACACGCCAGTAGGAATCAGGTTTTCCCACAAGCTAATGCAAAACAGAACAGTCTTTCACTCAGGTAAGAATGATCATTTTCTTCAGCATTTTCTGAACTTTACTGGATCACTGGACACACCATATAAAAAGACATCCTTCTAAGTGATTTCCTTATTATGTAACAGATCAGTAAATAGGTCATAGGATCAAAAGATTCGACTATCCCTGTAGTTCAGCTAATGCATTCTGAGAAAGATGTCCCTGCAACAAAGGTCAAGGTCAAGTACAGGAATATTGATATGAAACAGCAACTGTCTACTGAAAAAGAATAGTTACAGAAAGTAATTTTTGGAGCTGCTGAACTTTATAGAATATGGATTCAGGAAGTTACCAGGAAAAGCAGACAGGACCAACATATTCAACCTGCAGGTCTCACTGGGCAGATATGGCAGAAAGATGTGATAGTAAGTTTACAGTCAATAAGATTGAATATTTTACACTTCTTACTTACCCATACTTTCAGGGAATATTAAGCTTGGCATTTATATCACCATCTTAAAGTATGGTAATCAATTCAGCAACTTACCTGCTCTCCAAACATCCAACAACCAGTGCAATTAAATAGCATGGCATTGGCACCTAGAGAGAAAAATATGGTTCAATTTTGGAGACAATACATTGATTATCTATTTCATAAATTCATAGCTATTATCATAGAAATCCTATGGTGCTGGATCCACCATTCGGCCAACAACAATCCCACTCAGGCCCTATTCCTGTAACCTCATGTGTTTACCCTGTTAATCCCTGACAATCAACCTAACCTGCACATCTTGGGAATGTGGGAGGAAACTAGGGTACTCAGAGGAAATCCACACAGACACGGGGAGAATATGCAAAACCCCATACAAACAGTGACCCAATGCTGGAATTGGACCCGAGTTCCTGGCGCTGTGAAGCAGCAGCGTTGACCTATTACGAAGCCCTATCTGCAACAATAGTGACAGTTGGAAAAATAAGGCACAAAAGTTAAAAACATATCCTTCGCCTGATAGCTCTATTTTTCTTAGATAAGGTTTGTGGCTGGAAGCATGTTTTCTATTTTTAACTTTAAACCAAGTAATTGGTTATGGACAAATTCACAAATACACGTTAATCAAGTCAGCATTTTGTACTGAGTCGTTGACTGATATAGAGAGAAGCCAGCCAGGAGTAAAGACTTTTTGTTCCATCAGCTCTCAGAGGATGGGATGATATTTTGAGTAATCAGAACTTTTACATCTAAAACTGTGTTCCAAACATTTCTCATATTGAGTAATTTCCTTCAAATTGTCTTTCTTTAAAGTCACTTTTCAATAATTTCCACCAATCTCACTGTGAAGTACGGCCCTAGAAGTTAGCCTAGGTCCCAGAAATGTTGCATGTGTTTTAACCAAGAGGCCAAAGATCAGTTCATGCTCAGGCCTGACCAATATACTCAGCACAATATTCAGGTGCAATCTGACCACCAGCAAGCTACATATCCTTATCTTTTCAAATTGCTTCATCATATTATCTGGAAATTCAGGCTTTGTGGGAATAACTTACATTTTTCAGTGTTAAATTGAATTAGCTATTTGTATTTTCATCTTCATTAAATATCCAGAATCTAGTATTCTCAATTTATATTCCCCAAATTACTTTAAGATGCACACCCAGTTCATGGAGGAATATCAGGTAGAGAGATTGCAAAAATGATAGATTTCTACACTATCCATTTCCTTTACAGAACCATGACATATCTTGAATTAAATTGAAGGAAAAAACACCAATATAGCAAAGCAACACGATTATAAATCTTTTGGCCTCTACTTTCATAATTGCCACTACAGCCTTCCACACATTCGTTTGCTCCTTACTGCACAACGCTTCTTTACATTAACCAACCACATTTAACGGAAGGACTTCAGCAGCCACTCTGATCCCAAAGCATTCTCTTCAAACCCTTATTAATAGCCATTCATTTCATCAAAAACCACACTGACAGTTACTTTTGCATAAGGGACAATTAAAAGGCTCAAAGATTGAAAACTTTGACCAATCTAAACTATTATAAAATATTTTAACCATTTATGCACCAGTTTATAATAAGGTTCCACTCCCAAGTGTCTCATATCCCATGCTTACAGTTTGTCGAAAGCAGTAAATCTTTCTGCTCGCGTCCTGATCATCAAGCATCTCCCCATCTTGGGTAGCACTCATTAGAGCAACAAGTTCTTTTGGCACAGAAACCTAAATGGGAACAAAAAATAAACAATTGTTTCAGTAGCTTTAGGCTAGAAAAGTAAAACTACAAACACCTCACATCATGAATTGAAATACAATTGTTTTAATACTATTATGAAGCAAAAGTTAACTGGTTTTCTCTAAAAGCACGCTGAATCCTACAACATAAGAAGTTATTCAGCCCATTGTGTCTGTGGGCACTCTCTGAAAGAGATATTCATAGAATCACAGAATTCCTATGTGTAGGCGACTAAATTGACAGGTGCCCAGATGATCGGCCAATTGGACACAAACCTATCTTAAGCTTGAATTCACAGAACCCTTAACAGTGCAGGAAGCTATTCGGCCCATCAAGATCGACCCCTGTAACCCCACTTATTTACCCTGCTAATCTCCTGACACTAGCATGGCCGAGCCACATAATCTGCACATTTTTGCGAGTATCAGAAAACCAGAGCACCTGGATGAAACCCATGCAGACACTGAGAGAACATGCAAACCCTACACTGACAGTGACTTGAGGCAGGAATCAAACCCAGGTCCCTGGCACTGTGAGACAGCAATGTTAATCACTGTGCCACCCATTTCCCTGCAGGTAGTTATCTTCCCTTTGAAAGTTATTACTAAATCTGTTCCACCATCATTTCAGATAGCACATTCCAGATCAGCTCTCCTCACTTCTCCAAATTTCCACGTTTTGTGACTTGTAAAATATGAAACTGTACTCCCATGTCCACATCCAGGTCATTAATGCTCAAGGTGGTCCTAATATTAGTCCCGGAAAAGATATGTGCATACGACATGGGACAGAATCAGACCATTTGACTCAACTAGGCTATGGTACTAGCCATTCTGAAAAACAGTTGTCCACCATGACATTCTACTTTGCAAACACACTTATCATTGCCTTTTTAATCCCACATACTTCAATTTATTTAATGTAGATACATCTGCCAAAGCACTGGCAGTAAATGGGTGCACTGTCAAAAATGCCATCAGTGCTTTAGGTGCAGCAAAAATGAAAGGAAGTCAACAACAGGCAAGAGAAAGATGATCCTAATAAATCCACTAGAGCTCTATTAGTATTCCAAAGCAGCTAGATAGGAACAGATTGCTTCCACAACATGTGGGCCAGGCTATTAATGAACTAGCACTAAAAGGAGGAAGAAAATAAATGAGTATTTATTAGAAGCACTAGAAAATATTCCCAATTCACAGCGAGCTTTATGTGAAATAAAAAGCCAAATTGTTTAATAAAGTTATAAATGGTAAAGCAGTTTTTAAATTTTAAAATGTACTCAGTGTTGAAATTATCACAAACTAGAATCCAGAAGGATATCCAGTGTCCTTACTGTTTAATATATTCCCTCTTTCACCCACAAGTGCAAATCATTTTCACTTACAGTTTCACAGAAAGTGAAAGATGATATAAAAGGAAACAAAAACATTGTCAAGACAAGCAGTCGAGTTTAAATAAATGTCAACCTTTGTCTCCAAAGCACTCGAATGTGAGAAAATATTTTGGAAGGGTGCGGCGTGGGCGGATGGATGAAGTACATTAAGAAAAGAATAAACAAAGATTGATCACAACCAAAAGACTGCCTTCTGTTGTCTAAAAAAAGCAAGTTTGGAAGATAAAGCTGAGATGTCGTGGCTTTGAAATCCAAGAGGAGACATCATCGCATAAGCTAGGGTGCAAAATATACTGAAATTTCGCAGACGCCAATTGAAAGAATTAGTGAAGTCTGCTCTTTCCACATAAATTGAACACTGATTAAAGTTGTAAGTATTGAGCAACAAGTTCTGGCACCTTAGCAGCAATGTAATCATATCAGCACCATTGTTTGAATTGGGGCAATAAATCCATATTCACTTCACTGGCCCATGTGGTTACATACCCGTGCATAGTACGTGCTTTTCACAGATGGGACATCCTGGCAAGGGAGCATGCTTCTGCAATGTATTGCCTTTAAATGTACAAAAAAACAATGCCAGTTCAGTCACTAACACTTGACTTTAATAACTATAGTTAATCTAACACATGATTAGTTAAATGAAGTAAAAAAAAATCACCCCCACTCTGTAGTTTTGTAGATTAGGAATACTTCAGTTAACTGTTGGCCTAAAGCCAAGATACCAGATAGTATTTGGCTAGAAGACTCTTTCATAAAAGCAACATAAATCTTTAATATTAACATTAGTTCAGATACACATATAATAAAATTCTGACCCCACAATGACCGAGGTTGGAAATAGAAAATCACGAATAGGAGAACGAGTCATGTGATCCATCAAGTCCATATCACCATGCAATAAAATCACGGCTGATCTGATTATGGCCTTAATTCCACTTTCCTTTTTGCCCCCATAATCACCCTTATAGACCGAAAGTCTAACACAGCCTCCTTGAATATATTCAATGACCCAGCCTCCGCTGCTTTCGTTGGAGAGAATTCCAAAGTCTCAAGGCCCTCTGAAAAAAATAAGTTCCTCACCTCAGTCTTAAATGAGATATCCCTTATTTTCAAACTCTGTCCCCTAGTTCTAGATTGCCTGAAAGGGCAAACATCCTCTCAGCACTGACTCTGTCAAATCCTCTCAGGATCTTGGATGTTTCAATAAGGTCAACTCTCATTCTTATGGACTTCAAATGAATAACTGCCACAGAAAGTTTAAGTTAACGATTTAAACATTAAACAGCCCAAATTTAAAACTAAAAATTGCTTG
Organism: Carcharhinus amblyrhynchos; assembly: GCF_965287045.1. Taxonomy (NCBI): domain Eukaryota; kingdom Metazoa; phylum Chordata; class Chondrichthyes; order Carcharhiniformes; family Carcharhinidae; genus Carcharhinus; species Carcharhinus amblyrhynchos. Next base: position 3,079,066 of record NC_137342.1, on the reverse strand, counting down.
TTCGCTAATTTTTCCAATCATACAGAAAAAGCAAAGGGACTCAGCATTCCTGTTCACGTGTGAAGAAACATCAGAATTAATTAATTAGACTGATGATATCAGTAGCCATTGTGCCCAAGCCAGAGACTGGAAGGAGATGCAGGCACAATGCTATCATATTAAGAATTCTGGGGTAAATTTCCTGATCCTACTAGCCACAAGAACCATCATGGGCAGGACAGAAAATTTTGTGCACCATTTAAAAGTCCGTTGACCTCAGACAACAAATTCCTGTCGGAGGCTAAGTGGGACTGGAAATCTGTTCAATGTCAACTATATTTACAGGCCTTTGAGATAGATTGAAATAAGAAAAAGGTGAACAGATTGGGACCATTCTCACTGCTGTTTAGAAGAATGAGGGGTGATATCCAAAAGTGTGCAGGTTAGGTTGATTGGCCTTGCTAAACTGACTAGTGTCAGGGGGATTAGCAGGATAAATAAAAGTTACGGGAATAGGGCCTGGGTGGGATTATGGTTGGTACAGGTTCAATGGCTCAAATGGCCTCCTTCTGTACTGTAAGGATTCCATGATTCTATACTTTTGAACATGAACGATTTGGAGTGAGGTCAACCAGGTGGGTGCTTAGACGATGTTTCCTACGTGGAGGGGTCTCAACTAGGAGACACTTTCAGAATAAATCTCCCATTTAAAAATGGAGATGAGGAAAACTTCTGAGGACCTTCAATCTTTGGAATTCCTTACCCAAGAGAGCAGTGGAGGTGGTTCATTGACCATATTCCAGGGTGTTAGGGGCTGACAGGAAAGTGGTGTGGAACTCAGTCAGATCAGCCATGATGATACTGAAAGGCCATGCTGACTCAAGGAGCTGAATGGCCTATTCCTGCTTCTATTTTTATGTTGCATTCAATGTCCTTCAAATTCACATATGCCGTTAGTGCTAGAGACATGCTTATTAATCACTAGCTAGTAATGATGAGTGGATTGCTTTTTCTTAAAAAACGCTCAGCTGCATAAAACACACAACTGCACGTGTAGGTGCGCACTAGCATACAAATTGTTTCAACTGAAACTGGCTTAATCATTCTGCTCGAGATCTAAGTGGACTACAAAGCATTATTGGATCCTGCTGTCCTGGATTGCAAAGATAACACCTTTTCCTCCAGTATTAAAACCTTTTCTGAAGTCTTCTTCTGCCACACATCCCTACCTTCTCCACCATCACCTCCAATATCTGAGGGGAGATAGCAGCTTAGTGATAATGTCAGTGGACTAGTAATCCAGAGGCCCAGGCTAATGCTCTGGGGACATGGGTTCAATGCCTATCATGTCAGTAGGTGGAATTTAAATTCAATGAATACATCTGGAATGTGTGCATATTATGATATATACACACACATCATCAATGAAGTTAGCAATTGTTGTAAAAACCCATCTGGTTCGTTAGTGCCCTTTAGGAAGGAAATATGACATCCTTAGATTTTTGACCAATAATGGAATTAAGGTTTACGGGGAGCAGGCGGGTAAGTGGAACTGAACCACTTTCAGGTCAGCCATGATCTTATTGAATGGAAGGGGCAGGCTTGAGGGGCTAGATGGCCTACTCCTGCTCCTATTTATAAGAACATAAGAAGTAGGAGCAGTAGGCCATCTAGCCCCTCAAGCCTGCCCTGCCATTCAATAAGATCATGGCTGATCTGAAGTGGCTCAGTTCCACTTTCCTGCTTTCTCCCCATAACCCTTAATCCCCTTGCCTACCAAAAACCTATCTACCCGTGTCTTAAATATATTTAGCGAGGTAAATTCACCACTTCAACGAGCAGAGAATTCCAGAGATTCACCACCCTTTGAGTGAAGAAGTTCCTCTTCAACTCAGTTCTAAACCGCACCCCCCCCTTATCTTGAGGAAATGAAACTACTATTTAAAAGTTATACAATAATCATATTTAAGTGCTAATAAGTGTATGTATGTTTTAGTTTAGAATATAGAAACTGAAAATTTAATTTAGAATTTCTCAGATCATGTTTTAGCAGTTGCACTATGACATTTTCTTTAATTGCCTCATCTTTTCAATTTTCTACTAGTTATATTTTTTCCTCTAACTCAGTAATCAATAAAATATTTTTATACATTAACCCAATAGTTGTGTGGTCTGTAAACAAGGTGGTGAAGGAGGGATATGAGGTGCGGTAAGGAGGTTTTAAAGTTTATTTATTAGTATCACAAGTAGGCTTACATTAACACTGCAGTGAAGTTATTGGTGAAAATCCGCTACTTGCTACTCTCCAGAGCCTGTTTGGGTACATGGAGGGAGAATTTAGCATGGCCAACTTAGCATGACCAGTACGTCTTTCAGAAACCAGAGTACCCGAAGGAAACCCATGCAGGCACATGGAGAAAGTGCAGACTCTGCGCAGGCAGTGACCCAAGCTGGGAATTGAACCCAGGTCCTTGGTACCACTGTGCCACCATGCCAGGGAGGGGGAAGGAGAGAGAGGGGGTAAAGGGAAGGGTCTGTACTTAAAATATACATTTTACATGTAGCCCCTCTCTTCTACACCTCAAAAAGAAATCAAGAAACCAAGCTAAAAGCGTGATGTACCAACGAATGGTAGAACATGACTCCAGATTTTCAATCTTCCTGTTTTTACCATGACATTAATCTGACTAAACATCTGACTATCCTGGCTGCCATGTTTGCTGCTATTATTAGTGATTCACTCTTAGGATTGTTACCCTCTCGTTCAACTCTGCTGTCATCAAGCTCTCCTCAAAAATACCAATTTTTGACCCATTCCTTTCTTGCGAAATATTTCAGTCACCCTTTGCACCAAATATCTTGAACATGTTGGCATCTCCCAAAGTTTTGCCTGTATACAAGAGTCCCACCCCCACTATCAGTTTTTGTATCTATCTATTGAAAGGGCTCAGATAAAGGTCAAGTGACTTCTTAGCTGAGTGTGGATGGTAAGCTATTCCTCCTCTCCTTCGCAACCTGTCTGCAACCTGTCTGTAATCCTACTACAAAGGTTCTCCATCATCATCCCCATTGGACTGCACTCAGCTATCCCACTTTCACTGATCTACTCTCAACCAGGATGCTACTCTTAGTGCTCCCACATTATTAATGTTTGTCTTTTTTTCCCAAGGGTCTATCTCTTGTTCCCATTCTGCCCCCCAGCAATATCTAAAAACCATATTTTCCAAACATATGCTGGGGCTGCTTGACTTTATCTCACTTCCACCTATCTCAAACCATCAGCTAGGCCTTACACTGTCAGATAGCTTTTCCAACATTGCAGGTCAGGCAGAAATTTCCTCTAATAATGGAAGGACGCAAGCCATCAACAGTGGTTGGGGGCGGGGGGGAGTGACGACTCAGTCAACGTTCTGGGGACCTGGGTTCGAATCCTGTCAAGGCAGATGGTAGAATTTGAATTCAACTGAAGAAAATCTGGAATTAAGAATCCACTGATGACCACAAAACCATTGTCGATTGATGGAAAAGCCCATCTGAATCACTATTGCTCTTTAGGGAAGGAAATCTGCTTCCTTTCCTGGTCTGGTCCATATGTGACTCCACAGCCACAGCAATGTGGTTGATTCTCAACTACCCTCCAAGGGCAACAAGGGATAGACAAATGCTGGCCAGCCAGCAATGCCCATGTTCCACAAATGAATAAAAAAAACTCCTGCCCATCACCAACTCTAGTCCCTAGCCATCAACTCCAGCCCTCTCCCTGCCAACTGTCTGAAGCTAAACCAGAGAGTTTGCAACCTTACGTGATATTGACCTCAGCGTCCTACACATCCGAGCTAAGATTGCCAATTTTCACCTGTGTAACACTGTCCAACTCTGATCTATTTTCTTGTTTGCTGCTGAAAGTTGTAGATTTGACTATTCCATCGCACTCCTGACCGTCCTCCCTAGCTTTACCCTCCACATCTGGAGGTCCTCCAAAACTCCGCCGTTAAACAACTTGTACCTAATCCTGCTCACTCATCTCACCTGGGTTCACTGACATTGGCTCACAATGAAGGTTTATATTGATGTTAAAATTCTTGTCCTTGCTGTCAAATCTCGCCATGATATCATCTCCCCAGCATCTCTGCCAATTCTATTTATTTATTTAGCATGGGCATTGTCAGAGGTCTTGTTAGTGCTAGATGGAGTTCTTAAACCCACTTTAAAGTTTAAGCAGCAGATATGCCTCGACAATGAGAGTCACTGTTTGGACCTCCCCACAGCTGTAGCCTGGGTGGTCATGGCATATCCACTGATGTTGAATGGCTGCAAAAGGGCTTTGGCCAGTCTGGAAATGGTTTAAGGGGGTCCACTGTTGGCATGGGAGATTAAAGTCGGGTGGATGAGCAGTGGGTTCTACGATGAGTGGTTTTATGTGGATGTTTCCCCCTGCTAATCCTCCTTAGCTATTACTCTTCAGACGTGATGGATTTACTGTATGGCATGGGAGATGGTATACTGCTGATGTGCCGAGGATGGCAAGGTTGAGTTCTAGCAGACCTCTGCTAGCAGCTTGCCTACTGCAATTAACCTCTTGATACAGTGGGGGTGTGAGACAGTGAAGGGCCCAGGTTTGGGACCCAGGCTAAAGAGCATCTTTGATGTGCATTGTGAAGTTGAATTACACATCAATACATTTGGTGCAGCAAATCAATCTGGCCTTTTCAGCATTTCCAATTTCCATCACAGTGGTAACCCCACCTACAGCAGCAAAGTTCCTAAGTTCTGGAATTCCCTGCACACCCCTCTCTCTTCCATTAAGGCATTCCTTAAAACCTATCTCTTCCACGAAGCTTTTGGTCATATATCCCAAAATCTCTTTATATGACTCATTGTTAAATTTTGTTTGATTATACTGCTGAAAAAAATGCTTTTGGGTTTTTATTACTTTACAGGAAACATATAAATGCAAGCTATTGTGCATGCGTGTGCAGTACTGAGAACAGCCAGACATGTCATTTTAACTGATTTGCAAAACAATGAAAATAGTGAAGGACAGTTGCAGAGCTGAGTAAGCATAACTAAATTAGCTGTTTCACAATGTTATTGCTGTAATGGTACTAATACATGTCATTCTGTGCATGTTCAGCAATAAAATCTTATCACCACCAAACCCCAGCCAATACATAAAACTGCATTTTTATCAGGAACTACAGTTATCAGTAAACAAAATTTAGAAAGCAGGCATTAAATAGCTGCCCAACCTATCAGTAGCACAGGATAATAAAAATAGATCACAAAGAAATGATATAACAAACTTTAAGATTATCTACAACAATCACAAACTTTCCAGGTAAGTTCAGCTCAGAGTTAAATTCTCAATTCAGTAATAAACATGAACAGTTTAGGGTGTGAATTAATGCCCATCAGAAAACTGCTCAAGCTTATTCTAATTAACAAAAGAAATGTCATCTTTAAGCAGAAGTCCATTGCATGGTGTAACTTATATATCGTACCTGACATTGGCTGAACAGATATGGGTGCTTCTTTCCAGCTGTTTGCTCTGCAGTAAGCCACTGCAAAGCTGAAGCATCTGGTGATGTCTCATATGAAACCTCCACAACTGCATGCTGGCCCCTACAGGGTTAGAAATGCGATAAGTCACCATCACTAGGCTCATGTCATTCTTCCAATAGCATGATGCAGTATAAGGCAAACAGACCAGAAAATCCCAGGTCTCACATCTTTTTCATGCAGAGTTAGTTGCTATCCTTACTGAGATCAGTTTTGTTAATTCAATTGTCTCCAAACCTTTCAAACAAAGGAAAATGTAAATATGCCAGAATTCCCACTTCTACTTGCTACTCAGTCATATCAGAGAGAAATTTGGATGCAGAAATGAAACAAAGATGAGCGTAGCTGTTACTCAACCATCTTGGACTAGATTATCAACTTACGTTTAGCTCATATGCTGGCGCTTTGACCTCTATCACAATTTTAGAATTAAATCCCTCCAAGTCTTCAGCCTACAAACTAGCCCAATTCTTTGGCATTGCATTGCTGGCATTGCCATCTCAGATGTTAAACCTACTCGTGTGCACATGCAAAACATTTTGGCACTATTTGGAGAAGCAAGGGAGCTCTCCCTGATCAATTTCATCCCTTTGCCAAGGTTAAAACAGACTAACTAATCATTTATCATATTGCTTTAGTAGGTCTTTACTGTGCACAAAAGGAGTGCATTCTTTTACTAGTGTGAATATATCAAAAGCAGCACAGTTGCAAATTCCTTTTTCAATTTTTATCAGCACTTAGTGTAGACCAACATGGATAACGTTCAAGTAACTCAATGGCTGTACTCTTCATGCCATTTTTGCTCTTGTATTAGGGTCAACAAAATGTATATGGAAAAGATTGAGAGCTAAAACATTCCCTTTGATGCTGGGATGCACAAGTAGGAAAAGAGGTATGTTGTCAGGTTATGATTAAAAAAGCACTGGTTTTACAATTATAGTCTGATTCCCAACAGGCTCTTTAAACCACACATTAGTAGTCCAATTTACAAATCTATCATTGCGTTGGGGAAGCCAATATTCGGTTATTCAGTGTGGCACAAACCCACAAGGATACAAACAACAACATTAATAAAGGCATTTTTTTGTCATAAAGAGGCTTGAAAATGCCATTAATGATGCACTATCTTCTGAATTCTAGCCAGGTCTATGATTTGTTTGCATAGCTTTCAATAACACTGATCCATTGATGACCTTGTTATTTACCTGTAGAACTCAGCTCCTGAATGCATTTTTTTGGATCTGTCCAAATCTTTGGATTGGTCTTGGCATGACATTTCAAGATGTTAACAATTATATCGATTCCATTTAGTTTTCTCCTTAATCACCTTATCTGTGTTCCAACTTTAACTTTCCCATCGGAAGAAATAGACTAGATAATGAGGCACTATTATTTTAAACATCTCAATTCCATTACCACTAGTGCGTTGAAACTTAAATGACGGGGTTATAGAATTAGTCCTCCACAACTTAACCCTTTATACCCTGGCTTAATCTTGGTGACTCTTCACTGTACTCTTCCAAGGCCAACATATCCTTCAGGCTTTTAACTGCTTCTACCAAGTAGGGTACCTTTAAGCCTGACATTAATGTCATAGCTCATGACATACATGAGTCTGTTCCACTGTGAAGTTGACCTAGTTTACATTTTAAAGACCCAAAACTTCAGGCTTCATGTAAGAAGCACAATTAACAATGGAGAGAAACAGCCAACATTTAAGGTCAATGGCCTTTCCAACATTTTCTGGTTTTCGTTTCTGATTTTAGTATGTACAGTATTTTGCTTGTATGTTACAATTGAGTGTATGTAAGTGACATATACATACAAGTGTATGTCATGTTTCAGGATGTCAGATCCTGAAACAGGAGGATTCAGGTTTCAGGATGAGCATCACTGAATAATTTACGTGCACAAAAGGAAAATTCTGGGTACATTTTTCCTTTCACTTGAGATTTTCTCTAACTTTCTACTAATTACAGGAGATGATCTGGCTGCAAGATGGTGGGAAGTGACTTGTCATTAGGCAGCCAGCAATCCTAAGTGCAGAAGGCTTCAGAGACAAGTTGGTTTTTTCATATCTTCACAAACTGTGGCGGGGAAGGAAGGGTTAAACTCAGAGCCACAGAAAATGAATGCGAAAGAAATCTGAAAACAAATGCCTTTAAAAATATCTCTGGCTCTGTGTAAATATGCCACTTGTTGGTGTACAAATTCCAAACCTGGGTGTGAATGCATTATAACTGGAATCCTAACAAACAAATGTAAAAATAAACTGAAGTGAAAGAGTCAGTATAAATGTCCTCATTCCTGTACCAGATTGATAATGGAAACTGATGTAACACCTTTCAAATTATCAGAAAATCTACCCCACGAAGGTACAGCAACCAAAATATTAATTCAAACGGAAGTTTGTATTAGCAGTTTCCATTATGAATGTGGGCACAGGAACAGATATGGATGTACATTGACAGAGGATATAATAAAACCTTTAAAATGGGCGCTAAATCCATTTATCCTAGTTCAACTATCCCTCACCCTTTAACCTTGCCTCATCTAAAAACTACATAGTCTTGATTCCCACCTGCAACTCCATAGAAATCTGGTGTTAAACAAGATTTCATACCAATTATTTAATAAAGCAAAGATTAAATAAAGTACATTTCCTAGGTTTTAGCATCATACCGTAGCAATTTAAATGGAAGAGTGATTGTTAAGGCCGCCCCTTTATAGCAGTGCTTATTTCCAAGTGCAAATTTGACTTCTTCTCCATTGGCAGTAACCTTGAGTATTTTCAGATCTTTCGTATCCAAGGTCTGTAAACAAAGTTCAAATATTGAAACTATACAAAATAATTATATAGGTATGACTGAACTTTTCTTAAATCAGTTCCAAAGCTAAGCCAAACGAATCAGGTAACGAGAAACCATGATTTTACTTGCCTTAAGTAAATACAACTTACAGTGCCCAAAAATTGTGAATATAAAATGCTCAAGTATCACAATTCCCTTTGTTACAGGATAACAAACTAAATAAGTTAAGCAAAACTGATTTAGACAGACCTGGTTTACACTTTTTTATTACGCAGAGAACACAAATCTATTAAAATGGATACTTGGTGAAAGAGTCCAAAGGATAGTCAAAACCCATGAAATGGCACTACAGTTATAGCTGCTGCCTTCAGAAGGGAAAATAAAATTGGAGAAAGGGACAATAATAGCAAATGTTTCAACAGCTTATCATAGGGAGGAAAATAATACTGTACAGTTTTTTTTAATTGTAGACTAGGTTCCACATCAGCAAAGCTCAGCAAATTATCAAATTATATCGCAAAGTCCACGTAGCAAAGCTCTCTGCAAGTGGTTCACCAAAATGGTCTTACACAGTTCAATTTTGCTGAGTGCTCCCTGGATTTTTCCCATAATTAATCAAAACGTTTGCGTCATAATTTGCTAATGGTTAAAGTCGTATCATGATTTTAGTCATAGAATCATAGAACCTTAAAGTGCAGAAAGAAGCCCTTCGGCTCACCGAGTCTGCACCGACCACAATCCCACCAAGGCGCTACCCCCATATCCCTACATATTTTACCCACTAATCCCTATAACCTAAGCATCCTAGTACACACTAAAGGCCAATTTTAGCATGGCCAATCAACCTAACCTGCACATCTTTGGATCGTGGAAGGAAACCAGAGCACCCTAGGGGGCACAGCCTCAAGATAAAGGGAGGGGGGGGGGGCGGTTTAGAACGGAGTTGAGGAAGAATTTCTTCACTCAAAGGGTGGTGAATCTCTGGAATTCTCTGCCCGTTGAAGTGGTGGAGGCTACCTTGCTAAATACTTTTAAGACGCCGGTTGATGGGTTTTTGATAAGAGAGGGGATTAAGGGTTATGGGGAGAGGGCGAGAATGTGGAACTGAGACACGACAGATCAGCCATGATCTTATTGAATGGCGGGGCAGGCTCGAAGGGCCAGATGGCCTACTCCTGCTCCTATTTCTTATGTTCACCTGGAGGAAACCCACAGAGACACGAGGAGAATGTGCAAATTCCACACAGTCAGTGACCCGCGCCGGGAATCGAATCCCTGGAGCTGTGAAGCAGCAGTGTGCTAATACCGCGCTACTGTGCCACCCTTTCATACTTTCAGTCTTACAAATATCTATTTAGTAAAATTTAAATCAACCAATCCATAGCATAAAATGAAAATACAGTATAATTTGAATTTAAAATTAGCAATTATTTTCACAGGTGAAACTCAATTACTGTAACTCACGTGATCGAGCGCTTGTATATTTACTGGATGCTGAACATTTAGTAGTTGAATTGTAAACTATTTCAGTCCTTTCTCTTCCTTTATGATCCTCCAAACTCTCTTCAGCCAAGCTTTGGTCAACTTTCCTAATATCTTACATCAGCGTTAAAATTTGGTTGATAACATTCATCCTGACATGTTTCACTATGTTAAGAGGTGCTATATAAATGCATATAGTACTCCGTCTCACACTTCACTTCTGCCTCTTGGCTCGAAGTTCACGTTAATTTGTAGGCTCTCAGAGATCCACGAATTCCATCAACAACACCTTCAATGAGTTTGTTGATGATCAAGTGCATACTGATAAAGCGGAAACTGGTCAGATTAAATTTGCTATACTGTGACGAGGCAAACTGGATTTGTCATGTGGATAGGACATATTTGGGCAATTTTCTACTTTTAACAGACGCACAGCTAACTTTGGTGCTGAAGGCAAGTGCTCCACAGTCAGGATGTTATCACAGTTCACTGTCTTTGCTGTATCCAGTGCACTGAGACATTTCTTGTCACATGGAATAAATAAAACTGCCTAAAGATTGTGACATAAGAGCTTCTCATTGAAGGCATCGGCTCAATGCCGCCCCCTCCCCAATGTCTCCCTAGGGCGCACGCCACCCCCCCCCCCCCCATCCTCAACGTTTCCCTGGGGTGCACGCCACCCCATCCCCAACTTCTCCCGAGGGCTCACACCACCCCCCTCCCCAACGTCTCCCTAGGGCGCACACCACCCCCCCCCCCCCAATGTCTCCCTAGGGCGCATGTTACCTCACCTTCCCTCCCCAATATCTTCCTAGGGCGCACCCAGCTCCCGCACTCTCCGGATAACAGGCTGCAGTGAGCAGCGCTGCCATGGTCCGGGGTAGACAGGGCTTGCTGCTGGTACCGGCACCCGGGGCTGCCCGGCCGGCAGGTACATCATCAGAACCGGAGGGTGAGGTGGATGTGAGTGCCGGCTCCCCCGCACTCAGCAACCCAGGGAGCTGCCGCCGTGCTTACCAGAGTGGACAGCCCGTCCCGCAGAGCCTCCACAGTGAGCGCGGCTGAAGCGGCAATCCGCCGGCTCTGGAAGTCGAGCCGCAAAGTGAGCACCAGGTGCCGGGTGCTGAACTCCTCCACCTCCGTGAACGAGCTGCCGTCCGCCATCCTCCTGCCGACTGAGCTGCAAATGCGCACGCTCCGCCCCCCCAGCCCGATTGGTCAGCACCCAGCCTCCCAGCAGGCACCGCGGTTCTCCCGCCCATTCAAACCGGAGCACGCGGCGGTGGCCGTTAGAGCGCGAGCGGGAGCGGCAGTCAGCCAAAGGCGCGAGCCCGGAGGTTAGCACTGCTGCCTCACAGCGCCAGGGACCCGGGTTCGAATCCGGCTTCGGGCCACTGTGTGGAGTTTGCACTTTCTCCCCGAGTCTGCGTGGGTTTCCTCCAGGTACTCCAGTTTCCTCCCACAGTCCAAAAATACCCTGGTTGGGTGGATTGGCCCCACTAAATTGATCCTTTGTGGCAGGGTGAATGTGTAGGGTTAAGGAGAAAGGGCTTGGGTGGGAATGTGGTTGGTACAGCCTTGATGGGCTGAATGGCCTCCTTCTGCACTGGGAAATAAATTAGCAATCATTTTAGCTATGCAAATCTTTGGTGAGCTTGCTACTAAAATAATTAATTTCTGTGCACAACACATTAGGATAGCGTGACCTGTGGAAATGCACAGCATAGGGTTAACAAAATGATTCCTGGGTCAATGGGAAGGGGTGGCTCTGTAGTTGATCAATGGGATGGCTCTGGACTGACCAGTAGAAGTTTTCATGAGAAACTCAATCATGGCTGAAATTTTTCTCATTCCCATTCTCCTGCCTTTTCTCCATAATCCCTGACCCCCTTATTAATCAAGAACCTATCTATCTCTGTCTTAAAGACACTCAATGACCTGGTCTCCACAGCCTTCTGTGGCAAAGAGTTCCACAGATTCCCCACTCTCTGGCTGAAGCACTTCCTCTGTATCTCTTTGAAAGGATCGTCCCTTTAGCCTGAGGTTGTGCCCTCTTGTCTTTCCTACTAGTAGAAACACCCTCTCCACACGCACTCTATCCAGGCCTCGTGGTATCCTGTAAGTTTCAATAAGATCCCCCCTCATTCTTCTAAACTCCAATGAATACAGGCCCAGAGTCCTCAACTATTCCTCATACGACAAACTCTTCATTTCAACAACCGTTCTTATGAACCTCTAGACCCTTTCCAAGGCCAGCACATCCTTAGATATGGATCCAAAACTGTTTACAATACTCCAAATACTTATACAGCCTCAGAAGTACAACTCTGGTCTTGTATTGTAGCCCTCTCAACATGAATGCTAACATTGCATTTGCCTTCCTAATTGCCGACTGAACCTGCTTGAATCTTGAACAATGACTCCCAAGTCCCTTTGTTTTCTGATTTCCTAGGCATTTTCCCATTTAGAAAATAGTCCAAGCCTCCATTCCTCCCTTTAAAAGGTTGTGAATTTAGCTCAATCCATCACACAAACTAGCCTCCCATCCATTGACTCTGTCAACACTTCCCGCTGCCTCGGCAAAGCAGCCAGCGTAATTAAGGACCCCATACATCCCGGACATTCTCTCTTCCACCTTTTTCCTTCGGGAAAAAGATATAAAAGTCTGAGGACACGTACCAACCGACTCAAGAATGGCTTCTTCCCTGCTGCTGTCAGACTTTTGAATGGACTTACATTGCATTAAGTTGATCTTTCTCTACACCCTAGCTATGACTGTCACACTACACTCTGCGTTCTCTTGTTTCCTTCTCTATGAAGGTATGTTTTGTCTGTATAGCGTGCAAGAAACAATACTTTTCACTGTAAATACATGTGACAATAATAAATCAAACCAAATGAAAATCAAAAAATGCATAATCTCACACTTTTCCACATTGTATTCCATCTGCCACTTTTTTGCCCACTCTGCTAACCTGTCCAAGTCCTTCTGCAGCCCCCCCTACTTCCTCAATACTACCTGTCCCTCTACATGTCTTAGTACCATCTGCAAACTTAGCAAGTGCCTTCAGTTCCTGCTTCCAAATTGTTAATGTGTAGTGTGAAAATTTATGGTCGCAGCACTGACCCCTGAGGCACACCACAAGTCACCAGTTGCCATCCTGAGAAACACCCCTTTATCCCCAATCTCTGCCTTCTGCCAGTCAGTCAATCCTCTATCTATGCCAGGATCTTACCCTTAACACAATGGGCACTTCACTTATTTAATAGTCTCCCATGCGGCACCTTGACAAAGGCCTTCTGGAAATCTAAATAAATCACGTCTATTGGTTCTCCTTTATCTAACTTTTTTGTTACATCCTCAGAGACTCCTAACAGATTTGTTAGACATGACCTTCCCTTGACGAAGCTGTGCTGACTCAGTCTTGCTTTATCATGCACTTCCAAGTACTCTGTGATCTCATATTTAATAATGGACTCTTGCCAATGACTGAAGTCATTGGCAAGAGGCCTATAATAGGCGAACTGGCCTATAATTTCCCATCTGCTGCCTCCTCCCTTCTTAAACAGCAGTGTTGGCTACTTTCCAGTCCTCTGGGACCCTCCAGTGATTCCTGAAAGGTCATCACCAGAGTGCCCATAACTTCCTTAGCTATCTCTTTTCGAACCCTGGGGTGCAGTCTATCCAGTACAGATGATTTATCCACCAGCAGACCTTTCAGTTTCCCCAGAACCTTCTCCTTAGTGATGGCGATAATGATAGTGATAGATAATCTTGCAGAGCAAGTTCCTGTGCTGGTACTTTATCAAAAGCAGCACAAGCAAGGGCCGTTGTATGATAGAACCAGAGGACCATTTTGAGATGGGCCAATTTAGCCCTGGAAGATCACTTGTAATTTGCCCCTGTTGGGTCTTTAATGCCTAGATTTGATCTGCAAATACTGGGTTCTTAACATGAGCTTAGCAATTTTCCAGATTCCAGCTCAATCCCATCCAGCAACATATTAGCACCATTTAGTCCAGTACTGAGAGAGTGCTGCATTATTGGAAGTAATTTTCAGATGAGATTTTAGACAGGCAAGATTACATCACAATATTCAAAGAAACACAGGTGTGTTCTCCCTGTTTTCCTGACCAATATTTATCCACCAACCAACCTTATATCTGATCATTTCTCACATCAGGGCAATTCTGTTAACTTTAGGATTGTAATGGAAAAGGATGAATGTTGTCCACAGGTACGGTGCTGAATTGGGGGAAGGCTGACTATAGCCGGATTAGGCAGGAATTGGTGGCCGTTGATTGGGAGAGGCTGTTTGAGGGTAAATCCACATCTGGCGTGTGGGAGTCTTTTAAGGAACAGTTGATGGGGCTGCAGGACAGGCATGTGCCTGTAAAAAGGAAGGATAGGAAAGGTAGGATTTGAGAGCTGTGGATAACCAGGGAAATTGAGGATCTGATCAAAAAGAAAAGAGAGGCGTACGTTATGTCCAGGCAACTAAAAACAGACAGAGCACTAGAGGAATACAGAGAAAGTAGGAAAGAACTCAAACGGGGAGTTAGAAGGGCAAAAAGGGTCATGAAATGTTCTTGGCAGACAGCATTAAGGAGAATCCTAAAACATTTTACTCATACGTTAGGAACAAAAGAGTTGTCAGGGAAAAAAATCGGACCTCTCAGGGACAGAGGAGGGGAATTATGCTTAGAGCCCAAGGAGGTTGGGGAGATCCTAAATGAATACTTTACATCAGTGTTCACAAAGGAGAGGGACATGTTGACTGGGAGTGTCTCAGAGGGAAGTGTTAACCCGTTGGAGAAAATCTCCATTGTAAGGGAGGAAGTGTTAGGTATTTTAGGAAACATTAAAACTGACAAATCCCCAGGGCCTAATGGCATCTATCCTAGACTGCTCAGGGAGACAAGAGATGAAGTTGCTGGGCCTCTGACGGAGATCTTTGTCACTTCATTGGACACAGGTGAGGTCTTTGAGGACTGGAGGATAGTGAATGTGGTACCGTTATTTGAGAAGGGTAGCAAGGATAACCCGGGTAACTATAGGCTGCTGAGCTTGATGTACGTGGTAGGGAAATTGTTGGAGAGGATTCTTAGAGATAGGATGTATGCGCATTTAGAACAGAATAATCTCATTAGTGATAGACAGCATGGTTTTGTAAGAGGGAGGTCATGCCTCACAAATATAGTGGAGTTTTTTGAGGACGTGACAAAAACAGTTGACGAGGGTAGAGCCGTGGATGTCATCTATCTGGATTTTAGTAAAGCATTTGACAAAGTCCCTCATGGCAGGTTGTGACAAAGTCCACAGAAGGGTGTGTTGTCTGCCTGGTGCTCGGGTCCGGGATGTCGCATCTGGGCTGCAGAGGAACCTGGAGTGGGAGGGTGAGAATCCAGTCGTTGTGGTACATGTGGGTGCCAGCGACGTAGGCAAAATGCGAAGTGAGGATCTGGGGAGGGAGTATAAAAAGCTGGGAATGGAATTAAAAAGTAGAACCGACAAGGTGGTTATCTCTGGGCTACTGCCTGAATCGAGTGCAGACGGGCGTAGGGTTGACAGGATTAAGGAAGTGAATGGGTGGCTCAGGGATTGGTGTGGGAGGAATGGGTTTGAATTTATGGGGCATTGGCGCCAGTATTGGGACCTGTTTGGGCAGGATGGGGTGGGTCTGAACCGTGCTGGGACCAGAGTCCTGGCAAATCGTGTAAAGAGGACTGTAGACAGGGCTTTAAACTAATTAGCGGGGGGGAGGGTGCGAGGGTAGGTGACATTACGAGGCCTAAAGTTAAGGAGAGGGTACAGGTAAGGGTGGAGGCTGAGGATGTCCCGATATTAAAGGGAATAGGGGGCGTGAGTATGAATAGGGTCCAGGGGAAGGCTGGGATGAAGGCACTTTATCTGAATGCATGAAGCATTCGGAATAAAGTGGATGAGCTGGTGGCGCAGATCAGCACAAATGGATATGATCTGGTGGCCATTACAGAGACGTGGCTGCAAGGTGACAGGGACTGGGAGCTGAATGTCCAGGGGTATCAAGTGTTTAGGAAGGATAGGCGGGAGGGAAAAGAGGGGGGCGTAGCTCTGCTGATTAAGGATAGCATCAGGATGGTAGCAAGGGATGATATTGGAGCCAAAGAGGAGAAAGTGGAATCGTTGTGGGTGGAGATTAGGAACAGCAAAGGGAGGAAGACGCTGGTGGGTGTCGTCTGTAGGCCCCCAAATAATGATCTGGAGGTGGGGCGGGCTCTTAACGCGCAAATAAGTGCGGCGTGCAGGAATGGGACGGCCGTAGTTATGGGGGATTTCAATCTGCATATTGATTGGTCAACCCATGTTGGACACGGTGGGCTCGAGGAGGAGTTCTTGGAATGCTGCCGGGATAGTTTCCTTGAACAGTGTGTGTTGGAGCCGATGAGGGAGTGAGCTGTCTTGGATCTGGTGTTATGTAATGAGGCGGGTAGAATCAGGGATCTTGCGGTGAAGGATCCTCTTGGGGAGAGTGATCATTGTATGGTGGAGTTTCTGGTGCAGATGGAGGAGGAGAAAGTGGGTTCCTGGACACGCGTCCTTTGTTTGAACAGAGGGGAGTACGGTAGGATGAGAGAGGAATTGGCGAATGTGGACTGGGGGAGCGCGTTGGAAGGTAGGTCTGCTGAGGAGCAGTGGAGGATTTTTAAGGAGATCTTTCTTGGTGCTCAGCAGAAATTTATTCCGATGGTCAAAAAGGACCGTAGGAGGAGAGGTAATCAGCCGTGGATAACGAAGGAGGTGAAGGAAAGTGTTAAATTAAAAGCGGAGGCGTTTAGAGTAGCTAAGAGTAGTGGGCGAGAAGAGGATTGGGAGAGGTTTAAATGTCAACAAAGATTGACAAAGAAATTGATAAAGAAGGGTAGGAGAAACTATGAAGCTGGGCTAGCGCTTAATATAAAAAAGGATAGCAAGAGTTTTTATAAGTATATAAAAAGGAAGAGGCTGGCTAGGTGAACGTTGGACCCTTAGAGGATGAGAAGGGGAACTTAGTGGTAGGGGATGGGGAAATGGCTGAGGTCTTGAATGACTTTTTTGTTTTGGTCTTCACGGAGGAGGACGTAAATAATTTGCTGGGCTTAGAGATGGAAAGGTGGTAGGACTGGAGGGTCTCGATGACATTACTGTTACTAGAGAGGTGGTGCTCGACAGACTGGAGGGGCTGATTGTGGACAAGTCCCCAGGACCGGATGGAATGCATCCGAGGGTTCTGAACGAAATGGTGCAGGTGATAGTGGATGCCTTGGTGGTTATTTTCCAGACGTCGCTGGATTCCGGGGAAGTGCCGGAAGATTGGAAAATGGCTAATGTTACGCCGTTGTTTAAGAAGGGTGCCAGGCAAAAGGCGGGGAATTATAGGCCGGTTAGTTTAACGTCTGTTGTAGGTAAAATGTTAGAATCCGTCATCAAGGAGGAAATAGCGAGGCATCTTGAGGGGAATTGCTTGATAGAGCAGACGCAGCACGGTTTCGTTAAGGGGAAGTCGTGTCTGACAAATTTACTGGAGTTCTATGAGGATGTGTCTAGGGCGGTGGATAGAGGAGAGCCGGTGGATGTGGTGTTTCTTGATTTTCAGAAGGCGTTTGACAAGGTACCTCACAAGAGGTTATTGCAGAAGGTCAGGGGACATGGAGTTGGGGGTAGGGTGTTAGCGTGGATAGAGGACTGGTTGTCAAATAGGAGGCAGAGAGTGGGGGTCAATGGGTGCTATTCGGATTGGCGGATGGTGACTAGTGGAGTGCCTCAGGGGTCGGTGCTGGGGCCTCAGCTATTTACCATTTATATAGATGATCTGGAGGAGGGAACCGAGTGTATGGTGTCGAAATTTGCCGATGACACCAAGATTGGTGGGAAGGCAAATTGTACGGAGGGTGTGGAGAGTTTGCAGAAGGATCTAGATAGGCTGGGCGAATGGGCCAGGAACTGGCAAATGGAATTTAATGTTGGCAAGTGCGAGGTGGTCCACTTTGGTAGGAATAATGGTAGGAAGGATTATTACTTACGTGGAGAAAAACTGCAGCAGGCGACGGTGCAGACGGACCTCGGGGTCCTTGTGCATGAGTCGCAAAAACCCAGCTTGCAGGTGCAGCAGGTGGTCAGGAAGGCGAATGGGATGCTGGCCTTCATAGCGAGGGGGATTGAATATAAAAGTAGGGAGGTCTTGCTGAGGCTATATAGGGCATTGGTGAGGCCGCAGCTGGAGTACTGTGTGCAGTTTTGGGCGCCGTACTTACGCAAGGATATTTTGGCCTTGGAGGGAGTGCAGAGGAGGTTTACTAGGCTGATGCCGGAGTTGAGGGGGTTGAGCTATGAGGAGAGGCTGAATAAACTAGGCTTGTACTCGTTAGAGTTTAGAAGAATGAGGGGAGATCTCATTGAGACGTATAAGATGATGAATGGGATGGATAGGATAGAGGTGAATGGGATGGATAGGATAGAGGTGGAGAGACTCTTCCCGCTCAGAAAGGACAGTAGGACTAGGGGGCACAGCCTCAAAATAAAGGGGGGGCGGTTTAGAACGGAGTTGAGGAAGAACTTCTTCACTCAAAGGGTGGTGAATCTCTGGAATTCTCTTCCCGTTGAAGTGGTGGAGGCTACCTCGCTAAATATTTTTAAGAAGCAGGTTGATGGGTTTTTGATAAGAGAGGGGATTAGGGGTTATGGGGAGAGGGCGGGAATGTGGAACTGAGCCACGACAGATCAGCCATGATCTTATTGAATGGCGGGGCAGGCTCGAAGGGCCAGATAGCCTACTCTTGCTCCTATTTCTTATGTTCTTATGTTCTCATGGGATAAAAGAGGTGGCTAGATAGGTAGAGAACTGGCTTGGCCATAGAAGACAGACGGTAGTAGTGGAAGGGTCTTTTTCCGGCTGGAGGCCTGCGACTAGTGGTATTCCGCAGGGCTCTGTACTGGGACCTCTGCTATTTGTGATGTATATAAATTATTTGGAAGAAGGTGTAACTGGTGTGATCAGTAAGTTTGCGGATGATACGAAGATGGCTGGACTTGCAGATAGCGATGAACATTGTTGGAGAATACAGCAGGATATTGATAGGCTGGAAAATTGGGCAGAGAAATGGCAGATGGAATTTAATCCAGATAAATGTGAAGTGATGCATTTTGGTAGGACTAATGTAGGGGGGATCTATACAATAAATGGCAGAACCATCAAAAGTATAGATGCCCAGAGGGACCTGGGTGTGCAAGTCCACAGACCCTTGAAGGTGGCAGCACAGGTGGAGAAGGTGGTGAAGAAGGCATATGGCATGCTTGCCTTTATAGGACGGGGTATAGAGTATAAAAATTGGCACCTGATGTTACAGCTGTATAGAATGTTGGTTAGGCCACATTTGGAGTACTGCGCCCAGTTCTGGTCGCCGCACTACCAGAACGACGTGGAGGCTTTGGAGAGAGTGCCTGGTATGCCTGGTATGGTGGGTCTTAGCTGTGAGGAGAGATTGGGTAAACTGGGGTTGTTCTCCCTGGAAAGACGGAGAATGAGGGGAGACCTAATAGAGGTGTACAAAGTTATGAGAGGTATGGATAGGGTGAACAGTGGGAAGCTTTTTCCCAGGTCAGAAGTGACAAACATGAAGGGTCACAGGTTCAAGTTGAGGGGGGCGGGGGCGGTGTGGGGTGGGGGGGGGGGGGGCGAGGTTTAACTCAGATATCAGAGGGACGTATTTTACATAGAGGGTGGTAGGGGCCTGGAATGCACTGCCAAGCAGGGTGGTGGAGGTGAACACGTGACAAACACGAGGGGTCACAGGTTCAAGGTGAGGGGGGCGGGGGGGGGGTTGCGGGGTGGGGTGGGTGGTGGTGGGGGGGAGGGCGAGGTTTAACTCAGATATCAGAGGGACGTATTTTACATAGAGGGTGGTAGGGGCCTGGAATGCACTGCCAAGCAGGGTGGTGGAGGTGAACACGCTGGGGTCGTTTAAGACTTATCTGGATAGTCACATGAGCAGACTGGGAATGGATAGATACAGAAAAATGGTCTAGTTGGACCAATGAGCGGTGCAGGCTTGGAGGACTGAAGGGCCTTTTTCCTATGCTATACTGTTCTTTGTTCAATTTGACAAATTGGATCCAAACTTGGCTTTGTGGCAGGAGGCAGAGGCTGATGGCCGTAGTTTGTTTTTGTGACTGGAAGCCTGTGTCCAGACCACATGGATTGGTGTGGGGTCCCTTGTTGTGTACATTAATGATCTAGACAGGAAATATAGACGGGCTGGTCAGATGGGCAGAACTGTGGCAAATAGCAAGGGAATACACAATGAACAGAAGGATATAGGGAAGTGCAAAGGACCAGAGTGATCATGGTGTGCATGTGCAGATCAGCTGGTAGGAGTATTCGCAGACATCTTCAACCTCTCTTTACGACAATCTGAGATCCCTATCTGCTTCAGGAAGACGACCGTTATTCTGGTACCTAAGAAAAATCAAGCAGTTTGTCTTAATGACTATCAGTCGGTGGCTCTGACATCCATCATTATGAAGTGCTTTGAAAGGTTAGTCACGGCAATCAATTCTGGACTCCCAGATTCCCTGGATCCACTACAGTTCGCCTACCGCTGCAATAGGTCCACTGCAGGCGCCATCTCCTTGGCCCTGCACTCAACCCTGGAGTACCTAGATGACAAAGATACCTATGCCAGACTCCTATTTATTGACTACAGTTCAGCCTTCAACATCATTATTCCTTGAAAACTCATCTCCAAATTCAGCTCCTCCCATTGTGACTGGATCCTGAACTTCCCAACCCACAGACCACAATCAGTAAAGATAGGCAACAACACTTCCTCCACAATCATCCTCAGCAGCAGTGCCCCACAAGGCTGTGTCCTCGGCCCCCTACGATACTCCTTATACACCTATGACTCTGTGGCCAAATTCCCCTCCAACTCGATTTTCAAGTTTGCTGATGACATCACCGTGGTGGATCGGATCTCAAAAAATGATGAGACAGAGTACAGGAAAAAGATAGAGAATTTGATGAACTGGTGCGATAACAATAATCTCTCCCCCAATGTCAACAAAACGAAGGAGATTGCCATCAACTTCAGGAAGTGTAGTGGAGGACATGCCCCTATCTACATCAATGGGGACGAAGCAAAAATGGTCAAGAGCTTCATGTTT
The DNA here is from genome assembly GCF_965287045.1 of Carcharhinus amblyrhynchos. NCBI lineage: Eukaryota > Metazoa > Chordata > Chondrichthyes > Carcharhiniformes > Carcharhinidae > Carcharhinus > Carcharhinus amblyrhynchos. Next base: position 3,058,054 of record NC_137342.1, on the reverse strand, counting down.
TAGATATCTAGATCACCAATAACCTGTCCTGGTCCCCCCCCATGCCGACACTACTGTTAAGAAAGCCCACCAACACCTCTACTTTCTCAGAAGACTGCAGAAATTTGGCATGCCAGCTATGACTCTCACCAACATTTACAGATGCACCATAGGAAGCATTCTTTCTGGTTGTAGCACAGTGTGTATGGCTCCTGCTCTGCCCAAGACCAAAAGGAACTACAAAAGGTTGTGAATGTGGCCCAATCCATCATGCAAACCAGCCTCCCATCCATTGATTCTGTCTACACTTTCCGTTGCCTCGGCAAAGCAGCCAGCATAATTAAGGATCTATGCACTCCGGACATTCTCTCTTCCACCTTCTTCTGTCAGGAAAAGGATACAAAAGCTGAGGTTACATATCAACCGACTCAAGAACAGCTTCTTCCCAGCTGCTGTCAGACTTTTGAATGGACCTACCTTGCATTAAGTTCATCTTTTTCTACACCCTATTTATGATTATGACACTACGTTCTGCGCTCTCTCGTTTCCTTCTTTATGAATGGTATCCTTTGTGCAGCACGCAAGAAACAATACTTTTCACTGTATGTTAATACATGTGACAATAATAAATGAAATGAAATCAAGTCAAATCAAACGTCCATCCAAAGATCTCTGAAGGCAGCAGGACAGGAGGGTAAGGTGGTTAAGAAGAAAAAGAAATAATTGCCTATATTAATGAGGCACAGACTATAAGAGCTGGGGGATTACAATGGAGTGGTATAAAATGCTTCTTTAGCCACAGTTAGAGCACTGTGCAGTTATGATTGCTCAGTATAGGAAGGATGTGATTGCACTACAAAGGATGTAGAGAGGATTTACCAGGATGTTGTCTGGGCTGAAGCACTTCAGCTATGAAGAGAGGCTGGCTAAACTGGGATTGTTTTCCTTAGAGCTGAGAAGGCTGAGGGGGAACCCGATCGAGGGCTACAACATTATTAGGGACATTGATAAGGAGGATAGGAAGGAACTTTTCCTCTTAGTAACCAGGAGGTAGGACATTTAGAGGGGATTTGAGGAAAACCGTTTTCAGCCAGGGGGTGGTGGGAATCAGGATCATTCTTGAAACTGTGACATAGGCAGGAACCTTGGACATTTAAGAAGCATTTAGATGATGACTTGAAATGCCGGAGTATACAAATATGGACCAAGTGCTGGAAAATGGCATTAGAATAGATACGTGCTTAATAACTAGTGCGGACACGATGGGCCAAAGACTGTGGGAGCTTGCTGTCTGCAAATTGAATGCTTGGTTTCCTATATTACAACTGTTAAAGTATTTAATTGCTTGCTAACTGTTTTGGAACATTCTCAGGTTGAAAAAAAATGCTTTACATATGCAAGCTCTTTGAAGTGTTTCTTGAGAATACTACAGATTTAGGCATCTTTCTCCTTCCATGCACCATCACAGGACAGAGAGAGACCCATCTCCCTGGAGATTATAATGTATAGGACATTGACTAACATGAAACCTATAATTAGAGTGGGAGACCACTGAGACATAAGAACATAAGAACATAAGAAATAGGAGCAGGAGTAGGCCATCTAGCCCTTCGAGCCTGCCCCGCCATTCAATAAGATCATGGCTGATCTGTTGTAGCTCAGTTACTGGGTAGTGGTGGTGAGTGTCTGCAGCCCCTGCAGTAAAGAGCCACTTTTGGAGGATCAATGAAAAGTGTTCCTACCCTGCAACACAGTCAATAATGGCCCTCATGACTGCATGATCTGTGTTTAAGAACATAAGAAATAGGAGCAGGAGTAGGCCATCTAGCCCCTCGAGCCTGCCCCGCCATTCAGTAAGATCATGGCTGATCTGTAGTGGCTCAGTTCCACTTTCCGGCTTTCTCCCCATAACCCTTAATTCCCTTGCCTACCTAAAACCTATCTACCCGTGTCTTAAATATATTTAGCGAGGTAGCCTCCACCACTTCAACGGGCAGAGAATTCCAGAGATTCACCACCCTTTGAGTGAAGAAGTTCCTCCTCAACTCCGTTCTAAACTGCCCCCCCCTTATCTTGAGGCTGTGCCCTCTAGTCCTGCTGTCCTTTCTGAGCGGGAAGAATCTCTCTACCTCTACCCTATCCATCCCTTTCATTATCTTATACATCTCTATAAGATCCCCCCTCATCCTTCTAAACTCCAACGACTACAGACCCCGCCTATTCAGCCTCTCTTCACAGTCCAACATCTCTGGTATCAGCCTAGTGAACCTCCTCTGCACTCCCTCCAAGGCCAAAATATCCTTGCGCAAGTGCGGCGACCAAAACTGCACACAGTACTCCAGCTGCAGCCTCACCAGTGCCCTGTACAGTTGCAGCCAGACCTCCCTGCTTTTATATTCTATCCCCCTCGCTATAATGGCCATCATCCCATTCGCTTTCTTGATCATCTGCTGCACCTGCAGACTGGGTTTTTGTGACTCATGCACAAGGACCCCCAGGTCCCTCTGCACCGTAGCATGCTGCAGCTTTTCGCCCTTTAAATAGTAATCCCTCCTACTATTATTCCTGCCAAAGTGGATAACCTCACACTTGCTAACATTGTACTCCATCTGCCAGGTCCTCACCCACTCGCTCAGCCTATCCAGATCCCTCTGCAGACTTTCCTCACCCTCCGCACAATTTGCTTTTCCACTTATCTTTGTGTCATCAGCAAATTTCGACACTCTACGCTCAGCCCCCTCCTCCAGATCATCTATGTAAATGGTAAATAGTTGAGGTCCCAGCACCGATCCCTGCGGCACTCCACTAGTCACCAACCGCCAATCAGAATAGCACCCATTGATACCAACTCTCTGCCTCCTATTAGACAACCAATCCTCTATCCACGCTAACACCTTACCCCCAACTCCATGCCCCTAACCTTCTGAAGCAACCTTTTGTGCGGCACCTTATCAAATGCCTTCTGAAAATCGAGAAACACCACATCCACTGGTTCCCCTCTATCTACTGCACTGGTCACATCCTCATAGCATTCCAATAAATTCATCAGACACGACTTCCCCTTAACATATCCGTGCTGCGTCTGCTCTATCAAACAATTCTACTCAAGATGCCTCGCTATTTCTTCTTTGATGATGGATTCAAGCATTTTTCCAACAACAGACGTTAAACTAACTGGCCTGTAATTCCCTGCCTTTTGCCTGCTACCTTTTTTAAACAGCGGCGTAACATTAGCCGTTTTCCAATCTTCCGGCACTTCCCCGGAGTCCAGCGAAGTTTGGTAAATAATCACTAAGGCATCTACTATCACCTCTGCCATTTCCTTCAGAATCCTGGGATGCATTCCATCCGGTCCTGGGGACTTGTCCGCCATCAGTCCCGCTAGTCGATCAAGCACTACCTCTCTAGTGACAGTAATCGCATTCAGGCCCTCAACTCCTACCATCCTTCTATCTTTAATACCCGGCAAACTATTCGCATCCTCCTCCGTGAAGACCGAGGCAAAAAACTTTTTAAGGCCTCAGCCATTTCCTCATCCCCCACCACTAAATCCCCCCTCTCATCCTCTAACGGTCCAACATTCACTCTAGCCAGCCTCCTCCTCTTTATATATTTATAAAAACTCTTACTGTCGCTTTTTATATTTAGTGCTAGTTTAGCTTCATAGTCTATCCTTCCTTTTTTTGTCAACTTCTTAGTCAATTTTTGTTGATTTTTAAACCTCTCCCAATCTTCTACTCGCCCACTACTTTTAGCCACTCTAAACGCATCAGCTTTTAATTTAATACTCTCCTTTATTTCCTTTGATAACCATGGCTGATTATCCCTTCTCCTACGTTCCTTCTTTACCATCGGAATAAGTTTCTGCTGAGCACCGAAAAAGACCTCCTTAAAGATCCTCCATTGTTCCTCAGCAGTCCTACCGACCAATCTGCACCCCCAATCTACATTTGCCAATTCCTCTCTCATCCTATCGTACTCCCCTCTGTTCAAACAGAGGACACAGGTCCGGGACCCTACTTTCTCATCCTCCATCTGCATCAAAAACTCAACCATACAATGATCACTTGTCCCAAGAGGATCCTTCACAACAAGATCCCTAATTGGGATATCGGCATCACTGGTTTGCCAGCATTTATTGCCCATCCCTAGTTGGCCTTGGAGGGCAGCTGAGAGTCAACCACATTACTGTGGTTCTGGAGCCACACGTAGGCCTGACCAGGTAAGAATGGCAGATTGCCTTCCCTAAAGGGAACTAAATAATGGTGAGAAGGAATATGTTGGGGAAACAGTGGTGCAGTGATATTGTCACTGGATTAGTAATCCAGAGACTTGGAACTGGGTTTGAATCCCACTATGACAGATAGTTATATTTTCTAATGATGACCATGAAACCATTTTCGATTTTCTGGTTCACTACTGTCCTTTAGGGAAGGAAATCTGCTGCCATTGCCTGGTCTGGCCTATATATGAGTCCAGACCCACAGCACTTAAATGTCTCTTAAATGCACTCTGAAATGGCCTAGCAAGCCACTCAGTTCAATGGCAGTTAGGGATAGGCAATGAATGTTGGCCAGCCAATGATGCCAACATCTCGTGAGCAAATGTTTAAAAACGTTTAAAAAAAATTCTTAAGTATGTACCTAATGGTGTTTACCATTTACTTAATTCAATTTTTGTAAAGCAACACACTGGTCACCAGTTGGTACTGTATCAGTGACTCAGATCATTAATCCAGAAAGTCAGTTAATGTCCTGGGGATCCGGGTTTGAATCTCGCCACAAACAGTATCTGGAATTAGGAATCTACCACTGATCATGAAACCATTGTTGATTGTTGGGAAAACCATCTAGCTCACTAATGTCCTTTAGGGAAGGAAATCTGCCATCCTTATCTGGTCTGGTCTACATGTGACTCCAGACCCACAGCAATGTGGTTGACACTCAACTGCCCTTAGACAATTAGGGATGGGCAATAAATGCTGGCCAGCCAGCGAGGCCCATGTCTCATAAATTAATTTTAAAATAGCTGAAATCAGCCAAATGGTAAGCAATCAGTATAAGAAACAAAACTTATAAGTAACTGTATGTATTATGTCAATCTTCTAGATGTCATTCCACTCAGAAGGCTCATCGTTTTTGTTGTGGAAATGCAGGAGAATCAGCTCACAGAGTCTGCATTTCACCTTCAGGAGTCTTTATTCAGCATAAATTCCGGGACCAGAGGTATGTAAAAGAAGCACCCAGATCTAGTGAAGCCCAGTTGAGTTCAACATATTCAAGTTGTACCTAGATTATTAATGTTATTGAGTTACAGAGAAAAACCACACAAACCATAAAAGTCTGGCATCCCCACATGTGTGACATTCAGAAGCTTACCTAACCATATGAACATCCTGTATTTAGTCTTACTTTATCTGTTGCTTAGGGGTAGGACTACAGCTAGCAACCTTTATCTAGGCTAATAGGTATATCAAGTATCCCAACAGTCTCTGTTCTTAAGCTTGTTCAATACTTTTGCCATTTTATGTTCCTTACCAAAAGATATCTAAAGGTCTTTATTCACATCAGAAAAGGCCACAGGAGAAAATGGTGTATACATCACCTTCATAATTAACTCAACACAGAGGAAGGATAGAGATCATGCACCTTGTGAGAAGGAAGATGTGTGCCTTTAGTATGTGTGTGTGAAACAAAGGAGGAATTTCCAGGTTCTTCAGTTTAAATAGGACAGAGGATATAGGAGACATCAGTGTACCACACCAGGAGAAGAATAGGTAGTGATCACTTTTGTTTTTGCCCTACAAAAATAAGACAGAGTTGTTGCAGTCTGGTAAAGCTTCCTGGAGCTTATGGACAGGAGAGTAAAAAGATGGGAGAGTGAAAAGGAAATCATAGAGTGATACTCACATTTCAAACACATAAATTGCCTCAGATTGTACAATAGATCCATTAATGGACTGATACTCTGAATCAGGACAATGATGAACATTTCTTCTCTATTATTTAACTTCAATAATGTACGCTTGTCAATTTTATTATGTGATGAAAAATGTAACTTCTTTGAGACAAATAATTGAGCACAAGTTAGAGAATTTCCTAGTGAGAGAATTAGATAGGATATTTCAATTTATAACTGACCAACAATTAAATTAATGGAGTTCAGCCAAGTGGAAAGGGCCTACCCAGAATGCATTCAGAGGCTTGTTAAGCATTAGTTTGTTTATGCTGACATTAGCTCACCACTGAGCAGCCTGAGTGTGAGTTGTGGAATTAATTGGAGGTTTGAAGAGAGAGCTCTCATAAGGAACGCAAACTGTACCCAAGAAGGTTTGTGCAATTGAGAGACACTTGTTGACAGGTCCTGTTGTATCTCCTGACAATCCCCAGCACAATCAGCAACTCCACCAATCTTCATGTCATCCACAAACTTACTAACCAGACTGTCTACATTTTCCTCCAGATCATTCATATGTACTACAAACAACAGATGTTCGAGCACTGATCCCTGCAGAGCACCACTAGCTACAGATCTCCATTGCTACTCCCTGTCTTCTATGACCAAGTCAGTTTTGTAGTTTTTGTACCAGTCTGCCATATGGAACCTTGTCAAATGCCTTTCTAAAGTTCATGTAAACTATATCCGCAGCCCTTCCATCATCAATTATCTTTGTCACCTCTTCAGAAAACTCAATCAAGTTGGTGAGACATGAGCTATCCCGTAGAAAACCATGCTGCCTGTCACTAACTAGCCCAATTCTTGCAAATGTGGAAATAATCTGTCACTCAGTGTTTTCTTCAAAAGCTTCCCACCATAGACATCCAGCTCACCATCCTCTAAATTTCTGGATTATCCCTCCTTTCTTTCTTAAACAAGGGAACAACATTGGCTATTCTCCAGTCCTCTGGATCCTCACATGTTGTCAAAGAGATGTGAAGATATCTGTTAAGGCCCAGGTATATATCTTCCATTGCCTCAACCTGGGATAGATTGTATCCGGCCCTGGGGACTTGTCTACCTTAATGCAATTTCAACCCAACACTTTCTTCTTCAATATATTAACATTCTCTAGAGTGTTCACACACCCATCCCTGACCTCAACATCCATCATGTCCATCATGTGCTAGATATTCTTGAGGGTTTGAAAATAGATAAGTCCCCTGCGCTGGACGGGATTTACTCTAGGATTCTCTGGGAGGCAAGAGAGGCAATTGCAGAGCCTCTGGCTCTGATCTTCAGGTCGTCGTTGGTCACAGGTATAGTGCCAGAAGATTGGAGGATAGCGAATGTTGTCCCATTGTTTAAGAAGGGGAACAGAGACTTCCCTGGGATTTATAGACGGGTGAGTCTTACTTCTGTTGTGGGTAAGGTTTTAGAAAAAATTATTAGGGATAGGATTTATAGTTATTTGGAGAGTAATGAATTGATTGGAGATAGTCAGCATGGTTTTGTGGAGGGTAGGTCGTGCCTTACTAACCTTATTGAGTTTTTTGAGAAAGTGACCAAAGAGGTGGATGGGGGTAAGGCAGTTGACGTGGTATATATGGACTTTAGTATGGCGTTTGATAAGGTTCACCATGGAAGGCTTCTGCAGAAAATGCAGATGTATGGGATTGAGGGTGATTTAGGTAATTGGATCAGCAATTGGCTGGCGGATAGGAGACAGGGTGGTGGTTGATGGTAAGTATTCATCATGGAGTTCAGTTACGAGTGGTGTGCCTCAGGGATCTGTTTTGGGGCCACTGCTGTTTGTAATTTTTATAAATGATCTGGATGAGGGTATAGTTGGGTGGATTAGTAAATTTGCTGATGACACCAAAGTTGGAGGTGTGGTAGATAGTGAGGAAGGGTGTCTTAATTTACAGGGAGACTTGGACAAGTTGCAGAGCTGGGCCAAGAGGTGGCGGATGGAGTTTAATGCGGAAAAGTGTGAGGTAATTCACTTTGGCAGGAATAACAGATGTGTAGAGTATAGGGCTAACGGTAGGACTCTGAATAGCGTGGATGAACAGAGGGATCTAGGTGTATGTGTACATAGATCCCTGAAAGTTGGGAACCAAGTAGATAAGGTTGTTAGGAAGGCATACGGTGTCTTGGCGTTTATTGGTAGGGGGATTGAATTTAGGAGCCGCAGCGTCATGTTGCAACTGTACAAAACTCTGGTGCGGCCGCACTTGGAGTATTGTGTGCAGTTCTGGTCCCCACATTATAGGAAGGATGTGGAGGCTTTGGAGAGGGTGCAGAGGAGGTTTACCAGGATGTTGCCTGGTACGGAGGGGAGGTCCTATGAGGAGAGACTGAGGGATGTGAGGTTATTTTCATTAGAAAGAAGGCGGCTAAGAGGGAACCTTATTGAAACATATAAGATGATTAGAGGTTTAGATAGGGTGGACAGTGATAGCCTTTTTCCTTGGATGGAGAAAGCTAGCACGAGGGGGCATAGCTTTAAATTAAGGGGTGGTAGTTATAGGACGGATGTCAGGGGTAGGTTCTTCACCCAGAGGGTGGTGAGGGATTGGAATGCCCTGCCTGCTGCAGTTGTAAATGCGCCTAGTTTGGGGGCGTTTAAGAGATCCGTGGATAGGTTTATGGATGGAAAGGGTTTGGTTTAGGTTAGAGGGTCATTGCTTTTTAACTGGTCGGCGCAACATCGTGGGCCGAAGGGCCTGTTCTGCGCTGTAATGTTCTATGTTCTATGTTCTCCTTGGTGAATACCATTACAAAGTACTCATGAAGGATCTCACCCACTTCCTGCGGCTTCATTCATAACTTCCCACCATTGTCCTTGAGTGGGCCTAATCTTTCTCTTGCTACCCTCTTGCTCCTAATATATGCACAAAAAAACTTTGGATTCTCCTTGAGCATGTTTGCTACAATATTTCATGGCCCCTTTTAACCCTCCTAATTCTGTCGTTAAGTTCCTTCCTACTTATACTCCTCAATGGCTTTATCAGTTTTTAGTTGCCTTCATCTATTGCTTTCTTTTTCCTTTTGACTAAGCTCACAATTTTCCTTGTCACCCATGGTTCCCGAATCCTATCCTTAATTTTTGTGGGGACATGCATGTTCTGCACTTCAATCAACTGGCCTTTAGAAGTCTTCCACATGCCAGACATGAATTTGCTCTCAAATAGCCGCTCCCAATCCACATTCCCCAGTTCCTGTCTAATTTGCATGTATTTGGCCCTTGCCCAATTAAGCATTCCCACCTGAAGGCCACTCTTATCGTTATCCGTGACTACTCGAAATCTTATGAAATTATGGTCGCTCAGCCCAAAATGCTCCTCATTCCCAATACCGAGCCTAGTATGGCCTCCTTCTTGGTTAGATTGTCAACATGCTGTTTCAAAAAGCTCTTCTGGTCACACCTAACAAATTGCTCTCCATCCAAGCCCCAGGCTCGAAGTGAGAATATGGAAAAAGTTAAAGTCACCCACCACAACTATCCTGCCGTTTTCACACCTTTCCAATATTTAATTATACATCTGCTCCTCTATCTTCTGCGGGCTGTTGGGAGGTCTACAATACACTCTGATTTGTCAATTGCTATATGAAACCTATACACTGCTCCTATTTTCCATGTTTCTACTTTTGTCAAGCTTTTTAATCTTTGACAAATAGGTTAGCAAGTTGTCTTGGCAACTTTATAATCAATTTTTTTCACCTTGTTTCTCCTTTTCTCCAGATGCCATTAATATTAATCTAACAAATTGATGAAGAACATCAGATTAGGTTCAGGGAATACAATAAAGTCCTCACTGGGCAGACTGCAAATCACAGACTTCCAAAAGATAATAGCATTATCATGTTCCACGTGAAGTTTTATTTGTGCTTTTTTCAGATAAGATCTTTAGCCAATATGCAAAAGGACAGGAAATAAGATTGAGGGAGAGTTTGGAAGTAGTTCTCAACTGTCAAATCAGTGACTGTTAAAAAAAAATAGGCTTATGATTAGTTGAAAGGATTGGGCATCACAAGTGTTAAATGATCCTTCTGCTTTTGAACTGTCCACTGCATCTAGAGTGAAACAGTATCACAAGTGTCTTTAAGAGAGGAAAAAGATCAGAGTGAGGCTCAAACTTGGCTGCAGCATAATATTGGACCCCTGCATTTTTGGGATCAGAGAGATTCTAATTTGTGGAAATGTTGTCAAATATAACGCCCACTAGCTGTATTTTAGATCATGCTTTATTTGATTGCAGTTCAATATTAAATGTGCTCCATCTTTATTTCCTTATTTTAGGTTTGTTTCTCTTAGAATCAGGAAAGGCACGTTAGATCAAAGTTTAATTTATGGTTAGAACTCTTGTTGTTTTCAATGTTCTTAGGTAGAATAATCAACTGTAAACAGAAAAGGCTCACACTGAGAATAAGAGAGGCCAAGGCCTGAAGCAGAACTTGCCTTGCCTAGGATTGAATAGATTTATATCCTGTTCCAGGATTTGGAGTATGTCTTAGTGGCTTTGATTCCTTCTCAGCCTGAAAGGGCCAAGACTTTTGGTTTAATTTGATTGATTATTGTCACAAGAATTAGGATACAGTGAAAAGTATTGTTTCTTGCACACTATACAAGACAAAACATACCATAGAATAAATAGGGGAGAAGGAAAGGAGAGGGTACAGAATATAGTGTCGTAGTTACAGATAGGGTGAAGAGAAAGATCAGCTTAATATAAGGTAGATCCATTCAAAAAGTCAGAGGGCAGCAGGGAAGAAGCTGTTCTTGATTTGGTTGGTACGCGACCTCAGACTTTTATATATTTTTCCTGATGGAAGAAGGTGGAAGAGAGAATGTCCATAGCGTATGGGGTCCTTGATTATGCTGGCTGCTTTTCTGAGCCAGCAGGAAATACAGACTGAGTCAGTGGATGAGAGGCAGTTTTTAAGATGGACTAGGCTTCATTTAAAACCCTTCATAGTTTCTTGTGGTCTTGGTCAGAGCAGGAGCCATACCAAGCAGTGATACATCCAGAAAGGATGCTTTCTATGGTGCATCTGTAAATGTTGGTTAGAGTTGTAGCAGACATATTAATTTTCTAAACCTCCTGAGAAAGTAGAGGCATTGGTGGATTTTCTTAACTAAAGCATCGACAAGTTGTTGGTGATCTGGACACCTAGAAACTTGAAGCTCTCGACCATTTCCACTTCATCATCGTTGATATAGACAGGGGTATATGCTCTGTTATGCTTCCTGAAGTCAGTGATTATCTCCTTTGTTTTACTAGCAATGAGGGAGAGTTTATTGTTATCACACCATTCGTGTAGAAATGTATGTCAGCAAAAGATATATGAATGAGTCATGCCTTCTGTCCAAAGGACAAAAACAGATAATATAATTATCAATTGCTATATGAAACCTATACACTGCTCCTATTTTCCATGTTTCTACTTTTGTCAAGCCTTTTAATCTTTGACAAATAGGTTAACAAATTGTCTAGGCAACTTTATAATCAATTTTTTTCACCTTGTTTCTCCTTTTCTCCAGATGCCATTAATATTAATCTAACAAATTGATGAAGAACATCAGATTAGGTTCAGAGGATACAATAAAGTCCTCACTGGGCAGACTGCAAATCACAGACTTCCAAAAGATAATAGCATTATCATGTTCCATGTGAAGTTTTATTTGTGCTTTTTTCAGATAAGATTTAGAGAATAGCACCAATATCTCTTGAGACATTATATCCATTCAGATAAAATCACAACTTTTAGCGACCTCATTGTGATCCTCACTACTTAACAAATCCAGGTAACAATTTAATCTACTTGTTCCATACCCTGTAGAAGTGCAAGCATTATCCAGCACAGCACAGTTAAATGAGTCAATGGCTAACACATTTTTACTGGACTAAAGTTCCTTACATACTGCATACTTTGTTCAGATTCTAGTATGTGTGAATTGATACGCTTTAGTTTTCCACTTTGATTAGAATCAATTGTGGTCAGATTGGCATTGCTATGATGGCCTCAGGTGATCATTAATAAGGTGACACAGTGGCACAGTGATTAGCATTGCTGCCTCAGAGCACCAGGGACCATAGTTCAATTCCCAGACTTGGGTGATTGTCTGTGTGGAGTGCACATTCTCCTCACGTATGCATGGATTTCCTCCTGTGCTCGGTTTCCTCCTACAGTCAAAAATGTGCAGGTTATCTGTTTTGACCATGCTAAATTGCCCCTTAGTGCCCCAAGATGTGTAGGTTAGGGGGATTAGTGGGGTAAATATGTGGAGTTATGGGGCTAGGGTGGTGGATGGGCCCGGTTGGGATGCTCTGTTGGAGAGTCGGTGCAGACACGATGGGCCAAATTTGATTTGATTTATTATTGTCACATGCATTAATATACAGTTAAAAGTATTGATTCTTGCATGCTATATAGACAAAGCATCTTGTGTTGTTCGTCCATCGTCATTGATGAGGACCTCGACACCATTAGTCATTTTGAGGCTGATTGCGATGTGTCCAAAGATGACTGATCAGGCCAATTTGGGCACGGAATGTCCTGGCACATATTGGGCAGACTTGTGTAGACTCTGTAGTTGTTGCGCTGGTGGCTCTGAACTTGCGCAGCTCGCGCTTAAGTTGTGCTTCAGCAATATACCTTGTCTCGTGAGTTTGACAGCCTTTATGGATGAGGCAGCGCCAGATAGGGTGGTTTTGTGCCAGCATTTCCAGGGTGTTCGTGTCAATGTCAAGCAACTTCAGGGAGACTTTGAGTGTGTCTTTGAAACGTTTCTTCTGCCCTCCATGCGAGCGTCTTCCAGCAGAGTGTTCCCAAAAAGGAGCAGCTTGGGTATGTGCTCATCTGACATACGGATGACATGACCTGCCCACCGGGTCTGCGCTCTCATCAGCAGTGTGTCGACTGATGGTAGACTTGCTCTAGAGAGAACTTAAGTACCTGGTACTTTGTCTTGCCATCTGATGCATAATATTCTGCGAAGACAAGTCATGTGGACATGATTGAGCTGTCTTGCATGCCTTTGATACACAGTCCACGTTTCACAGGCATACAGGACGCTAGTGAGTACCACGGTGCTGTAGACCTTCAGTTTTGTTGCTGGGCTGATTCCTCGACGTTCCCATACAGTGGAGCGCAGTCTACTGAACACAGTACTTGCCTTTGCTATTCTGCAGTTAACTTCTGTACACAATAGTCACTGCTTGGGAGAGGGTGCTGCCGAGATAAGTGAACTGGCCCACTGCCTGCAGTTTCTGCCCTTTGATTGTGATTATGGGTTCTGTGCACGCTGCATGAGGAGCAGGCTGGTGCATGACTTTGGTCTTCACTATCCAATGGCAAAGCCCCAGGGGCAGATGCCATACCCGCAGAGACCTACAAAGCTGCTGGTCCTGTACTTATCGAGAAGCTCACCCAGTTGTTCCAGTCCTTTTGGAAGCAAGGATCCGTTCCTCAGGAACTTAAAGATGCTTCCATTGTACACCTCTACAAGAGGAAGGGCAATCGGCAAGTATGCAACAACCTCCGAGGAACCCCACTGCTCTCCATCACAGGAAAAACCCTCGGAAGAGTCCTGCTAAATCGTCTGGTCACTCATCTGGAGCTGGGCCTGCTTCCAGAGTCACAATGTGGCTTCCGCAAATGTTGCGGGAGTATTGACATGATTTTTGCTGTGCGCCAACTTCAGTAGAAGTGTCAGGAGCAGAATCGCAAACTCTACACAACCTTTGTTGACCTCGCAAAAGCCTTTGGCCCTGTCAGCTGACAAGGCCTGTGGACGATCATGTCAAAGTTCGGCTCCGCTTCCCAAATTCATTCAGATGGTACGCCAGTTCCATGGATTCCAAAGGGCAGAGTACTGGATGGCGGAGAATCCTCTGAAGCATTCCTAGTCACCAATGGCATCAAACAGGGCTGTGTACTCACATCCACACTGTTCAGCATGATGTTTACTACCATGCTGAATGATGCCTTCCAGGACAGTGTTGCTGGAATCAGCCTCAAGTACAGAGTGGATGGGAAGCTCTTCAACCTGAGGAGACTTCAAGCTATTATCAAAGTGAAGGAGACTGTTCTGAGAGACTTCCTCTTTGCTGGTGACTGCGCCCTGTATACTGGCTCAGAGCCAGAAATGCAAGTCAGTATGGACAAATATTCCATGGCTTCTGACAACTTTGGACTCACCATCAACATCAACATTACAAAGCCCATGAATACCGAGGGGCTGGTAACTAAAGCCCTTCAGACTGTGTGTGCTTACTCTATGTAATGTATTGAAGCACCACAGAGTGCAACATGACCGATATATATAGTATGAACAGAATTGTACTCTCTGTAATGAAAATATTCAAAAGTTTGTAATGTCCTCATAACTGAATTGAAGCATCTCAGAGTGCACCTTGATCTCTGGAGAAGATGTCAATGTCACTACACTTCCTTGTTAGAACAGTTCGAAATGTTTCTTAACGTGTCTTTCACATTTTTTAAATGAAGTATATTTTTGCCCACATCCCATGAAAGAATTTTTAAAACTTCAGGCACTAACATTGCAAAACACACCTGAAAGACACCCAGCATGATATTGACTTGAGTAATTTTTCAGGTGCTGATAACAGTCACCTCAGACAAAAAGTTAAGAATTTCACGGTTGATATTTTCAATTTTCACATGACATTAACAGCTTTGTGGGGGGCAGGATTCCTGAGTTCCACTTGCTCTGTACAGCCTGTGTTTCATTTGAAGATTCTGTTTCTTGTCCTGCACTTCCTTCAACCACAGAGGACTGTTTCTCTCTATCTGCTTAATCAGATCCTTTCAGCATCTTAAATACCTCCATTGGATCGTCATTTGAATAATCAATGTACCTATTGGTCATAGTTTTAACTCTTAGTTCCTGTGATTGCTTCCAGAAAACCATTTAAACATTAGAACATAAGAAATAGGAGCAGGAGTAGGCCATCTAGCCCTTCGAGCCTGCCCCGCCATTCAATAAGATCATGGCTGATCTGTCGTGGCTCAGTTCCACATTCCCGCCTTCTCCCCATAACCCTTAATCCCCTCGCTTATCAAAAACCCATCAACCTGCGTCTTAAAAATATTCAGTGAGGCAGCCTCCACCACTTCAACGGGCAGAGAATTCCAGAGATTCACCACCCTCTGAGTGAAGAAGTTCCTCCTCAACTCCGTTCTAAACCGCCCCCGCTTTATCCTGAGGCTGTGCCCCCTAGTCCTACTGTCCTTTCTGAGCGGGAAGAGTCTCTCCACCTCTATCCTATCCATCCCATTCATCATCTTATATGTCTCAATGAGATCTCCCCTCATTCTTCTAAACTCTAACGAGTACAAGCCTAGTTTATTCAGCCTCTCCTCATAGCTCAACCCCCTCAACTCCGGTATCAGCCTAGTAAACCTCCTCTGCACTCCCTCCAAGGCCAAAATATCCTTGCGTAAGTGCGGCGACCAAAACTGCACACACTACTCCAGCTGCGGCCTCACCAATGCCCTGCACAGTTGCAGCAAGACCTCCCTACTTTTATATTCAATCCCCCTCGCTATGAAGGCCAGCATCCCATTCGCCTTCCTGACCACCTGCTGCACCTGCAGGCTGGGTTTTTGCGACTCATGCACAAGGACCCCGAGGTCCGTCTGCACCGTCGCCTGCTGCAGTTTTTCACCACATAAGTAATAGTCCTTCCTAGCATTATTCCTACCAAAGTGGACCACCTCGCACTTGCCAACATTAAATTCCATTTGCCAGTTCCTGGCCCATTCGCCCAGCCTATCTAGATCCTTCTGCAGACTCTCCACACCCTCCGCGCAATTTGCCGTTCCACCAATCTTGCAAATTTCGACACCATACACTCGGTTCCCTCCTCCAGATCATCTATATAAATGGTAAATAGCTGAGGCCCCAGCACCGACCCCTGGGGCACTCCACTAGTCACCAACTGCGAATCCAAATAGCACCCATTAACCCCCACTCTCTGCCTCCTATTTGACAGCTGATCCTCTATCCACGCTAACACCCTACCCCCAAATCCATGCCCCCTTACCTTCTGCAATAACCTCTTGTGAGGTACCTTGTCAAACGCCTTCTGAAAATCAAGAAACACCACATCCACCGGCTCTCCTCTGTCCACCGCCCTAGACACATCCTCATAGAACTCCAATAAATTTGTCAGACACGACTTCCCCTTAACGAAACTGTGCTGCGTCTGCTCTATCAAGCAATTCCCCTCAAGATGCCTTGCTATTCCCTCCTTGATGACGGATTCTAACATTTTACCTACAACAGACGTTAAACTGACCGGCCTATAATTCCCCGCCTTTTGCCTGCCACCTTTCTTAAACAACGGCGTAACATTAGCTGTTTTCCAATCTTCCGGCACTTCCCCGGAATCCAGCGACATCTGGAAAATAACCACCAAGGCATCCACTATCACTTCCGCCATTTCTTTCAGAACCCTCGGATGCATTCCATCTGGTCCTGGGGACTTGTCCACAATCAGTCCCTCCAGTCTGTCGAGCACCACCTCTCTAGTAACAATAATGTCATTCAGGCCCTCCAGTTCTACCACCTTTCCATCGCTAACACCCGGCAAATTATTCACGGCCTCCTCCGTGAAGACCGAAACAAAAAAGTTATTCAAGGCCTCAGCCATTTCCCCATCCCCTACCACTAAGTCCCCCCTCTCATCCTCTAAGGGCCCAACAGACCGGAGACATCTGGATGTGGCATGTTAACAAAAATAAACAACTTGGTCACTGTGTGAGCCTTAGGCACAAATCCCGTAATGGTTGTTAAATCTCACAGTGGCGAGATGTTTGTTTCTGATCAGTGCAGGAAGGATGTTTCCAATGATGAGGAAGTCCGGAACCAGGAATTACAGTCTAAGGATAGGGGATAAACCTCTTAGGACTGAGGTGAGAAGAATTTTCTTCACCCAAAGAGCGATGAAACTGTGGAATTCACTACCACAGGAAGTAGTTGAGAGCAAAACAATGTTGGTGACATTTTCCTGTCCTGCCTGCCATGGGACTCTTAGCAGGCGGGAAAGAATCATGTGAAGGTCTGTTGGCTTGGTCAGAAATTTCTGGCCTTAAGTTAGTGTGACCGGAAAACCCCACCCTTTATGTTTTGAAGAAGCAGTTAGATGGTTAGATAGAGCATTTGGGGGTGAAGGGGATCAAAGGATATGGGGGAAGGCGGGGTCAAGCTAATGAGTTGGATGATCAGTCATGATCATAATGAATAGTGGAGCAGGCACAAAGGGCCGAATGGCCTCCTGCTGCTCCTATCTTCTATGTTTCTATGATCTTCCCCACACCCTCCAATGAGGGGGAAGGGCACAGGTCTGATTTACATATATTATACCACTAATGGGCTTGACGTGACTACTTCCACCCTTAATGTATCATCCCACTCACCCGCATACTGCCACACCGCCCAGATCACTCTACTTCCACCCTTAATGTATCATCCCACTCAGCCGCGTAACGCCACACCGCCCAGATCACTCTACTTCCACCCTTAATGTATCATCCCACTCACCCGCATACTGCCACACCGCCCAGATCACTCTACTTCCACCCTTAATGTATCATCCCACTCACCCGCGTAACACCAGACTGTGCTTTTCACAAATGAAAGCCAGTTGTGGTGACCACACCGAGGGCACACTGGCAATAGCACAAGAATAGCCCCCAGGTGGTATGGGACGTGCCCAGTCAGTACCAGGAATGGGCCCATGGGGAATCCCATTAGGGATGTGTCCCCTTACGTGTTTTGAGGGGGCATGAACTGACACTTGTTGAAGGTGGGGGGGGAGGGGTGCAGTCTGATACTTGTTCGGTGGTGGCAGGGGATTGTGGGGGATGGAAGGGAGTTGGGAGTGGATGGAGGGAGTGCCCTATTGCTTGTGGGGATCTCCTCCAAGTTTGGAGGTGGTGGAGGAGGGGTGGGGGTTGCAGGGGTAAGTATTTTTTGCACAAAAAGAAAGGGCTTCGTGATCTCCATGGAGATGGCCTTGGTGACACAATCAGACCCCGCCCCACCAGAGTGACGGCACTAACTTTGGAGAGAAAATTAATGCGTGAAGCTGGAGAGATACACACTAAAACTGCCTGTTCACCACAGGAATTGGAGCAGGAAGGACTATTGACCTCTGGCAGGAGTTTCCAGTTTTGGAGCGAACATGGCTGGAAAATCTCACTCATTGACACTCCATCATCTAAAAAAGACCCTGTACAATAGTGAATAGCCATGATGTGGAGATGCCAGCATTGGACTGGGGTAAACACAATAAGAAGGCTCACAACACCAGGTTAAAGTCCAACAGGTTTATTTGGTAGCACAAGCCACTAGCTTTCAGAGCGCTGCGAAAGCTAATGGCGTTTGCTACCAAATAAACCTGTAGGACTTTAACCTGGTGTTGTGAGCCTTCTTACAATAGTGAATAGCACCAAAGACATTTCAATCCTTCATATATTCAGCTTTCCAGTATCAGTCTTGCCTCACTGGTGGCATTTGACCATTCCAGTTGATCCACATTATAATGAATTCACTCTGCATTGTCTGGACAGTGTGAAAGACGTGGGCAGATTTACCCAGCATCCTGCAGTGGAGGGCAGCTCCCATTGGCTGCTGATGGGATCTTCTGATATCACTGTTGTCAGGGCGTTTCCCATTCTATGCATCATTGCATCCTTCCCCTGCACCCCCATTCCACAAACATACTGGGGTTCGCCATTAGCGTGCAGGGCTGGGAAATTCTGGCGATAAGTTATTTTTCTTGCCCTTTGATTGCAATTGCATTTTCTCAGACTCGGAAGTTTATAAAGCCATAGAGGTCTGCAGCACAGAGAAGACCCTTTGGCCCATCACATCTGTGTCAGTCAAAAAGAGCTACTGAACTACTCTAATCCCATTTTCCAGCACTTGGTCCATAGCTTTTTTGCTTTGGCATTACATTTCCATCTCTGATTAACAGGCATGAATTTCTTAAAGTTACCTAGACAAAAACACCTTACATATATAAGCAGGTTAATGTAACCTGTCTGTATGTTACTGCAGCATTGTGAATGCACTAAAGGAAACCTCTACCTTCCATCAGAAAAAGCAAATGCTTTTTGAAAATGTGGTTGTTTGCTGCCCCCCTGTGGTTTCTTGGCGTTTTGCAATAAATTTTTTTATTCCAGTGTGTTTGATTTGAGGTAGTGGCTTATTTACCTCCAGCTTCAATTTATCCAGATTCAAATTCCAGTTCAACAATAACTGCAACAATGTGGATTTATATAGCTTTCCTGGCAAGGTAAAATATCCCAAGTGCTTCGTGGGAGTGTTTTCAGAGAACTCTTTGACACACATCAGGAGACATTGGCAGGCATTTGCTCTGAAAATGCTTGCCGTTCATTAAATTGATATTTACTTATAGATGTTTAATGGGTTTTGCATGTCATGTTACTTTCAGTCAACCAATCATCAGGGAGCTGTGACCAGGACAACTAACTGTGCCTTCCCTTCAGCAATGATATTGAAGAATAGTTAAGCAACAGCACAGGGTCTGAACCAGGCAGTGTCAATAAGAACAATGTTAGATAGAAGTACAATCCTTGTGGCGATCCTGTCATCACGTTGATGATGCCCTCCATCGCACTACCACCATACTAAATGGGATAGATTTCGAACAGATTTCGCAATGCACAACTGGGCATCCATGAGACGCTGTGGGCCATCAACAGCAGCAGAATTGTACTCAGCCACAAACTGTAACCTCATGGCCCGACATACCCCTCACTCTGCCATTACCACCAACCCAAGGTTTCAACCCTTGTTCAATGATGAATGCAGGAGGGCATGCCAGAATCAGCACCAGGCATACCTAAAATTGATGTGTCAACCTGGTGAAGCTACAACACAGGATTACTTGCGTGCCAAACAGCACGAACAGAAAGTAATAGATGGAACTAAGTGACCCCACAACCAACAGATCAGATCTCGCCTCCGGAGTCCTGCCATATGCAGTTGTGAATAGTGGTGGACAGTTAAACGACAATTTAGCTCTGCTGACCCACAGTGCCAGGGACCCGGGTTCAATTTCAGCCTCGAGTGACTGTCTGTGTGGAGTTTGCACTTTCTCCCCATGTCTGCGTGGGTTTCCGCCAGATGATCTGGTTTCTTCCCAAACTCCAAAGCGGGTTAGGTTGATTGGCAATGCTAAATTGATCCTTGGTATCAGGGGGATTAGCAAGCTAAATACATAGGGTTATGGGAATGGGTCCTGGATTGTGGTTGGTGCAGTCTCGGTGGGCTGAATGGCCTCCTTCTGCCCTGTAGGGATTCTATGATTCTATAACACACAGGAGGAGGCGGCTCCACAAATATGCCCAGCCTCGATGATGGAGGAGCCCAGCACATCAGTGCAAAAGATATCAACTTCAGCCAGAAGTATTGAGTGGATGATCCATCTTGGCCTTCATCTCCTGAGGTGCCCAGTGTAGATGCCAGCCTTCAGCTAATTTTATTTACTCCACATGATATTGAGAAACAGCTGAAGGCACTGGATACTGACAACATTCTGACAATAAAACAAAACAAAGAACAACACAGCACAGGAAACAGGCCCTTCGGCCCAACGAGCCCACGCTGCCATTTTAACATTGTGTTTTTCCTCCTCCACCCTTGACCCCTGTCTATGCTTATGGAACCCCCATTGGAAACCAGATTAAGGGAAGAATAATTTAGGGACAATTTGTTACACCAATCAGCCTAAGAACACATCTTTGGGGTGTGGGAGGAAACCGGAGCACCCGGAGAAAACCCACGCAAGCACGGGGAGAATGCGCAAACTCCCACAGACACTGGCCCAAATCCATGTATTTGCACAGCTAACAGTGATAGTCACTGAGCTGTTGTGGTGCCCATCTGCTGGTCCAGTTTTAAGCATACACAAAAGACGCAAAGTACTAGGCCACTCTCGAACTTTCAAGAGCAGCCCATGCACGACCCACCGTGTGTATGCCCCTCATTAGACAACAAGGTGGACCTTCACACCTGCGGAGTGAAAGAGAAAAACATCAACACATGTAACAGTTGATTTCCAGGAATGTCCCGAGGCTCTGATCCTTATTTGAAACAGTCTCCTATAAACCTCCATCCCTATTTCGCTCATGTGTCTATCTAAGTAAACCATAAACAAGTCCAGCGTGCCTGCCTCCACCACCTTACTTGGCAGTGCATTCCATACTCCCACAAATAGTAAAGACTTTTACTCCAGAGGTAACCGTGCCGCTAGCCAAGCTGTTCTATCATAGCTACGTCATTGGTGGAACCTGACAATGTGGAAATTGCCCAGGTCTATCCTATCCACAGAAAGCAGGATAAATCCAACTCAGCCTATTACCATCCCATCAGTCCACTCTCAATCACCCACAAATTGATGGACAGGTTCACTGGCTGTGCTATCAGCCAGCTCTTTTTTTTAACTGCAGATACACCAACCATCTCTTAAACAGCAATAACCTGTTCAGTGACGCTCAGGTTGGGTTTTGCCAGGGTCAGCTCCCGGCCTTATCCCAGCCTTGGTTCCAACATGAATAAAAGAGCTGCATTCCAGAGGTGAGGTGAAAGGGACAGTTCAAGGCTGCATTTGACTGAGTGTGGTATCAAGGAGTCCAAGCAAAACTGGAATCAGTGATAATCAGGGGAAACCTCCCCACTGCTTGGAGTCATATCTGGCACAAAAGAAAATGGCTGAGATGGCTGGAGGTCAATCATCTCAATCTCTGGTTGTTGCTACACAGTGTCCTAATTCCCAACCATCTTTAGCTGCATCATCAATGACCATCCTTCCATCTTAAGTTCAGAAGTGGGGATGTTTATTGATGATAGCACAATGTTCACCATTCATGATTCTTCAGATACTGAAGTATCTGTCATGTACAGCAAGATTGTAGGCTGATACATGACAAGTAACATTTGCGCTACCCAAGTGCAAGGCAAAGACCACCTCCAACAAAAGAGAATCTGTTCACCCAGTGTCCCCACTATTAACCTATCTAGACTGTGGCCACAAGAGCAGGTCAAAGGCTGGGAATTCTGCAGTGAATAACTTGTCTCCCAACTGCCTAAAATTTGACCACCATCTACAAGGCATAATCGTTGTTCGTCCATCATCGTCGATGAGGACCTCGACACCATTAGTCATTTTGAGGCTGGGTGTGGTGTGTCCAAAGATGACTGATCAGGCCAATTTGGGCATAGAATGTCCTGGCACATATTGGACAGACTTGTGTGGACACTGTAGTTGTTGTGCTGGTGGCTCTGGACTTGTGCAGCTTGCGCTTAAGTTGTGCTTCAGCAATACACCTTGCTTCATAAGCTTGACAGCCCTTGTGGATGAATCAGTGCCAGGTATGGCGGTTTTGTGCCAGCGTTTCCCAGTGTTCGTGTCAATGTCAAGCGACTTCAGGGAGGCTTTGAGTGTGTCTTTGAAACGTTTCTTCTGCCCTCCATGTGAGTGTCTTCCAGCAGAGAGCTCCCCAAAAAGGGGCTGCTTGGGTATGCGCTCGTCTGACATACGAATGACATGACCTGCCCAGTGGGTCTGCGCTCTCATCAGCAGTGTGTGGACTGATGGTAAACTTGCTCTAGAGAGAACTTCAGTATCTGGTACTTTGTCTTGCCATCTGATGTGCAATATTCTGCGAAGACAAGTCATGTGGGAATGATTGAGCTGTCTTGCATGTCTTTGATACACAGTCCACGTTTCACAGGCGTACAGGAGGGTAGTGAGTACCACGGCGCTGTAGACCTTCAGTTTTGTTGCTGGGCTGATTCCTCGATGTTTCCATACAGTGGAGCGCAGTCTACCGAAAGCAGATCTTGCCTTTGCTATTCTGCAGTTAACTTCTGTATCAATAGTCACTGCTTGGGAGAGGGTGCTGCCGAGATAAGTGAACTGGTCCACTGCCTGTAGTTTCTGCCCTTTGATTGTGATTATGGGTTCTGTGTACGGTGCATGAGGAGTAGGCTCCATCACAGGAAAAACCCTTGCAAGAGTCCTGCTAAATCATCTGGTCACTCATCTGGAGCTGGGCCTGCCTCCAGAGTCACAGTGTGGCTTCCGCAAATGTTGCGGGAGTATTGACATGATTTTTGCTGTGTGCCATCTTCAGGAGAAGTGTCAGGAGCAGAATCGCAAACTCTACACAACCTTTGTTGACCTCGCGAAAGCCTTCGGCACTGTCAGCCGACAAAGCCTGTGGAGGATCATGTCAAAGTTCGGCTCTGCTTCCCAAATTCATTCAGATGGTACGCCAGTTCCATGATGGCATGATGGCCAGAGTGCTGGATGGCGGAGAATCCCCTGAGGCATTCCTCGTCAACAATGGCGTCAAACAGGGCTGTGTGCTCGCACCCACACTGTTCAGCATGACATTTACTGCCATGCTGAATGATGCCTTCCAGGACAGTGTTGCTGGAATCAGCCTCAAGTACAGAGTGGATGAGAAGCTCTTCAACCTGAGGAGACTTCAAGCTATTACCAAAGTGAAGGAGACTGTTGTGAGAGACTCTCTCTTTGCCGATGACTGCGCCCTGCATATTGACTCAGAGCCAGAGATGCAAGTCGGTATGGACAAATTTTCCACGGCTTGTGACAACTTTGGACTCACCATCAACATTACAAGGCATAATCAGGAATATGATGGAATACTCTCCACTTGCCCTGTCCTGAAGATATACTTATGTCAAATTTGTCAAACTTATGTCAGAATAACTTGGTCAGATGAGGAGAGCAGTAGCAGATGGTATTTAATCCTGATAAGTGCGAGGTGATGTACTTTGGAAGAAGTAGCAAGACAAGGAAGTATTGAATGAACAGCAGGACACGAGAAAGCTCAGAGGAACAAATGGGCCTTGGGGTATTTATTCATAGATCCATGAGAGCAGATGAATAACATTGTTAAGCAGGCATATGGGACACTTGCATTTATCAGTTGTGCCATAAAGTACAAGAACAAGGAGGTAATATTGGAGCTGTATGGAACATTGGTTAAGCCACAGCTGGAGTACTGTGTGTAGTTCCGGTTACCTCATTATAGGAAGGATATGATTGCACTAGAGGAGATTCACCAGGATGCTACCCGGGATGGAGCATTTGAACTTCAAGGTGAGAATGGATAGGCTTGGATTGCTTACTTTCAAGCACAGAAGGCTGGGGGTGTTGGGGGGGAGCGGGGGAAGAGACATGATTGAGGTGTATAAGATTATGAGGGGCATTGGCAAGGTGAGTAGGGACCAGCTGTTCCTCTTGGTTGAGGGTCAATCACAGAGGGGAATAATTTTAAGGTAAAGGGCAGGAGATTCAGAGGGGATTTGAGGAAATATTTTTTCATTCAGAGGGTGGTGGGAATAGGAAGGTAGTAGAGGCTGGAAATCTTACAACTTTTAAAAAATATTTCAATGAGCACTTGAAACGATATATGAAAAGTACTGGAAAAGGCTTTGGTGATAGATACTTTCAGTGCAGACTTGATGGACCAAAAAGCATTTCCTGCGCTGTATGACTCTATGAATCGTGAACATGACTGTTGTTTCTTGATACCTGAACAGGTGTATCACACAGTGTGAGATATTCAAACAGGTATAGTCACACCCTGAGGCACCTCCAGTTCAGCTGGAAGGCTGAAACTCATCTCCGACATTTGACAAAGCAAGACATATAGACAGAATCCACTGCTGCCCTTCATTAAACAGGGGTTGAAAATGACAACATCTCATTGACTGGTGGAGTAGACTTGGTGTTCCAAATGGCCTACTTCTGATCCTATGTCTGCTTGTACAATTTGTAGAACTGCTGCTTTATGCTCAAAAAAAGAAATCAGCATTTTTCCCAAAGCTGAAATAGAAGAAATGACCTTTCTTTGTTTCTATGATCTTGTGAAATTGAACTTTTGGTCAGTTTGAAAATGTTTTCAGGATAAGACAGCAGGGTAGTGATGGAACATTAATTGTCATTATATTTCCTGTTGCTAAAGTACAATTGGAAGTGATCTGGGTGAATTTTGCTGGTTTTTAAAGTGTGAAAGTATTTCCATTGTCATTTCATTTCAATAATTGCTAGAATCTAATTGGATGGCTGCGGACACAGAAGTTTTAAAAGGGGCTCAGATATAGTGTGTTTAATTAGATATGGAGTATAAAAGTAATCCTAGCTGGTCGTGTGAGATGGACAAACCCAATTGCAGAAAGTTTCATGTTCACTTTAACAAGAAACAAGATTAATTGGAGTATTCAGTGGGCTGGAAATTCTATCACCCAATTTCACATAAACATGTGCTCACCTTTTGCGAATTATCCTGTAGGCTTTGTGGGATGTTGCAGTTTCATCCAACCAGAATGTGCTGTATGAATTTGATCACAGAGCACTTACTATCTGGTCATCAGAGTAAATTCAGCAGGTAATAATATCCCCATAAAACAGGTTTCATTTGGATATGAGTTAAAATGTAAAAAAGAAAATCTCAAATCTGAACATAACCTATCAAACCTGTAAAATGTGGTGTTTAACAGGGGAGGGGGGAAATGAGGTATGAGAAGAGGGTTATCAATCTGCTTATTCAAATATTTCATGTATACTGTGCGGCTCTAGTTTTATTTATCTTCCAGCTTTAACACTGGCCAGTTGGGTTTCCCAAACCTCAAGAAACTTGGCAGCCATAGAGAGGGGAGGATGGCTGCAAGGAAGGGCACTGCTTGTGGGCCAGAAGAGGAAGGAGTATATCTCCCCAGACTCCCAAACAATTGTTCCACCCAATCAAAGATCCACACCCACCAGTCCCCACACAGAGTAGGCCTGTCCATCATCACTAACCCAGCCCTACGTCTGTCCCCGCCCACCAATCACTGACCCCTCCCCCACCACCACCACCACCACCACCAATCTGTGCTTCCAACCTGTCCCCCAACGCTCTGCATTGACTTTGCAATTTCCCAATCAGAACTTCTCCCATTTGGAAATCTGGCTGCAGTAAATATTGGGGCAATAGGGTTTGAAAGTGATTGGGTCATTTTCAAAGTTTCACCTGTTTTTCTCCATAACTCCATAAGTGATTGGGTCATTTTCAAAGTTTCACCTGTTTTTCTCCAGAACTCCATAACCCCTTAATCTGCATGTATTCCATGCATTCCCATAAATGACAAATATTTTGTGAAGTGCATGATAAAGTAAGACACCACAGCTTTGTCAAGGGGAGGTCATGTCTGTCAAATCTGGTAGAGCTCTATGAGGAGACAACAAAGAAGTTAGATAAGAGAGAGCCAGTGGACATGATTTATTTAGATTTCCAGAAGGCCTTTGACAAGGTGCCACATTGGAGACTGTTAAATAAGTGCCCATGGTGTTAAGGGCATCCTGGCATGGATAGAGGATTGGCTGACTAGCAGAAGGCAGAGAGTGGGGCTAAAGGGGTCTTTCTCAAGAATGCAGCCGATGACTAGTGATGTGCCTCGGGTCGGTGCTGGGACCACAACTTTTCACAATGTACATTTATGATTTGGAGAAAGGAACTGAAGGCAGTGTTGCTACGTTTGCAGATGATACAAAGATATGTAGAGGGACAGGTAGTATTGAGGAAGTAAGGGGGCTGCAGAAGGACTTGGGCAGGTTAGGAGAGTGGGCAAAGAAGTGGCAGATGGAATACAATGTGGAAAAGTATGAGGTTATGCATTTTGAAAGAAGGAATGGAGGCGTGGACTATTTTCTAAAAGGGAAAACGCTTAGGAAATCAGAAACACAAATGAACTTGGAAGTCATTGTTCAAGATTCTCTTAAGGTTAATGTGCAGTTCAGTCGGCAGTCAGTAAGGCAAATGCAATTTTTACATTCAGGTCAAGAGGGCTAGAATACAAGATGTGGAGATGCCGGCGTTGGACTGAGGTAAGCACAGTAAGAAGTCTCACAACACCAGGTTAAAATCCAACAGGTTTATTTGGTAGCACAAGCTTTCAGAATGTCACTCCTTCAGGTGAGTGACACAACTCCTCACTCAACTGCAGAAGGAGCGACAGTCCAAAAGCTTCTGCTTTCAAATAAACCTGTTTAACTTTAACCTGGTATAGAATACAAGAGCAGGGATGTACTCCTGAGGCTACATAAGGCTCTGGTCAGACCCCATTTGGAGTATTGTGAGCAGTTTTGGGCTCCAAATCTAAGGAAGGACGTACTGGCCTTGGAAAGACTTCAGAGGAGGTTCACAAGAAAGATCCCTAGGCTGAAGAGCTTGTCGTTTGAGGAACGGTTGAGGACTCTGGGTCTGTACTCATTGAAGTTTAGAAGGATGACGGGGATCTTATTGAAACTTAGAGAATACTGTGAGGCCTGGATAGAGTGGACTTGGAGAGAATATTTCCACCAATAGGAAAAACTAGAACCAGAGGGCACAACCTCAGGCTAAAGATTCTTCAAGGGTAGGATTCTTAGCAGTGTTGAGGAGCAGAAGGACTTTGGGGTCCGGGTCCATAGACTCTTAAATCGGCCTCGCAGGTGGAGGATGCGGTCAAGAAGGCGTATGGTGTACTGGCCTTCATTAATCGAGGGATTGAGTTTAGGAGTCGGGAGATAATGCTGCAACTTTATAAGACCCTTGTCAGACCCCACTTGGAGTACTGTGCGCAGTTCTGGTCGCCTCACTACAGGAAGGATGTGGAAGCTATTGAGAGGGTGCAGAGGAGATTTACAAGGATGTTGCCTGGATTGGGAGGCATGCCTTATGAAGATAGGTTGAGGGAGCTAGGTCTCTTCTCCCTGGAGAGACAAAGGTTGAGAGGCGACCTGATAGAGGTTTATAAAACGTTGAGAGGAATAGATAGGGTGGATTCTCGGAGGCTATTTCCCAGGGCTGAAATGGTCGCTACGAGAGGACACAGGTTTAAGGTGCTGGGGAGCAAGTACAGAGGAGATGTCAGGGGTAAGTTTTTCACTCAGAGGGTGGTGAGTGAGTGGAATCGGCTGCCGTCGGTGGTGGTAGAGGCGAACTCGCTGGGGTCTTTTAAAAGATTTCTGGATGGGTATATGGGATTTAATGGGATTGGGAGTTACAGATAGTTCTATGGCCTGGTAGGTATGGATATGATCTGTGCAACTTGTGGGCTGAAGGGCCTGTTTGTGCTGTAGTGTTCTATGTTCTATGTT
Organism: Carcharhinus amblyrhynchos; assembly: GCF_965287045.1. Lineage (NCBI taxonomy): Eukaryota > Metazoa > Chordata > Chondrichthyes > Carcharhiniformes > Carcharhinidae > Carcharhinus > Carcharhinus amblyrhynchos. Next base: position 3,029,921 of record NC_137342.1, on the reverse strand, counting down.
CTAAAACAGAGATGAGAAGGAATTTCTTCAGCCAGAGAGTGGTGAATCTGTGGAACTCTTTGCCACAGAAGGCTGTGGAGGCCAGATCATTGACCGTCTTTGAGTCAGAGATAGATAGGCTATCGATTAATAAGGGAACCAGGGTTTATGGGGAAAAGGCAGGAGAATGGGGATGAGAGAAATATCAGCCATGATTGAATGGTGGAATAGACTCGATAGGCCGAGTGGCCTAATTCTGCTGCTATGTCTTATGGTCACAGTATGGTCATAGATATGGTCTTATCTATAAATTACAATCTCAAAAAGTCAAGTTTATTTGTTAGTCACAAGTAAGCTTACATTAAAACTGCAATGAAGTTACTGTGAAAATCCCTTAGTTGCCATACTTCAGCGCCTGTTCAGGTACACTGAGGGAGAATTTAGCGTGGCCAATCCATCTAACAAGCACATCTTTGGACCATGGGAGGAAACGGGAATGGCCGGAGGAAACCCATGCAGACATGGGGAGAACATGAAACTCCACACAGACAGTGACCCAAGCTGGAAATTGAACCTGGGTCCCTGGCACTGTGAGGCAGCAGTACTAATCACAGTGCTATCGTGTTGCTTTGTGCCATTGTGTGCTGTTAGTTACTAAAATCTGAATAACTTCTTGTTGGTTATTTTTAATCCGAGGTATTTGATAATCTCTTATGCTGTTTTCACTATTTAAGTGTGATAACTATAATTACATATCTTAATCTGTCTGAACCTGGTTTAGTTTTCTATCTGTTCAAACATATTGTGATTAATGTTAGACATGGCTGTGTTACATCATGGTGCAGAGTGGAAATTGGAGATGGCAATCTCAGTACAGGAATCACCTTCAGTCTGGATGGTTCAGAGAGTGAGGTTACCAGGATCCATGAGGAGGACCAGTGGGTAAACTCATCCACAAGTATCGCTAATCACCCACAGGAGAAATCACTGCCATCAGCCAGTTTGCTGCATTTAGATAGCATTCTTCATGTCCTCTGGAAATGCCAAAGCTCTCTACAGCCAACGAAGAGAAGTGTAGTCACTGTTGTAATGTAGTAAATGCAGTAGCCAACACATTCAGCAAGATCCCACAAAAGCAAAGTGACCATTTCAGTCCTTTCTTCCACCAGTGTCTGTGGTAATTATAGTCAACGTGATGTATTTCTCTTCGGAAAGGATGTTGGCTTTCTCATACCCTGCTGATTGGAAGGAGTAGGTATGGCAGCTGGTTACAATGTCTCCTTGTGAATGTATGTCCATGTGCTAATAACTAGCCCCTTGTCTATCTTCCACTTCCTTCTTACAGCCATTGGTAGCCATACCTTAAGTTGTCACAATCCTTACCTCCCAAATTTCCTCTTAAACCTTTCCAACAAATTTTCTTCCATTAAGAAGCATCTTAAAACTCAATTCTTTCACTGAGCTTTGGACCACCTGTTTGAACACCTCCCTTGACCATTATACACCCAACCTTTACACTCACACCCATGATACATTCACCGGTTCCATATTTGCCTTTGCACAGTCGCTTATTACACACCTGCCCATTACACAAATGCCTGTTACACACCTGCTGATTGTGGAGCCATCTATTATGGACTCTCTCATTACATACTTGCCCGTCAGGAATCCATCTGTTACACAAACACTCATTGCACACCTGTCCATTCTGCACTCAATGTTACACACCTGTCCATTCCACACTCTCTGTTACACACCCATCCATTCCACACCCTCTATTACACACCGTCCATTCTGCACCCTCTGTTACACACCCGTCCATTCCTAAGGCTCTGTTACAAACCCATCCATTCTGCACCCACTGTTACACACCTGTCCATTCTGCACCCACTGTTACACACCCGTCCATTCCACACCCTCTGTTACACATCCGGCCATTCTACACCTTCTGTTACACACCGTCCATTCTACACCCTCTGTTACACACTGTCCGTTCTGCACCCACTGTTACACATCCATCCATTCTGCATCCTCTGTTACATATCCACCCATTCCACAGCCTCTGTTACACACCTGTCCGTTCCACACCCTCTGTTACACCCCCGTCCATTCTGCACCCTCTGTTACACATCCATCCATTCTGCATTCTCTGTTACACATCTGTCCATTCTGCACCCTCTGTTACACCCCCATCCATTCTACACCCTCTGTTAATCACCCGTTCATTCTATATCCTCTGTTACACACCCTTCCCTTCTGCACCCTCTGTTACACACCCGTCCATTCTGCACCCTCTGTTACACACCCTTCCATTCTGCACCCTCTGTTACACACCTGTCCATTCTGCACCCTCTGTTACACACCCGTCCATTCTGCACCCTCTGTTACACACCTGTCCATTCTGCACCCTCTGTTACACCCCTGTCCATTTTACACCGTCTGTTACACATCCGTCCATTCTGCACCCTCTGTTATGCGTCCTTCCATTCTGCACCCTCTGTTACATACCCTTCCATTCTACACCCTCTGTTACACCCCCTTCCATTCTGCGCCCTCTGTTACACCCCTGTCCATTCTGCACCCTCTGTTACACACCCATCCATTCTGCACCCTCTGTAACACATCCGTCCATTCTGCACCCTCTGTTAAACACCCATCCATTCTGCACCCTCTGTAACACATCCGTCCATTCTGCACCCTCTGTTAAACACCCATCCATTCTGCACCCTCTGTAACACATCCGTCCATTCTGCACCCTCTGTTAAACACCCGTCCATTCTGCACCCTCTGTTACACATCCGTCCATTCTGCACCCTCTGTTACACACCCGTCCATTCTGCACCCTCTGTTACGCGTCCTTCCATTCTGCACCCTCTGTTACACCCCTGTCAATTTTACACCCTCTGTTACACATCCGTCCATTCTGTACCCTCTGTTACGCGTCCTTCCATTCTGCACCTTCTGTTACACCGCTGTCCATTCTGCACCCTCTGTTACACCCCCTTCCATTCTGCACCCTCTGTTACACCCCCTTCCATTCTGCACCCTCTGTTACACACCCATCCATTCTGCACCATCTGTTAAACACCCATCCATTCTACACCCTCTGTTACACATCCGTCCATTCTGCACCCTCTGTTACACACCCGTCCATTCTGCACCCTCTGTTACACACCCGTTCATTCTGCACCCACTGTTACACACCGTCCATTCTGCACTTTCTGTTACATACTCATCCATTACACATCCTTCCATTGCACAATTGACATTTTTTTAAAAATTCATTCTGGTTAGTCCAACACTTATTGCCCACCTCTTATTACCCCTGAGAAGGTGGTGCAGCTCTGTCCTCTTGAACCGCTGCAGTCCCTGTGGTGTAAATGCACCCACAGAGCTGCTAGGGAAGGAATTCCAGGATTTTGACACAATGACAAGAAATGGTGATATATTTCCAAGTCAGAGTAATTTGTGGCTTGGACGGGAACCTCCAGGTGGTGGTATTCCCATGTGCCTCCTGCCCTTGTCCTTCTGGAGGTAGTGGTCATAGGTTTGGAAGTTGCTGTTGCTAAGGAACCTGAGCTCCTGCAGATGGTACACACAGCTGCCACAGTATGTCAATGGTGGCGAGAGTGAATGTTTGTGGATGGGGTGCCAACCAAGCAGGCTGCTTTGTCTTGGATGGTGTTGAACCTTTTGAGTGCTGCTGGGGATGCACTCATTCAGGCAAGTGGAGCTTTGTGCCTTGTAGATGGTGGCCTGGCTTTGAGGAGTTAGGAGATGAGTTACTCACCACAGGATTCTTAGCCACCAACCTGCTCTGGTAGCCACAGTATTTATAAGGCGAGTCCAGTTCAGTTTATGGTCAATGTAACCCCAGGATGTTGATGGTAATGCCATTGAATGCCAAGGGGTGATGGTTAGATTCTGTTTTGTTGAGATGCCTGGCACTTGTGTGACACGAATGTTACTTCCCACTTGTCAGCCCAAGCCTGAACATTTTTCAGATCTTGCTGCATTTGGACATGGATTGCTTTAGTATCTGAGGAGTTGTGAATGAAGCTGCAAATTGTTCAATCATCAGTGAACATCTCCACTTCTGACCTTATGACGGAGGGAAGGTCATTGATTAAGCAGCTGAAGGTTGTTGAGTCTCTATCCTGAGGAACTCCTGCAGTGATATCCTGGAGCTGAGATGATTAACCTCCAGCCACCACAACCATTTCTTTGCTGCCAGGAATGGCTCCAGTCAGAGTTTCCCCCTCATTTCCATCGATTCCAGTTTTGCTAGGACTCCATGATGACAAGGGCTATTACTCTCACCTCACCTCTGGAATTTAGTTCTTTGTCCATGTTTGAACCAAGGTCATAATGCAGAGCTGAGTCACCCTGGCGAAACCCAAACTGAGTGCCAGTGAGCAGGTTATTGTACAGTACGTGCTGCTTGATCGCACTGTTGATAACCCCTTCCATTACTTTACTGATCATTAAGAGGAGACTGATGGGGCACTAATTGGCTGGGTTGAAATTGTCCTGCCTTTTGCTTACAGGACATACCTGGGCAATTTTCCACATTGCTTGGTAGATGGGAACATGAAAGCAGGAAAAGGCCATTCAGCCCGTCAAGCCTACTTCACCATTTAATAGGATTATGCATGATTCGTCACTTCAATGCCTTATACACCCACAATTCCCCATATCCCTTTATGTTACTGTTAGCAGAAAGCTATCAATCTCTATAGGGACATTGTGTTGTAGGTGTACTGGTATTGCTTGACTAGGGGCATGACTATTCCTGTAGCACCAATCCTCAGTACTGTTGCCATAATATTGCCAGGGCCCATAGCTTTTGCAGGATCCAGCATTTTCAGCCACTTTTTGATATCACGTGGAGTGAATTAGATTGACTGAAGGCTGGCATCTGTGAAGCCAGGGACCTCTTGAGGAGGCCGAGATGGATCATTCACTTCTGTCTGAAGTTTACTGCAAACACTTCAGCCTTATCTTTTCAACTGATATGCCGGGCTCCTCCATCACTGAGGGTGGGGATATTTGTGAAGCCTCCTCCAGTGAGTTGGTTAATTGTCTACCACCATTCGCGGCTGGATGTGATAGGACTGCAAGTTCTGCTGCATTGATTGTGGGATGGGTTAGCCTTGTCTATTACTTGTTGTTTATGGTTTGGCACACAAGCAAACCTGTGTTGTGGCTTCACCTGGTTGACATCTTATTTTTAGGTGTGCCTGGTGCTGCTCCTGGCCTGCCCTCCTGCACTTCCTTTTGAACCAGGGTTGATCCTCTGGCTTGCTGCTAATGGTTGAGTGGGGATATGCCGGATCACGAGGTTGCAGATTGTGCTAGAGTACAATTCCGCTACTATTGATGGCCCACCTTGTCTCATTGAGGATGCCTAGTCTTGAGTACTTGATTTTTCAAAATCTAACCCATTTAGTATGGTGATAGTGTCACGCAGCTCAGTGGAGAATATCCTCAATGTGAAGGTGGACTTCATTTCCACAAGGACTGTGCAGTGGCCACATATCAATACTGTCATGGACAGATGCATTGGTGAGGACGAGGTCAAGTATGTTTTTCCCTCTTTGGTTCCCTCACCACCTGCTGCAATCCCAGCCTCACAGCGGCATTCTTCAGGACCCGCCCAGCTCGATCAGTAGTGCTGCTGCTGAACATAGAACATAGAACATAGAACATAGAACATTACAGCGCAGAACAGGCCCTTCGGCCCACGATGTTGCGCCGACCAGTTACAAAAACAATGACCCACTAGCCTATACCAATCCCTTTTCGTCCATAAACCTATCCAGAGATCTCTTAAACGCCCCCAAACTAGACGCATCTACAACTGCAGCAGGCAGGGCATTCCAATCCCTCACCACCCGCTGGGTAAAGAATCTACCCCTGACATCCGTCCTGTAGCTACCCCCCCTTAATTTAAAGTCATGCCCCCTCGTGCTAGCTTTCTCCATCCGAGGAAAAAGGCTATCACTATCCACCCTATCTAAACCTCTAATCATCTTATATGTTTCAATAAGATCCCCTCTTAGCCGCCTTCTTCCCAACGAAAACAACCCTAGATCCCTCAGTCTCTCCTCATAGGACCTCCCCACCATACCAGGCAACATCCTAGTAAACCTCCTCTGCACCCTCTCCAACGCCTCCACATCCTTCTTGTAATGCGGGGACCAGAACTGCACACAGTACTCCAAGTGCGGCCGCACTAGAGTAGTGTACAGTTGCAACATTACACTGCGACTCCTAAATTCAATCCCCCTACCAATAAACGCCAAGACACCGTACGCCTTCTTGACAACCTTATCTACTTGATTCCCAACTTTCAGGGATCTATGTACACACACACCTAGATCCCTCTGTTCATCCACACTATTCAAAGTCCTCCCGTTAGCCCTATACTCGACACATCTGTTGCTCCTACCAAAGTGAATTACCTCACACTACTCCGCATTAAATTCCATCCGCCACCTCTCGGCCCAGCTCTGCAACCTATCTAAGTCTCCCTGCAGACTATGACACCCTTCCTCACAATCTACCACACCTCCAACTTTGGTGTCATCAGCAAATTTACTAATCCACCCAACTATACCCTCATCCAGATCATTAATAAAAATTACAAACAACAGTGGCCCCAAAACAGATCCCTGAGGCACACCACTCGTAACTGCACTCCATGATGAATATTTACCATCCACCACCACCCTCTCTTCGTGATGGACATTGAAATCCCCGCATTCTGTGCTCTTGCCACCCTCAGTGCTCCCCCAAGTGGTGTTCATTATTTCTTTGGAAAGAACTCTTCAAATGCAGACAATAAAAATATAACAAAACAGAGTCCAACTTATAAATCAAGAAAAGGGTTTAATAAAGAGGCTTTATTACTCCAAATTTGGGGCCTCGCCCTGGGCCAATCAAAGTTCTCCACAATTCACAACAGGTCCTTATTTATAGTGAATCAGCTAACATCATTCCGTAATTGGTTCCAATGGTTTACTGGGTCAGCTGATCCTTACAGCTTGTAATCATTGGTCACATTACACCCAATACAAAGTCGTTACCGTTACGTTCTAACATTCATATCTGCCTTTATATACTTTATATGCCATTATACACTCACCTGTTATAATACCCGCTGTGACATTTTATACACTCCTAGCTATTACTGATGTGCCTATTACACATCTACGCATCATACCAGCATATTATACTCGCCTGTTACACATCAGCCAATTTTCCTTTTGATGAAGTGACTATTCTTGCAGTTTCTGGAAGTGGGTTATTAGGCAGTGCCAGTTACACAAGCTGAGGCCAAAGAATGGGTTTAGCAGCAATCTCCAAACAAAGCTGTCATCACTTTTAGCAGTCAACTCACAATTTCCAGCTTGTGCTTCTTTAGGAGTGCAATGCTATGACTAAAGAAACCATTTGTTTAGCACCTTTCATGTTCCCAGGATGTCCCAAAGCACTCTATAATGAATTATTTTTATGGTGTAGTCACCATTGTAATGTAGGAAATGTGGTAGCCAATTTGAGCACAGCAGAATCCCATAAAAACAATATGATAATCTGTTTTCGGATGAATGTTGAGGCAGATCACAAGGGTTAACTTGTCTGCAATCTGAAGTTTCTTTGCCCATCATATAGTGGAAGAGAGAGGGTATTGGAATCGATTAACTTCGAAATTTACTCCCCTACGAGCCCTGCCTCTGAATCTACTGTTTTGGAAAAGGTGAAATAGATCAGCATATTCTACATTACCCAATCCCTTTAAAATCATATTCTCTGAGCTATCACCTTCCCAGTCAGAATGTGCCACATTAATTATAATCCAATCCCTCCAATCTCTCAATCATTCTAGCTTCTCTTTGCTGTATTATTTCAATAGTTCCAACATCCTTTTGGTGACCTCGCTTAATGACCAGAACTGTACACAATATTCTTAGTATGGTTGCACCAATGTTTTACAAAATGGCAGAGTCACCTAACCATCTGAGCTCACTGTTGACCTTCTAGTACATCCCAACATCTGATTGACTTTCCTCATTCACAGAATCATAGAATCCCTACAGCGCAGAAGGAGGCCTCTCGGCCCATTGAGTCTGCACTGGCCATAATCCCACGCAGGCCCTATCCCCGTAATCTCTCATATTTACCCTGCTAATCCCCCTGATTTAGCATGGTAATAAGTCTTAGAACACCAGGTTAAAGTCCAAACAGTTTATTTGATAGTAAACCCACAAGCTTTCGGAAACGGTGTTCCTTCATCAGGAAGTTTCCACACACCTGACGAAGGAATAGCATTTCCGAAAGCTTGTGGGTTTACTACCAAATAAACTGTTTGGACTTTAATAACCTGGTATTGTGAGACTCCTTACTGTGTTTACCCCAGTCCAACGCCAGCATCTCCACATCATGACTACCAATTTAACACGGCCAATCAACCTAACCTGCACATCTTTGGACTGTGGGAGGAAAGCAGAGCACTGGAGGAAACCCACACAGACACATGGAGAATGAGCCCATCCACACAGGCAGTGATCCAAGGCTGGAATTGAACCCAGATTCTGGCACTGTGAGGCAGCAGTGCTAACCACTGTGCCATTCCTGCTGAGGATTGTTGTCACAGCTTCATTTTGTTAGAAAGATGACTTACTATTTCAGTACAATGTTGACCTACGAATTCATCCCAACATCTGGTTTGTTTTACTCACTGCTACTGAGGATTGTTCTGATTGCTCCATTTTATTGTTCATCAACCACCTCCTCCCCCGCCCCATGCTCTCTTTTCCTCCTGCAACCGTTCATTTTCATTGAAGTAACATAAAATATTACCAGTTATTACAAAGTAGTCCAAACACAGAAACACATCACCTTGTGCAGTTGTTCCAGTGAGTCATTCGGTCTCCACATAACCATCAATTTCGGTGGCACAGTTGTTAGCACTGCTGCCTCACAGTATCAGGGACCCAGGTTCAATTCCCGGCTTGGGTCACTGTTTGTGTGGAGTTTGCACATTCTCCCCGTCTCTACGTGGGTTTCCTCTGAGTGCTCCAGTTTCATCCCACAGTCTGAAAGGTGTGCTGGTTAAGTGCACTAGCCATGCTAAATTGCCCCTTAGTGTGCCTGAATAGGTGCCAAAGTGTGGCGACCAGGGGATTTTCACAGTAACTTTGTTGCAGTGTTAATGTAAGCCTACTTGTGACACAAAGAATTAAACTTTAAAAACTTAATCTACCTTCATCAACATGTCCTTCCATTCCTTTCTTCTTCATGTGTTTTTCTAACTTTTCCTTAAATACATCCCCATTTTCACCTCAGCTGTTCCCTACAGCAGCGAGTCCCACAGTCTCACCATGTTCTGAGTAAGATTTCCTCTTTCAGTTTATTAGGGCTCACCTTATCCCCTAGTTGTTGTATCCTCAACCATGCCAACCTGCCAGGGCAGTGCCAGAGGCAGACCCCAGTGGGGGTTGGGGGTAAATGCTGCCTCCAATTGGGGTCCTGGGAGAGGTGAATGAGACTGCTGGCTCCAATTGGGAGTGTGTGGGTAGCTCTTGGGACTACTGTGATGCATTGGGGGGAGGTCTTTGTGTGGTCTGATTGGGGCACTCTTTAAGCACGCCGTCCAATCTCAGTGCAGTCTGTTTTGCTGGCATGCTGAGTCCTCCCTCCCCCCCTTCATGATAGCGTGAAACACACGCAACTGTTTTTTTTTGTGGCAGAGTGTGGTAAGTCTGGAGAGAAAACCGATGTGCCTCTCTCTGGAACCAACACTCTGCCATTTTTTGGTAATATTCCCCCCACTGTTTCCAATTTCCAGAATTCAAATTTTTAATGGAACTCGTGAACAACAGTGGTGCCAGCACCAATCCTTGTGGAACAAACTCTTCCCACTATTTGAGTAACTACTTTTCATCCCTACTTCCCATTTTCTCTTTTCTAGCTAACTTCTATCCATTCTGTTACATGTCCCCTGACTCCTACTAGGCGGGTCTATGAATGCTCGATGGCAGATTCTTTCACCAAGACATCTGCTGAAACAATCCGTTTCTTAATTTTAAGGTAAAAGCAAATTACTGTGGATACCGGAATCTGAAACAAAAACAGAAAATGCTGGTAGATCTCAGCAGGTGAAGCTCTGAGATAGAGTCATCCGGGCTCGAAACGTTGGTTCTATTCTCTCATCACAGATGCTGTCAGACCTGCTGAGATCTACCAGTACTTCCTGTTTGTGCTTCATTTTTTTACTTCAGAAGTGGGGGTTGAGTGAGGAGCAAACATGTGTTACAACTCTCACAGACTGTGTTCACTGGGGAGCAGGTATTCCGGTGAGAATCAATCGATAGCAAATAGAGAAGAGTACGCAAAGCTGTGGTGAAATCACAAACTTCTTACCAATAGGGAAAACACTTTTTTGTTTCATTTTACCAGAATTTTCAGGGAGAATTTTCAAATGGTAAATATTTTGTTCACCCTTTCTCAAACCAGAGGCTTTGGTTATTTAGCTCACTATCTCTATAGAAGCTCATTCAATTACAATCATTTCATATTTTCAAAGTTTAAATCATAAATCAGGTGAATTACTTGCAAATCAAACAATTATACTTGGGAAATGATGGGTCGGATTCTCCAACCTTGCCTGTAAATGGGATTCTGTGCTCCTGTTGCATTGAATGGAGATTTGGTTGAGTGCCCAATTCTCTATTCTCACTGGGAGCACAGCAGGATGTGATTGGCCAGAGAATTCCGGTCAAGGTCTATTGAGTATACAATCCTTAAGCTTAAATCTTGCTGATGAAATCCAAATTATGGTTACAACTCCCCATTTTTTACACCTCTTGGGGCTATCAGCCACTAATCGAAATGTCCTGTTAAGGAATTCAATGACCTCTTTAACCAATAAGTTGTATCCATATGACCATTGGTAAAGTTGTACATTGGATTTTCCTCCCTCTCTGCAGTGTGTTTCATGGCAGGGGGGAGGCGGTGCGCCGCTTTCTGCCAGCGGCATTTTATGGCCCCACCATTGACAACAGGGTTTTCTGTTGAACGCACCCCTCGCCTCAGGGAAACTCATAGCAGGGGTGCGCTGTCAGCAGGACATAAGATCCCACTGGCGAGAATGGCAGCAAGATTTCAGCAAATGGATTGATATGGGTAAGAGGATTTCTCAGAAAGCTATTTCCTGTCAGTTCTCCGTGCCTCTCCCTGACTCATGGTCAGCGAACTCACAAACCATACACAGTGTATCATGGATAGGCTCTTCCACACGCTCGGGTAGATAGGCATACAAGTGCTTATCTCTGTTGGGAGGCCAGTTTTAGCATTCCAGTGCAGATGGAGACTGAAGGGATTCTGTTGGCCAACCTCTGCAATTGTTTTGGATCATGGATTAACCCTTTTCGGTCCGTAGTCCCTGACAGCTGTACTAAGGATTAAGATATGACCATCTGATGTGTATCTTTGGCAGACAGAACAAATGCTTCCATGTTCCTCGATAATGCCTGAATTCAGAACATCTGAATTTTTAGCTTTTGACTGTGAGCTGTACATATCCGAAAACATCAGCTAACGAAGAAGAAAGCCTTGCATTTATATAGCACCTTTCATGGCTACAAAATATCCCAAAGAGATTACAGCCAATTAAATTTTTTTTGAAAGGGTGTCACCATTGTAATGACTGGCATGTGGCAATTAATTTGAGCATAGCAAGGCCCCAGTAACATCAATGAGTCTGTTTTTAATGATGTTGATTAAAGGATAAATATTGGCCAGGATGCTTGGAAATGTCTAATACCCAAATAAAATACTGCAAATGCTGAAAATCTGAAATAAAAACAGAAAATGGTGTTTCATCAGGCCGTTTTGGTGAAAAGTCACCAACCTAAGACGTGAGCGATGTTTCTCTCTTTTAACTGCTGCCAGATCTGCTGAGTAAATCCCCTTCTCTTCTCAGAGATATTACTGTAAGTAGTCTCACAACACCAGGTTAATGTCCAACAGGTTTATTTGATAGCATATGCTTTCGGACCGCTGCCCCTTCATCAGATGAATGAAGGAGCGGTGCTCCAAAAGCCCATGCTACCAAATAAACTTGTTGGATTTTAACCTGGTGTTGTGAGACTATTTACTGTGCCTACCTCAGTCCAATGCCGGCAACTCCACATCAGAGATATTCCCATGGAGAGGGCAAAATCTGTAACAGAAATGGCTACAGGATGATATTTAGGAAGGACAGGAAATTGGGACAAAGTGGAGGAGTGGCGCTCTTAATTAAAGATAGTATTAACACAGTTTAGGAAACCAGAATGTAGAAGTAGATGAGAAATTCTAAAGGCAAGAAGACGCTTATGGGAGTTGTGTACAAGATCCCGAACAGTAACCACACCAAAGGACAAAGTATAAAGAAAAAAGTAAGAGAAGCTTGTCAGAAAGGTATGGAGATAATCATAGGAGATTTTAATATACAAATAGACTGGAAAGATCAGATGGGCAAAGTTAGTCTAGATAAGAGTTTGTAGAATGTTTTCAAGATAGGTTAGAACAACTGGCTCTGGAGCCAACCAGAGAGCAGGCTATATCAGATCTGGTATTTTTGATTTGATTTGATTTGATTTTTGTGCAACAAAATAGGATTAATTAATGACCTCATACTGAAGGCATCCCCATGTATTAGCGATCATAATATGGTTGAATTTTACATTCAGTTTGAGGGATGGAAAAATGGGTCTAAGACAAGTATTTTAAATTAAATCAGGGCCATGATGAAGACATGAAAGCAGAAATAGCTAAAGTGAACTGGCAAATTGGGCTAAGGAATGGGTCAATAGAGATGTAGTAGGAGATATTTAAAGGGATATTTCAGAATAGATACATTCCAACGAGAAAGGAAAATTCCAAGGGGAGGACCCACCATCCATGGTTAGAACAAAGAAAATTACAGCACTGGAACAGGCCCTTCGGCCCTCCAAGCCTGTACCTATCATGGTGTCCGACTTAACTAAAATCCCCAATCCTTCTGGGGACTATATCCCTCTATTTTCCTCTTCATATATTTGTCAAGATGTCCCTTAAAAGTCACTACTGTATCTGCTTCCACTACTGCCTCCATAATGAGTTTCAGGCACCCACTACTCTCTGTGTAAAATTTTGCCTTGTACATCTCCTTTAAACCTTGCCCCTCGCACCTTAAACCTTACCCCCTAGTAATTGACTCTTGCACCCTTGGAAAAAGCTTCTGACTATGCGCTCTGTCCATGCCTCTCATAATCTTGTAGACTTCTATCAGGTCGTCCCTCAACCTCTGTCGTTCCAGTGAGAACAAACCAAGTTTCTCCAACCTCTCCTCATAGCTAATGCCCTCCATACCGGCAACATCCTGGTAAATCTTTTCTGAACCCTCTCCAAAGCCTCCACATCCTTCTGGTAGTATGGCAACCAGAATTGAACACTATATTCCAAGTGTGGCCTATCTAAGGTTCTATAAAGCTGCAACGACTTGCCAATTTTTAAACTCAATGCCCCAGCCAATGAAGGCAAGCATGCCTTATGCTTTCTTGACTACCTTTTCCATATACATTGTCATTTTCATTGGCCTGTGTACCTGTACACCCAGATCCCTCTGCCTATCAATACTCTTAAGGGTTCTGCCATTTACTGTATACTTCCTATCTGTATTAGACCTTCCAAAATGCATTACCTCACATTCATCCAGATTAGACTCCATCTGCCATCTCTCCGCACAAGTCTCCAACCGATCTATATCCTGCTGTATCCTCTGATGGTCCTCATCACTATCCGCAAATCCACCAACCTTTATGTTGTCTGCAAACTTACTAAACAAACCAGTTACATTTTCCCCCAAATCATTTATAAATATTACAAATAGCAAAGGTCCCAGCACTGATCCCTGAGGAATACCACTTGTCACAGTCCTCCATTCAGAAACGCATTCTTTCACTGCTTCCCTCTGACTTCTTTGACCGAGCCAGTTTTGTATCCACCTTGCCAGCTCACCTCTGATCCCATGCGACTTCACCTTCTGCACCAGTCTGCCATGAGGGACCTTGTCAAAGGCCTTACTGAAGTCCATGTAGACAACATCCACTGCCCTACCCTCATCAATCATCTTCGCCATTTCCTCGAAAAACTCGATCAAGTTCATGAGCTACATCCTCATATTGCCTCTCATTAATACGTTCACTTATTTCCAAGTGGGAATAAATCCTGCCTTGAAGAATCCTCTCCAATAATTTTCCTATTACTTATATAAGGCTCACCGATCTGTAATTACCTCGATTATTCTTGCTACCTTTCTTAAACAAAGGAACAACATTGACTATTCTCCAATCCTCTGTGACTCCCCTGTAGCCAGCGAGAATATGAAGATTTCTCTCAAGGCCCCAGTAATTTCCTCCCTTGCCTCTCTCAGTATTCTGGGGTTTATCCCATCAGGCCTGAGGGACTTTTTACCTTAATGTTTCTCAAGAATCCCAATACCTTCTCCTTTTTGATCTCAACATGACTCAAACTATCTACACATCCTTTCCCAGACTCATTAACCAAGTCCTCCTCTTTGGTGAATAATGAAGCAAAGTACCCATTTAATACCTCGCCCATTTCCTCTGGCTCCACACATAGATTCCCTCCCTTGTCCCTGAGTGGGCCAACCCTCTCCCTGGCTACCCTCTTGCTCTTTATGTATGTATAAAAAGCCTTGCGATTTTCCTTAATCCTGCTGGTCAATGCTATTTCATGACCCCTTTTAGCCCTCCTTATTCCTTGCTTAAGTTTCTTTTTACTCTCTTTGTATCCCACTTGCTTTTTGTGTTCCCAGCCCCCTAGCTTTGACAAATGTTTCCTTTTTCTCTTTGACTGGGCTCACAATATCTCTTGTTATCCAAGGTTCCCAAAACTTGCCATACTTACCCTTCATCCTTACAGGACTTTGTCGGTCTTGAATCCCCATCAACTTACACTTGAAAGCCTCCCACATGCCAGATGTTGATTTGCCCTCAAACATCTGCTCCCAATCTACATTCTTCAGTTCCTGTCTAATATTGTTGTAATTAGTCTTCCCCCAGTTTAGCACCTTAACTTGAGGTGCTTATCTTTACTTATCTTTATCCATTAGTACCTTAAAGCTTACTGAATTCTGGTCCCTGTTCCTGAACTGCTCCCCTACTGAAACATTGACCACCTGACTGGGCTCCTTCCCTAGTTGGACTATCTACATTCTGTTTCAAGAAGCCCTCCTGGATGCTCCTTACAAACCCTGCCCCATCCACGTCCCTAGCACTAAGTGAGTCCCAATCAATATAGGGGAAATTAAAATCTCCCACCACAACAACCCTGTTACTTTTACATCTTGCCAAAACCTGCCTACATATCTGTTCCTCTATCTCCCACTGGCTGTTGGGTGGCCTGTAGTAAACCTCCAACATTGTGACTACACCTTTCCTATTCCTGAGTCACATATTGCCTCTCCGTATGAGTCCTCCGCGGTGTCCTCCCGGAGTACAGCTGTGATACTCTCCTTAACCAGTTGTGCAACTCCCCCATCACTTTTACATCCCCCTCTATCCCACCTGAAACATCTGTATCCTGGAATGTTAAGCTGCCAATCCTGTCCTTCCCTTAATCAAGTCTCTGTAATGGCAACAACATCATAATTCCTTGTACTAATCCAGCCTCTAAGTTCATCTGCCTTACCTGTTACACTTCTCGCATTGAAACAAATGCACTTCAGTCCACCAGACCCTCTTTCATTAGTAACCCCTTCCTGCTTGTTGTTTCTCTGAGTCTGACTGGCCCTACTCTCTGGTTTCCCTTCAGCTAATTCACCTTTGCTTTGGTTCCCATCCCCCTGCCAAACTAGTTTAAATCCTCCCACGTGACATTAGCAAACCTCCCAGCCAGAATATTTATGCCCTTCAATTTAGATGCAATCTTCTTGTACAGGTCCCATCTGCCCCGGAAGCGACCCCACTGGTCCAGATATCTGAAACCCTCCCCCCTGCACCAGCTGTTTAGCCATGAATTGAGCTGAACTATCTTCCTATTCCTAGCCTCACAGGCACGTGGCATAGGGAGTAATCCTGAGATTACAACCCCAGAGCTCCTGCTTTTTAACTTTCTACCTAACTCCCTAAATTGCTGCTGCAGGACCTCATCACTCTTCCTACCAATGTCGTTAGTACCAATATGTACCACAACCTCTGGATGTTCACCTTCTCCCTTCAGAATGCTTTCTGTCCGTTCAGAGACATCCTGGACCCTGGGCACCAGGGAGGCAACATACCATCCTGGAGTCTCTTTCACGTCCACAGAAGCGCCTATCTGCACTCCTAACTATAGACTCCCTGCTTAACAACAGAGCCAGCCATGTTGCCACTGCTTTGGCTGTTGCTGCTGTTATCCCCTGATCGCCCATCTCTCCCAATAGTATCCAAAATGGTATACTTGTTAGAGAGGGGGATGATCACAGGGGACTTATGCATTGAGTGCCTGCCCCTTCGGTGTGACCATCTCTCTAAAGCTCCTATCTATGATGCTTTCTGTCTCCTTCGTGCTCCTAAGTGCATCCAACTTCTGCTCCTTCCTATCCGTGCGGTCTGTAAGGAGCTGCAGTTGGGTGCATTTCCTGCAGACATAGTTGTTCGAGATGCTGGAAGCATCACGGATCTCCCACGTCTCACACATGCAGCACTTATCCCCACTGTCCAACGTTTCAAGCACCAACTAAATTATTTGAGAAAATTTATAAAACTCTTATCTTCACTTTTACCTTCTCACAGTGGCCTTTTTTTTTGTTTTTATTCCAATTCGATCAAATCAAGTCCAATTCAGAGTCTCAACAAGTTGGGACATTCCTGATCCAAGCTGACAACGTAAAAAGTCTGACAACACCAGGTTTTAGTCCAACCTATTTATAAATAGGTTGGACTAAAACCTGGTGTTGTCAGACTTTTTACTGTGTTTACGCCAGTCCAACGCCGGCATACCCACACCAAGCTGACAAGACAGGGCTCTCACCTCCTGTCTTGGGCTTGATCTACATGATCCAAGCGGATTGGAGCAGGTGTAGCTCCTCCTCCAAGGCTTGATCTCATTTGCAGCTTAGCCAAAAGGCCGAGATGCTGCTTTTAAAAATTGCTTCAAATGAAGCTGAAATATAACCTAATGACTTCAACTAAGTGCAGCATGTCAATACTACACTTGATCTGAGCCAAGAGGCCGTGATAAGAACAGATACTTGATCTTAACCAAACTTTTTTTTTATTTCAAAAATATACTTTATTCATAAAAATCTGAATTAAATCATTGCAAACTTACATATCTAAACATTGCAAACAGTGCAGAAAAAGTCATTTTTACAGTCCTATACAGAATTACAGTCATTACATTTCAAAGCTTAAAACTATATCCATGCCTCAGATTTTACCGTGTGCCGTTATTTCTCAGATTGGCACACAGTTGTGCAAGCCTAGGGTATTCTGCAGTTCCCGGGTCCTCGGTCTGCCTCCGTTAAAAGGCCTTATAATGTGGCCTTTCCCCATTGTGCCTTTGTGGCGGCTGCCCCAAGCTTCAGCGTGTTCCTCAGCACGTAGTCCCAGACCTTGCAAGTATCGGGCAGACCAAAGTGCATCCTTCACCGAGTTGATGACCTCCAGCAGCAGTTGATATTTGTCTTGGTGTGTGTCCCTGGAAGCAGCCCGTAGAGCACAGAGTCCTACGTCACCAAGCTGCTCGGGACAAACCTCGACAAATACCACTGCATCTCATTCCAGACCTTCTTTGCAAAGGCACATTCCACAAGGAGGTGTGATGATCTTAGCCAAAATTTTTTTTTAAAACTTTATTCCAATCCAATCATGTCAAATTAAATCCAATTCAGAGTCCCAACAAGTTGGGACATTCCCGTTCCAAGCTGACAAGACAGGGCTCTCACCTCCTGTCTTGGGCTTGATCTACATGATCCAAGCTGACTGGAGTAGGTGTACCTCCTTCTCCAAGGCTTGATCTCATTTGCATCTTAGCCAAAAGGCTGAGATGCCGCTTTAAAAAATTGCTTCAAATGAAGCTGAAATGTAACTTAATGACTTCAACCAAGTGCAGCATGTCGATACTACACTTGATCTTAGCCAAAAGGCTGAGCCAGATAAGAACAGATTTTTTTTTAAACTTTATTCCAATCCAATCCAATCAAGTCAAATTAAAGCCAACTACACTTGATCTGAGCCAAAAGGCCAAGTTTCAGGCTTACCTCTCCTTGACACCAGATCTTCTGCTTCCCACTTCTTGGTAAACGTTGCTGGTCCGACCTTTCCCAGAATGCACCCGTGAAGTCTCTCAGCTGCTTCTACCAGATGCTCGAAGGCGATCTTCTGCTTCCCACTTAAAAAGTTGAAGTTAGTGTCACACCTGAAGTAAAAGCAGTCAGTTCCACATGAGTCCAGGCAGACACAGCATGAGTCCAGACAGATCTGTGTGAGTCCAGGCAGATCTGTATGAGTCCACACAGACACAGCATGAGTCCAGACAGATCTATGTGAGTCCATGCAGACACAGCATGAGTTCAGACAGATCTGTGTGAGTCCAGGCAGACACAGCATGAGTTCAGACATGCGCAGTATCTCTGTGCTATCGCTGCCTCTGTCTGCTTTCATTGTGAGAGTTGAAGCAGATCCAGTGTGAATTCAGCATGACAGTGAGATCAGAAATTAAGCCGGAGCTCATACAATACTGGACTGCTCCCCACAAGTTTACAAGAGTGGCCCTTCCCTGTGTGCCTTTCAAACAATAAGCCTCAATGTTCTTTATTCCTATAGCCTTGGGAGTCTCACTCAGGACAGAACCAGGTTCTGAGGAGCGAGGTGAACTTTATTTCCTGCCATGTTGTCAAGTGGGTGAAAAAGAAGCAAGAGTTAGCTGTAAGAAAACAGGCTGACTCTCATGGCGTGTGATCCAAACACCATCTCCAACCAATAACAGGAAGTTAGCATTCCTGCAATTCAGACTTAAAGATCAGCAAAGGTTAATGAACAGCAGATGCCTGCTGCTCGCTGCATCCATGCCTGAGATATGACTGAATATTCAACACCGGCTTTTCAATTCAGTGCTCCTTTTGAATAGACAGGGTTAGCATTGCGTGTTAGCAGCAAACATCGCAAACACCAACACAATATTTCACAGGGAAAATTACAAAAATGCATATTTGTGATTGAGTAAAAAACTGATAATGAAGTCTCATTAATGGGATCAAATGTAGTCTAAGAACTTGAAGCTCTGCAGGAGAGGTGTCAGGACATTGAGCTGGTATTTGTTAGTGGAAACAGTTAACACAAAGTTGCAAAGTTAAAGCAGCTTCCCCAGTTTTCATGTATGTTGCTTAAGGGTAATATAACCAAAGCAAGTCATTGCTCATTCTAATTTGATGTGAATTTCTGTCTTAGTTTCAAATTTCAATCAGAGAGACTATGCATGTGTTGAGAATGCTGAAATCCCCAGCATGACGGTCATGTTGAGGCTGCACTCACTCCACATGGAGAGTCAGTGTGCAATGAAGCGGCAGTGTTGCTGAAATCTTGCTCCAGAATCAGGTGTGGGACTGGACAGTGGCGTGAAGCAGAGTAAGGCTAGAATGAGTCTATTCCTCCCGTGAGTCACTGTGATGCTCAATTTACACCAGGTTTAACTTCAAATCCTTGCTAATCTCACAAAAATTCATATTCCACAGGAGCCCCAGTGCCCCAGGATGGCAGAGCATGGAGTGTTTTGGAGAATTCTGGAAGGTGACATTTGAACCATGCTCCCAGGAGTTGTGGGAGTATTGATCTGCAGTTACAGTGAAGGTGCCACGACTTCCTGTACCCACAGATTGTTAATGCAATCACACAGGAACAAACCAATTTTTAATAATATCTCACACATACAAACAATGACCGATTGGAAATGACTCTCTGGTCCACCCAGCCTATTCCCTCACAATCAGTTGATTTACTGGGGAAAAGCCAGGTAAAAGCATAGGCCAATTTATAACTCAACCTGAAAAACCCATCTCCTGTTGACTGAAACTAGTTCAGGGAATCACTTTGGCTCCAATTGTACTGAGTTCTTCATGTCGAAGCACTAGTCCTTATGTTCAAATTCTCTACTTGCTTGAGTTATTTGATTGTGCAAACTCCACATAGACAATGACCCAAGCCAGGAATCGAACCCAGTTCCCTGGCACTGTGAGGCATCAGCACTAACCATTGTGCCACCATGCTGCTCAACTCCATTTTCAGGTAAGAGTTCAAAGTTTCCCAAACTTTACAGTGATATAATGAGTGAATGATGAGCTAGTGAATGTGTGTGAGTGAATGAGTGAGTGAGTGAAAGTGTGAGTGAGTGAGTAAAGACCAACACTGGAGCAAAGCACAACACACTGCCCAGGTAGTTGCTGTGGGAAATATGCTGCAGCAGATCCTAAGACCCAGGTGAACTTTGCAGTGTATGGCGGACAAACTATCCACACAGAAGGTGTAGCCACTCTCCACTGCACACAGAGCAGCTACCAGTTTCATCTCATTGACCAGAAAGTAAAGCTGCTGTTAAGTCTTTGGGACAGCGTCAGACTGGGGTTAATCCACCTTGGCCCAGGCCTACACATTCTGCAGCATCAGACCCCAGAAATAATAGAATATAAAGATCTATTCAGCCAGGAGTCATTGGGAAGCTTCCTGCAACGTATCACATGAGGCTGGATGACTTGGTATCATCTGCAGTCTCAGCTCCAGGAAGAGTCTCCCAGCAATGAAGCGGAACGTAGCTGGAGCGGATGGCTGTCAGAGCCCTTTGTGGATGAGGCCACAGAGTGGGCTCAGCAATGGTGGCTGCAGTAAAGAATGAAGGCATGGTCAGGACCTGCATCACGCCAGTTCATCTGAACAAGGCCCTGCTCATCACCCTATATAGATGGTTAAGCAGGTGATAGCTGACATGCCCACTGCCAATGTTCTCAGCATCTCGGATGAGAAATGCAGGTTCTGGCAAATCCCGTTGGATGAAGAACCCTCAAAACTCACTACATTCATGTCTCTGTTGGGCAGATCCTGTTTTCTCCACATGCTCAATCGGATCTTCACTGGCAGTGAGATTTTCCAACAGTCCAGAAGCAGCTCTTTGCAGGAAATCATCATCAATGACATCCTGGATTGAGGTTTACTGAGCAAGAACATGATATATGTCTTTGTTTGATCCTCCACAGAATTAGGACCACACAGGCATTTAAGCTCAACATTACTAAATGCAGATCCCGGGTCAACCTCGCTCCCCATGTGGGGCACTTGCTCACAGTCGATGTATGAAGCCAGATCCAGACAATATCTATATGATAGGTGTAGCTTTGCAGCATTTCCTTGGTATGACAAGTTATCTTTCCAAGTTCGTTGTAACAGTCACTGGACAGCTCCTCCACCAGGACATTGAATGGTGTTGACAGAAGCATCACACAGTAGTCTTCAACACACTCAAACAGGCACCCCATCCCACACCCCCGTGCTATAATGCTTCAATATTCGAGCACCTGTACTTATATCAGTGATGTCTCCCGGCACTGACTTGGTGCAGTCTGCAGCCAGAATGGCAGAATGGTCTTCAGGGGCCCTTACTGACATGGAGACTCGTTATGTACAGATCAAAAAGAAACTCCTCACTCTAATTTTTGCCTGTCAGAAACTTAATGACTTCATATCTGGTCATCCAGTAAGTGTTAAAATGGATCATCAGCCTCTCCTCACTAAAGTTTATTAATTAATCCTAAGTAAGGCTTACATTAACACTGCAATGAAGTTACTGTGAAATTCCCTACGCACTCCGGTGCCTGTTGAGGTACACTGAGGGAGAATTTAGCATGGCCAGTGCACATAACCAGCACGTCTTTCAGGCTGTGGGAGAAAACTGAACCACCCAAAGGAAACCCACACAGTCAAGGGGAGAATGTGCAAACTCCACATGGACAGTGACCCAAGCTGGGAATTGAACCTGGGCCCCTGGCGCTGTGAAGCAGCAGTGCAAACTACTGTGCCACTGTGCTGCCCCACTATTCTAAAATATCCTGTCCACATTGTGTCTGTACAAGTGTAGCTCATGATGCTCACACTGCAGCATTACAACCTCAGTGTCATCTACAAGGATGGTAAGGAGCTGTAGCTTGTTGGTGTCCTTTCCAGAGCCTTCCTACGCACCACTGAGCAGGCAGAGTGTGAGAAGAGCAGTGACATCCTGGTTGTAGGGGTGCTGTCCTCTTGTAGAATCAGGTACTCTATGATGATTTACAGGCAAATATCACATCCAGTCAGCTCTACATTCTTCATCATCAGAGATTAACTGACCATACAGGACAGACTGATACTGCATGGTCAGCGATTCATCATTCCCACCTCCCTGTAGAGGGATCAAACCCAGAAATTCCACCAAGGGCATCCTGGGCAGGAAGCAACCAGGTACAGAGTGATGGAACCACTATACTGGTTCTCAATGTAGGCTGACATGGAATGGGAAGTCTCCAGATGTGCACCATGCAATGTACTCAAGCTGTATTAAGTCAAAAAGTTACTGCACCTACAGAAAATGCCAGAGCTCCCAAAGTCATTTAAAGTAGCTGGCATTTTCAATAGAATTGTAAACAACATTTGGTCTTAATTGATTGTACTCTGGGTGGTTTGAATGAGACTACCTGCCAGACATGATGAGTAAAATGGTCATCGCCAACCTCAAGAGACACTTGGCTACACATGGCACCCCTCAGAGGATAATGCTGGATGATTCTCGCCAGTTTGTCTCCACTGAGTTTAGGACCTTTGCATGCACTTAAGGGGCCTAATTCTCCCAAAATATTCTAAGTGTTGAATTGGCAAGAAAAATGGTATAAATGACAATTGTTTTTTCAGTGGGAGTTCAGGCTCGAATCTCCCACACCCTGTGCGCTGCAGATGTCACAATTGTGAATACCATTAAAAGCTCGGGGCAGGGGGGTGAAGCCTATTCACGCTGGAGTCTGACAATTCCAGGCCTCTGCGCATGCAGCCCAGGACCCTCACAGTGCTGCCCCTCCAACCCCGATCGCAGCCTGCACAGCATTCCCCACAAATCGGTCCCTAGGCCCTGCCCACCATCGGCCCTAGGTCCTATCTCATGTCTCCATCCTCTTGGCCCCACCTCTTTAGCGATGCCCAGTGGGCAGTGCCAAGGTGCCCCCTGGGCATGGGCACTTTGCCCCTTGAGCAATGTCAGGGCCACAGGCTAGAACTGCGCCCTCGGGGCACCACCCTCCCACTGCCCAACCCTCTGGGGGGCCCTGATTGCCCCCCCTTCACTCCAGTGGGGTGTCCCGTTAGTTCACTGCAAATGGAGATCTAGTGTAAACTCCGCCGGAATGAAATACTCCTGGCGAGGTGGGAGATGCTATCAGGCCTGGAGAATTCCGTGCCGGGTCCAATAATCACATTTAAAATACATTAAAAATAGATTTAAAGACTTACCTCTCTTCCCGCTGGTTTCCAATGCAGTCCCAACTGCGACTGTTCCCTGGCTGTGGGAGATGTGCATGTGCAGGAATTGCCTACGCGAATCCCACAAAGTGGCCAACACACGCATCTTCCCAACCCGACATGCCAAAAAACGTGTGCTTTAGGATGGGAGAATCAGCCCAAGGCTTTGAGCACATCATGAGCAGCCCCCAGTACCCAGAGTCCAAAGGCCTGGTGGAACGGGTGGTACGCTCAGTCAAACACCTACTTATGAAATGTGTCCAAGACCAGACAGATTGTAACGCTGCATTCCACAGCCCGTGAAATGTGCCAGTATAGGATTTGCCCTCACCAGCACAGTGATTTCTCCAGGTGCACTAGGACCACAATCCATTGCCCAGGCCATCACAGCCCGATGTCGAAACAAAAGTGAGTGGTGACCTCAGGGAGCAGTGTCAACTAAGAGGGAAAAGGTACTATAATCAAAATGCTTTGTCCTTAACACCTGGTCAAACACCTGGATCTAGACCACATCTGGCCATACAAGTTGGTGGTGATACAGAGCCATTTCCCGCAGCCAAACCGCCTCATATCGACTATCTATGGAACTGGTGTCACTGACTACAGGTATCGGAACCAGTATCACAACCATCTCAATACCCCAACTATCCAAACTACAATACAGCATCTACACCAGTCAAAATGGAGGTTTCTCCAGAGGTCTATGCAGCAGGCCCTACAACCACTGGGTACACCGATAGAATGCCTGATGTCATCCACACCAGCCCAGGAGCATCCCCAACATAGCCAACTGGCACAATCACATGCCCAGAGTGTATGACTTGTTAGAATGTAGCCAGGGACATTTGTATTGGATGCAATGTGATCAATGGGAACAAGCTATAAGGGTCAGCTCATCCAGTAAACCATGGAACCAATTACAGAGTGATGTAATAGTCAGCTGATCAGCTGACACTATAAATAAGAATCTGTTTGGAATTGTGGGGAACTTGGCGTGGCCCAGGGAATGGCCCCACGTTTGGAGTAATGAAGTTTCTTTATTAAACCCATCTTTTGATTTGTAAGTTGGAGTAAGTTTTGTTAAATTTTCATTACCTGCATTTTGAAGAGCTCCTGTTGCTGAGACATGACAAAACCAAATAGAAGGTTTCAGGACTTTCTCACAGACTTGTCTACAACTGGTCTTTATTTGTTTAAACAAAGCAAGGGGAGGAGACATGATGGGCTATGCACCAACTGCAGTAGCTTAATCCATGTTTCACACAATGTAAATAGTTATGTGTTGTTGGACTGTTAAATTTGTATGTAATAGTTTGCATCGAGTGACTGTTCGTGCACACCATTACATCTCAGTACACAAGTCCCAATTTAAACAGGGCAGATGTAGTCCAAGTGGTCACATGGTTACCTTGGTGAAGTTTCTTAAGGGGTCACGTGTCGGGAGAGCGGGAGTTGTCCTGAAGCATGGGCAGAGTTGCAGCATGTGAGAGCTACTCAACATACTTAATAACCATCGTTGTTCTCAGTCCTGGGTTGCCAATCATTGGAACCCAGCACTTCTACAAGAACAACTGATAAATTCTAACTTGAAAACAAGTTCCAGGCACTCCAAACCTCCTTAATTTTTAAATTTAATCTCTTGGAAAAGGTAGGAGAATGAGGATGAGAAAAATAATCTGCCATGATTGAATGACAGAGCAGACTCGATGGGCTGAGTGGCTTAATTCTGCTCCTATGTTTTATGGTCTAAAATGTGCTTTGCTAACAGGGTCAGGTTTTGATTGTGCTAATTAGGTGATATTTTAAAGTTTGCTATAACCACCTGCCTTGCTAGATCACTGCTGAAGGTTATTAAAAATCGGTCATATTGCTGTGTGTCTTGAGGCACATCCTAGAAGGAAAAGAAAGCTACATGGCCCAGACTTGGAGGGGATGGCAGATTTCCTTCCCTCAAGGACGTTAATGAAGCAGATGGGTCTTTACAACAGTTGATGATAGTTTCATGGTGCCATTACTGAGACTAGTTTTCAATTCCAGATTTAGTAATTGAATTTAAATTCCACCACCTGTCGTGATGGGATTTGAACCCATGTTCCCAGAACATTAGCCTGGGCCTCTGGATTAGTGACATTCCCACAAGCTCCAAAATCAGTGTGGGTGTGGCTCAGCAGACTTGTTTCTCTGGGACATCTGGGTTTTTATAATAATCTGACAGGTCGCAAGTCACATTTCACTGACATCAATTCTTTTATTTTCAACTTTGGGACACATTTCAATTTCTTAAACATTACTAGTGGAATTTGAACTCTACTCCAGTAACATAACCATTACAGGAGCACATCTTAGAGGTTAGGAAAACCTCACTTTGAAAACATTCCAAGTAAATAAATAGACTGAATCAAGAAGATGTTAAAAGTTTTATTATTTGATTGTTTAATCCGCTGCTTTGTAATAAGATTTATGTCAAACAGCTGGGTCTTTATCAGCAGATTTGCTCCAAGTGTCATTGTTGGTGTCTCTCTCTGTTTATAAAAGACTGCAATTCCTTATTGTTAAATAGCACTTAGTAATAAAAACAGCTTTGGGTGTAGTTAGGATACTTCAGTCTGTTGAAAAATAATTATTCTGAGGCCCAAAACATCAAAAGTTTTTTTAGCACAGAGGTTTAGGAGACTGAGCGGATATAGCAGCAAGTTGCACTTGCCAATTTCACTTACACCCAAGGATATCCAGAAGGAAGAGGATGGCTGATTGAGTCCGCAGCATTGTTTCTTTGTTATTGTTGCTTTGTCCCATTCTTTTGTGGCAATATAGAAAAGGATGAGGAAGTTCAGAGTTAAACCGGAAATCAAGGGAGGATCTTGTTAACATACGCAACAAGGGAATACAAAGAAGGAAAGAAATCATCGCTGCAAATTAAGTTGGCAGGCAACTAATGCACAGCTGTCCAATTTTCATTAGGTCTTGGGGTAATAATAAAAATCACAATTGTGCAAAATATTTTGCATGATAATGTGAAGAAAAGATTTAATTGTGCTTTGCCAAACTGTCATTCAATCTATATTCAATACAAGTATCGATCAAAAAGATATTTTGGGAAAGATGTATTGGAGAGATTTTGTGACCTATGATGCTACAATTTTACTGAGGTTTACATGCAAGGTTTGCATTTACAAAATTCATAATCTACAGTCACCCAAAGAGCAGCTGAGTCACAATATAAATTTATCCGCTTTGCAGCACTCATTAGTTTAGCTCAATTGGCTGGACAGCTGGTTTATGATGCAGAATGATGCCAACAATATGGGTTCAATTCCTGTACCAACCTGTCTCAAACTTCCCCCTAGCCTGAGGTATGGTGACCCTCAGGTTAAATCTCCACCAGTCAGCTCCCCCACTCAAAGGGTGCGAGCAGCCTATAGTCATCTGGGCTTATGGCCTATTCACCTATCACGTTAGTTAAAAATATTACTCAAGAACAAAGCAGGAATGAGAAAAACTTTTCAGCTTGTCCAAATTACTGTATATTGTGGACCCAAGTTTCAGATTCTATCTGTTCCCCACTCTATCTCTAGTGCTGTATCCTTCCTCTCCTTTCTTAATCAGAATCACATCCATTTCCTTATCAGCTTGTTCAGCTGTCTTTGTACCCATATTCTGTAAAACCTGTGATAAACCTAAACCTCCAGTCATACACAGACCGTCACTCATTAAACCATACACAGACAGTCACTCGCTAAACCATATACAGATCATCACTCACTAAACCATAAACAGACCGTCACTCACTAAACCATACACAGACCGTCACTCACTAAACTATACACAGACCGTCACTTGCTAAACCACACATGCACCGTCACTCACTAAACCATACACAGACCGTCACACACTAAACCATACACAGACCGTCACACACTAAACCATACACAGACCGTCACACACTAAACCATACACAGACCGTCACACACTAGACCATACACAGACCGTCACTCACTAAACCGTACACAGATCTTCACTCACTAGAACATAGAACATAGAACATTACAGCGCAGAACAGGCCCTTCGGCCCACGATGTTGCGCCGACCAGTTACAAAAACAATGACCCACTAGCCTATACCAATCCCTTTTCGTCCATAAACCTATCCAGAGATCTCTTAAACGCCCCCAAACTAGACGCATCTACAACTGCAGCAGGCAGGGCATTCCAATCCCTCACCACCCGCTGGGTAAAGAACCTACCCCTGACATCCGTCCTGTAGCTACCCCCCCTTAATTTAAAGTCATGCCCCCTCGTGCTAGCTTTCTCCATCCGAGGAAAAAGGCTATCACTATCCACCCTATCTAAACCTCTAATCATCTTATATGTTTCAATAAGATCCCCTCTTAGCCGCCTTCTTCCCAACGAAAACAACCCTAGATCCCTCAGTCTCTCCTCATAGGACCTCCCCACCATACCAGGCAACATCCTAGTAAACCTCCTCTGCACCCTCTCCAACGCCTCCACATCCTTCTTGTAATGCGGGGACCAGAACTGCACACAGTACTCCAAGTGCCCCCTACCAATAAACGCCAAGACACCGTACGCCTTCTTGACAACCTTATCTACTTGATTCCCAACTTTCAGGGATCTATGTACACACACACCTAGATCCCTCTGTTCATCCACACTATTCAAAGTCCTCCCGTTAGCCCTATACTCGACACATCTGTTGCTCCTACCAAAGTGAATTACCTCACACTTCTCCGCATTAAATTCCATCCGCCACCTCTCGGCCCAGCTCTGCAACCTATCTAAGTCTCCCTGCAGACTATGACACCCTTCCTCACAATCTACCACACCTCCAACTTTGGTGTCATCAGCAAATTTACTAATCCACCCAACTATACCCTCATCCAGATCATTAATAAAAATTACAAACAACAGTGGCCCCAAAACAGATCCCTGAGGCACACCACTCGTAACTGCACTCCATGATGAATATTTACCATCCACCACCACCCTCTGTCTCCTATCTGATAGCCAATTCCTGATCCAACTTCCTAGATTACCCACAATCCCATACATCTGCATTTTCTGCAGAAGCCTACCATGGTGAACCTTATCGAACGCCTTACTAAAATCCATGTATACCACGTCAACTGCCTTACCCCCATCCACCTCTTTGGTCACCTTCTCAAAAAACTAAACCATACACAGACCATTACTCACTAAACCATACGCAGACTGTCACTCACTAAACCATACACAGACCGTCAATCACTAAACCATACACAGACCATCACTCATTAAACCATACGCAGACCGTCACTCACTAAACCATACACAAACCATCACTCACTAAACCACACACAGACCGTCACACACTAAAACACACACGGACCGTCACACACTAAACCATACACAGACCATCACACACTAAACCATACACGGACCGTCACACACTAAAACACACACGGACCGTCACACACTAAACCATACATAGACCGTCACACACTAAACCATACACAGACCGTCACTCACTAAACCATACACAGATCATCGCTCACTAAACCATACACAGACCGTCACTCACTAAACTATACACAGACCGTCATTTGCTAAAACACACACAGACCGTCACTCACTAAACCATACACAGACCGTCACACACTAAACCATACACAGACCGTCACACATTAAACCATACACAGACCGTCACACACTAGACCATACACAGACCGTCACTCACTAAACCGTACACAGATCTTCACTCACTAAACCATACACAGACCGTCACTCACTAAATCATACACAGATCATCGCTCACTAAACCACGCACAGACCGTCACTCACTAAACCACACACACCGTCACTCACTAAACCATACACATATCATCGCTCACTAAACCACACACAGACCGTCACTCACTAAACCACACACAGACCGTCACTCACTAAACCACACACAGACCGTCACTCACTAAACCATACACAGATCATCGCTCACTAAACCATACACAGACCGTCACTTACTAAATCACACACACAGATCGTCACTCACTAAACCATACACAGACCGTCACTCACTAAACCACACACAGACCATCGCTCACTAATCTATACACAGACCATCACTCGCTAAACTATACACAGACCGTCACTCGCTAAGCTATACACAGACCGTCACTCGCTAAACCACACACACTGTCACTCACTAAACAAACAGAGTGTCACACATTACACCATACAGACCGTCACACACTAAACCGCACACAGACCATCACACACTAAACCATACACAGACCGTCACTCTCTAAACCATACACAGACCGTCACTCTCTAAACCATACACAGACCATCACACACTAAACTATACACAGACAGTCACTCGCTAAACCACACACAGACTGTCACTCACTAAACAAACACAGACCGTCACACACTAAACCATATACAGACTGTCACTCACTAAACTAAACACAGACTGTCACTCGCTAAACCACACACAGACCGTCACTCGCTAAACCACACACAGACCGTTACTCACTAAACCACACACAGACCGTCACTCACTAAACCATAAACAGACCATCACTCACTAAACCATACACAGACTGTCACTCACTAAACCACACACAGACCGTCACTCACTAAACCACACACAGACCGTCACTCACTAAAGTGCACACAGACCGTCACTCACTAAACTGCACACAGACCGTCACTCACTAAACTGCACACAGACCGTCACTCACTAAAGTGCACACGGACCGTCACTCACTAAACTGCACACAGACCGTCACTCACTAAACTGCACAGACTGTCACTCACTAAAGTGCACACAGACCGTCACTCACTAAACTGCACACAGACCGTCACTCACTAAAGTGCACACAGACCGTCACTCATTAAACTGCACACAGACCGTCACTCACTAAACTGCACAGACTGTCACTCACTAAACCACACACAGACCGTCACTCACTAAACCATACACAGACCGTCACTTACTCAACCACACACAGACCGTCACTCACTAAACCATACACAGACCGTCACTCACTAAACCATACACAGACTGTCGCTCACTAAACTATACACAGACCATCACTTACTAAACCATACACAGACTGTCGCTCACTAAACTATACACAGACCATCACTTACTAAACCATACACAGACCGTCACTCACTAAACCATATATAGATCTCACTAAGCCACACTGATTCTGTTTCTCCACAAAACTCTTTCCATATTTCTATGCCATTTGTGTGAGTTGATAATCTAATAAGAATAAATTAAGCAGTTAAGATCCCTCCCAAAACTCAGAAAGGTTGGGATTTATTTTGACTCCATCCCAAGAATGGATGGTTTAGAGACAGGCAAAGTTATTTAAATACGTCATTTTTAGATTGCGACAAGGGCCCACCTCCAACCTGCTGACTTCAGTTTTCACTTTGCATTGAATGCCTTCAGGCATGATACCTGCTGAATTTGGTGTTTAATTCATGGAGTGAGTGTTCCTCCTCTAGCAGGACTGCGGATTGTGACAGTCTCCTCGCTGTATTGGTGAGAACACATCCCATTAAACACGTCATTTTGAATAGTTCTATTCCAACTGGCAATGCACAATACACATCTGCCCAGTGGTCTCAGTGTTCCTGTTTAAAGACCATGGCTTCCTTTCACCACTTCTCTCTTTTTCAGTTTTGCCATTAAGGAATGGGAACTCACATATCTGGAATCATGGTGTATTGTATAATGACCTAGGTAGAACTTCATAGCACCCTGGAAGCAATGATATAGAAAATGAATATTGTTCCCCTAGAGTCTGAATAAAGGGACTGCCGTTTAGGACTGAGATGAGAAATTGCTTCACCCAAAGGGTTGTGAATCTTTGGAATTCTCTCTCACAGAAAGTTCTGGGTGCTCAGACAATGGATATAGTCAAGATTAGGATGAAGAGCTTTTCGGACACAAATTGAATGGGATGTGGTTATGAAAGGTTAATAGTTGTACTGTTTCTCAAATGTGCCAGCTGTATGATGAAAGATTAAATCATTTAACCTTGAAATAATATCACTAAATACATTTCTGATCATTATTATATTGTTGTTTTGCGGGATCTTGCAGTGTACAGATTGGCTGTTACAATTTCTACATTAAAATAATAACTGTGCTTGAAGAGTTCTCATTGGCTGTGAAGAACTATAAGACATGCTAGCTCTGTTTTTGATATATAACTTGATATAGGAAGAAATCAGGGAGCCATTCCTCATTTCCACAATCATCACTGGACTGCCTCAGGAAAGGATGTGGAGGAAACTACAAAACTTGAATGGATACCTCAGTCACAACAATTGAAGCTATCTCTCAATCCCAGCTTACACAACACGCAGTGAAACAGTGAAAAATATACGTTATTCATAAAATACCTGAAACAACATTACAAACATTTCAAAGTGGCCATCACACAAAATGCAATAAATATTCAGGTTCTCAACTTACATCATGTTGCATATAAAATTCACTGTATACATTCAGTGTGAGTCACAAAGCTCAAGGAGGTTCTGTACAATTAACCTCCCCTTGGTTCACTCTGACTGAAAGGTCTAAGACAGCAACCATCCCCGTTGTGTCTCTGTGGTGGCTGCCCCAAACTTCACTGCGTCCCTCAGCACGTAGTCTGAGGGAACAGAAACTGTCAGATATGGGCACAAACGAAAAGTGGAACTTTTTCAAGGAACAAATACTGCATGTCCTTGATAGGTATGTCCCTGGCAGGCAGGGAGGAAATGGCCAAGTGAGGGAACCATGGTTCATAAAGGAGGTTGACTGTCTTGTCAAGAGGAAAAAGGAAGCGTATGTAAGGATGAAAAAACAAGGTTCAATTGGGTTGCTGAAGGGTTACAAGGTCGCTAGGAATAAGTTAAAAAAAGGGCTTAGGAGAGCTAAGAGGGGGCATGAGAAGTCCTTGGTGATTCAGATAAAGGAAAACCTCAAGGCTTTTTACTCTTATGTGGGAAATAAAAGAATGACCAGGGTGAGGTTAGGGCCAGTCAAGGATAGTAGTGGGAACTTGTGCATGGAGTCAGAAGAGCTAGGTGAGGCATTGAATGAATACTTTTCTTCAGTGTTCACTAAGGAGAGGGGCCATGTTTTTGAGGAGGAGTGTGTGATACAGGCTGATAGGATGGAGGAGGTAGATGTTCTGAGGGAAGATGTATTAGCAATTTTGAAAAACCTGAAGGTCGATAAGTCCCCTGGCCCTCATGGGATACATCCTAGTTTACTTTGAGAGGCAAGGAATGAGATTGCGCAGCCTTTAGCTTTGATTTTTGGGTCCTCACTGTCCACGTGGATTGTCATAATGTGGAGGCAGAGGGGCAGACCCCGAAAGCTAGTAGGTTTACTATCAAATAAACTTGTTGGACTTTAACCTGGTGTTGTGAGACTTCTTACATGGGGATTGTGCCAGAGGACTGGAGAGTGGCGAATGTTGTTCCTCTCTTCAAGAAAGTAAATAGGAATGACCCTGGTAATTATAGGCCAATTAGTCTCACTTCGGTGGTCGGTAAGTTAATGGAAAGGGTCCTGAGAGATAGGATTCATGAACATTTGGAAAGATGCAACTTAATCTGGAATAGTCAGCACAGTTTTGTAATGGGTAAGTCCTGCCTCACAAATTTGATTGAATTCTTTGAGGAGGTAACTAAGTGTGTGGATGAAGGTAGAGCAGTTGATGTTGTATACGTGGATTTTAGTAAGGCGTTTGATAAGGTTCCCCATGGTAGGCTCATGAAGAAAGTAAGGAGGTGTGGGATAGAAAAAAATTGGCCAATTGGAAAAGTAACTAGCTGTCTCACAGAAGCCAGAGGGTGGTGATGGAGGGGAAATTTTCAGATTGGAGACCAGCGGTGTACCACAGGGGTCAGTGCTGGGTCTGCTGCTATTTGTGATTTTTATCAATGACTTGGAAGAGGGGGCTGAAGGGTGGGTTTGTAAATTTGCTGATGACACCAAGATTGGTGGAGTAGTGGATGAGGTGGAGGGCTCTTGCAAGCTGCAAAGAGACATCAATAGGATGCAGAGCTGGGCCAAAAAGTGGCAAATGGAATGTGAGGTGATTATTTTTCGTAGGACAAACTTGAATGCGGATTAATGGTAAATGCGGGGTCACTTTTAACATTTTAAGAAAACTTGGATGGGTTCATGGATGAGAGGGGTGTGGAGGGATATGGTTCAAGTGCAGGTCAGTGGGACTAGGCAAACAATGGTTCGGCACAGACAAGAAGGGCCAATAGTCTTGTTTCTGAGCTGTAATTTTCTATGGTTCTATTACAGGGTCAATGGCAGGGTTCTGAGGAATGTGGAGGAACAGAGAGATCTTGGGGTTCATATCCACAGATCTCAGAAGGTTGCCACTCAAGTGGGTAGAGCCATGAAGAAGGCTTATAGTGTGTTAGCGTTTATTAACAGGGGGTTTGAGTTTAAGAGTGTGGGGTTATGCTGCAACTATACCGGACCTTGGTGAAACCACATTTGGAATATTGTGTGCAGATCTGGTCACCTCACTATAAGAAGGATATGGAGGCATTGGAGAGAGTGCAGAGGACATTTACCAGGATGCTGCCTGGTTTGGAGGGTAGGTCTTATGAGGAAAGATTGAGGGAGCTGAGGCTTTTCTGTTTAGAGCAGAGGAGGATGAGAGGCAACTTAATCGAGGTTTATAAGATGATGAAGGGGATAGATAGTGGATGTAGCTGTTACAAGGGGGCATAACTTTAAGGTTCATGGTGGGAGATATAGGAGGGATGTCCGAGGTAGATTCTTTACTCAGAGAGTGGTTGGGGTGTGGAATGCACTGCCTGCTGTGATAGTGGAGTCGGACACTTTAGGAACTTTCAAGCGGTTATTGGATAGGCACATGGAGAACACCAGAATTATAGGGAGTGGGATAGCTTGATCTTGGGTTTGGACATAGCTCGGCATGATACCGAGGGCTGAAGGGCCTGTACTCTGCTGTACTGTTCTATGTTGCTATGTAGTCCTGGGCTTTGGAATGTGCCAGTCTGTAACACTCAGTCAGGGACTACTCCTTGCACTGGAAGATCAACAAGACCAAAGAGCGTCTTTCATTGAGTTAATGATCCTCCAGAAACTGTTGATGTTTGTCATGGTGTACATCTCTGGGAACAGCCCATAGAGCACAGAGCCCAGGTCACACAGGTACTATTGATGAACCTCGTCATAAACCATTTCATCTCTCTCTAGACCATCATTGCAAAGGCACATTCCACAAACAGGTGGACAACAGTCTTTTCCCCACCAGAGCACTGAAACAGGGAAACCTGCTGGACTGGCCACCAGTGGTGGGCCTCACTCACTTCCAGTTTAATCCCCTTATTTGGAGATTGCTGCCTCAATTGGTCCTCTGATGGTGGGGGAAGAGGGGGCTGCTGCTGTCTGATGCTATTCCAGCCATGGTTACATTGCAATGGGGACAGAGACAGCTGGGTAGGTGGCAAGCTGCCTACCTGCTGGATTTAACAAATCCTCTTCCCCATCAATCTTACCAGTGGAATATTAAATCCAACCTGCTCAATAATTACTTTGCATCAGTATTTACTGTGGAGGAAAACTGCATGCAGGCCAAGGAAGCCATCATTGAAGCAGAGACAGCAATTCAGCAAAATTAACAGAGGCAATGAGAAAAAGACATGGATTAAACACATTCCCAGCTGGTTTTCATCCCAGCATTTCACAGAACGTTGGTGGCTTAACTATAATCTTCCAAAGTTCTCTTGATTTGAGGACTTGTCCTTTAGATTGGAAAATTGCATGTCAAATGACAGTCTAGGAATAGTGAAGAGGCAACCAGTAAAATACAGATTCAAGTCATATCTGGCACAAAAGATTGTGGAGTTGGAGGTCAATCATCTCAACTCCAGGATATGACTGCAGGAGTTCTTCAGAGCAGTGTCCTTGGTCCTACTACCTTCAGCTGATCTCCCTACCATCATAAGGTCAGAAGTGGGGATGTTCACTGATCATTGCACAATGTTCAGCACCATTCATAACAACTCCTCAGATACTGAAGCAGTCCATGTCCAAGTGCAGAAAGACCTGGACAATATCCAGGATTGGGCTGAAAAGTGGCAACGAACATTCATGCCATGCAAGTGCCAGGCAATGACCATCTTTATAAGACCCTTGTCAGGCCTCATTTGGAGTACTGTGCGCAGTTCTGGTCGCCTCACTATAGGAAAGACGTAGAAGCTATTGAAAGGGTACAGAGGAGATTTACAAGGATGTTGCCTGGACTGGGAGACATGCCTTATGAAGTTAGGTTGAGGGAACTGGGTCTCTTTTCCCTGGAGAGACGTAGGTTGAGAGGCGACCTGATAGAAGTTTATAAAATGTTGAGAGGAATAGATAGGGTGGATTCTCAGAAGCTATTTCCCCGGGTTGAAATGGTCGCTACGAGAGGACACAGGTTTAAGGTGCGGGGAGGAAAGTACAGAAGTGATGTTAGGGGTAAGTTTTTCACTCAGAGGGTGGTGAGTGAATGGAATCGGCTGCCGTCAGTGGTGGTGGAGGCGAACTCGCTGGGGTCTTTTAAAAGACTTCTGGATGAGTATATGGGGTTTTATGGGATTGGGGGTTATAGATAGGTGTTGATGTGATCGGCGCAACTCGTGGGCCGAAGGGCCTGTTTGTGCTGTAGTGTTCTATGTTCTATGTTCTATCTCCAGCAAAGGGGAATCCAACCATTTCCCCTTGACATTGGTATTACCATCACTGACTACCACAATATCAACATCCTGGTGGTAACCATCAACCAGAAACTGAACTGGACTAGCTAGATAAATACTTTGGCTACGAAAGCAGGTCAGAGAATTCTGTGATAAGCAACTCACCTACTAACTACTCAAAGCCTGTCTGCCATCTACAAGGCACAAATCAGGAGTGTGATGGAATACTCTCCATTTGCCAAGATGAGTACATCTCCAACAACGCTCAAGAAGCTAGATACCATCCATGACAAAGCAGTCCACATGATTGGCATGCCATTCATCACCTCCAACATTCAGTCCCTCAATCACTGAAGAACAGTGGCAGCAGTGTGTACCATCGACAAGACGCACTGGAGGAACTCACCAAGATTCTTTAGGCAGCACCTTCCAAACCCAGACCAGCTAAAAAGGCAAGAGCATGGGAGTACTACCACTGGCAAGTACTCCTCCAAGTCATTCACCATCCTGACTTGGAAATATGTTGCCATTTCTTCACTGTTGCGGTCTCAAATTCCTGGAACTCCCTCCCTAACAGCACTGTGGATGTACCTACACCACACAGACTGACGCGATTCAAGAAGGCAGCTCACAACTAGCTTCTGAAGGGCGATTAGGTATGGGCAATAAAAATGCTGACTTTGCCAATGATGCCCAGTCCCCATGGAAGAGTTTTTTAAAAATAGACCAGTTAGTCTAACAGTTATTGGTGGTAATTATGAGAGTCTATACTTAAGCATAGAGTAACTGAAACCTTGCCTAATTTCATTGGATGAGTAAGAGTTTGTATGGATGTGTAGAGTGTAAGTCATGCCTAACAAATCTGATAGAACTAAAGTTATGGGCAGGTGATTGTCTATAGATGTTATTCATA
Source organism: Carcharhinus amblyrhynchos (assembly GCF_965287045.1). NCBI lineage: Eukaryota > Metazoa > Chordata > Chondrichthyes > Carcharhiniformes > Carcharhinidae > Carcharhinus > Carcharhinus amblyrhynchos. The sequence continues at coordinate 2,992,725 of NC_137342.1, read as the reverse complement.
TGCATTTCCAGAAGGCATTTGATTAAATTCCTCAGAAGAGACTGTTAGCTGAAGTTGAAGCTCATTGAATTGAGGGAAAATTATTAACCTGCTTTGTTGTTCGTCCATCGTCATCGATGAGGATCCCGACATCATTAGTCATTTTGAGGCTGGTTGTGGTGTGTCCGAAGGTGACTGATCAGGCCAATTCGGGCACGGAATGTCCTGGCACATATTGGACAGACTTGTGTAGACACTGTAGTTTGTTGCACTGGTGGCTCTGGACTTGCGCAGATCGGGCTTAAGTTGTGCTTCATCAATACACCTTGCTTCGTGAGCTTGACAACCTTTGTGGATGAGGCAGTGCCAGGTAGGGCGATTTTGTGCCAGCACTTCCCAGGTAGTCATGTTCAGCGACTTCAGGGAGGCTTTGAGTGTGTCTTTGAAACATTTCTTCTGCCCTCCATGCGAGCGTCTTCCACAAACCGCCCTGAAAGGATGCGGCATGTTCCCCCACCAAAGGTATTACCCCCTCCCTGACACCCCATACACGCCCTAACCTGCTTTAGAAATTAGCTGAGTGGCAGGAGGTGGGAAATAGAGATAATCTCATTGATAGGATGTGACTAGTGTTGTTTTGCAAGGATCTGTGTTGAGGCCTCAATTATTCAACGTAATAATTAATAACTTAGATTATGGGATAGACAGCCATGTGTAAATTTGTTGATGACAGAAAAATAAGCAGCTTTGTGAGTATAGGTGGAAGAGTAAGATTACAAAGAGATGTTGATAGACTAGGCAAAACTGTGGCAAATGGATCTCCACAAATGCAAATACATGAACATTCACTTTAGGCTACACTAGACAGAATGGAATATTTTCCAGATGGGAAAAGGTAATGGTGGTCCGAAGAGACTTGAGCATGCTGATATATACCTCATTAAGATGGCATGGACAGATACAGAAAATCATCAAAAAAGGTCATAGAGTGGTGGCCTTTCTATCTCGAAGATTCAAATACCAGGGGCTAGGAATTCAATCCTTCTTTGAACTCCTCCCATTGCCTTCTGGCGTTTAATAAATTGACAGATTTGTCCAGTTACCTTCAGCGTCTGTCTCATAAGATTGAAATCAGCTTGACCCAAATCTAGAATCTTAACAGCTCCTTCACCCTTTCAAACATTACATTGAACTGAATCTTATTAAGATCAAGTTCTTTGATTGACTTTCTTGCACCCCTTAGGCTGTTTAGCAAATTTGGATAGCAAACGTTGTCCCCTTGTTCAAGAAGGGGAGTAGAGACCATCCTGGGAATTATAGACCGGTGAGCCTTATTTCTGTTGTGGGCAAAGTTTTGGAAAGAATTATAAGGGATAGGATTTATAATCATCTAGAGAGAAACAAATTGATTAGGGATAGTCAACATGGTTTTGTGAAAGGTAGGTCATACCTCACAAACCTTATCGAGTCCTTTGAGAAGGTGACTAAAGAGGTGGATAAGGGTAAAGCAGTTGACGTGGTGTATATGGATTTTAGCAAAGCGTTTGATAAGGTTCCCCATGGTAGGCTACTGCAGAAAATACGAATGCATGGGATTGAGGGTGATTTAGCAGTTTGGATCAGGCATTGGCTAGCTGATAGAAGACAGAGGGTGGTGGTCGATGGGAAATATTCAACCTGGAGTTCAGTTATAAGTGGTGTGCCTCAGGGATCTGTTTTGGGGCCACTGCTGTTTGTCATTTTCATAAATGACCTAGATGAGGGTGTAGAAGGATAGATTAGTAAATTTGCAGACGACACTAAAGTCGGAGGAGTTGTAGACAGTGAGGATGGATGTTACAGTTTGCAGAGGGACATAGATAAGCTGCAGAGCTGGACTGAGAGGTGGCAAATGGAGTTTAATGCGAAAAAGTGTGAGGTGATTCACTTTGGAAAGAGTAACAGGATTACAGAATATAGGGCTAATGGAAAGACTCTTGGTAGTGTTGATGAGTAGAGAGACCTCAGGGTACATGTGCATTGATCCCTGAAAGTTGGCACCCAGGTTGATAAGGTTGTTAAGAAGGCATATGGTGTGTTAGCTTTTATTGGTAGAGGGATTGAATTTCGGAGCCGTGAGATCATGTTGCAACTGTACAAAACTGTGGTGCGGCTGCACTTGGAGTATTGCGTACAGTTCTGGTTGCCGCATTATAGGAAAAATGTGGAAGCATTGGAAAGGGTGCGGAGGAGGTTTACGAGGATGTTGCCTGGTATGGTGGAAAGATCTGTATAACCAAGGAAAGGCTGAGGGACTTGAGATTGTTTTGATTAGAGAGAAGAAGGTTAAGAGGTGACCTAATTGAGGTATACAAGGTGATCAGAGGGTTAGATAGGGTGGACAGTGAGAACCTTTTTCCTCGGATGGTGATGGCTAACACAAGGGGACATAGCTTTAAACTGAGGGGTGATAATTATAGGACGGATGTCAGAATTAGGTTCTTCACTCAGAGGGTAGTAAGGGCGTGGAATGCCCTGCCTGCAGCAGTTGTGGACTCGCCAACTTTAAGGGCGTTCAAATGGTCAGCGGATAGGCGTATGGATAACATTGGAATAGTTTAGGTTAGAGGGTCATTAGATTGGTTCCACTGGTTGGTGCAAGATCGAGGGCCGAAGGGCCTGTACTGCGCTGTAATGTTCTATGTTCTATGTTTATTGAATCGGGGTCACTTCTAATTGCTAAAGCAAGAGGAAGGAAGCTGGAGGTGCTCAGACTTTTAGTTGGGACACAACAGCCTATTCCCTCTATTTCTCCAGCTCAGAGTGTCGGGGAGGAGACCCAGGACCTGCTCTGAGATGACAGAGAGGAGTCGCGATGATCAATCATTCAGAAGTTGACAGGAAACATTTCCCAGCACTGGATGTGTCAACATCTGACTTTGACCAGGAGCAAATGAAGGATCCAGTCGTATGCAGTGAGGTCATGGTGAGAAAAGGTTGAAAGTAAGGCACAAAGCCCTGCCCCATTTATACAGTAAAGAGTTGCACACACTCAGCAATACGGAGAGGAAATGGAGCAATTTGTGGTGCCATGGAAACGCCGGAGGACAACCTTTGACCTGACCCATCCAAGGATGGAAAAGACTTGAGTGGCCGCTGAGGTGATTCTTAGGCCACGGATGAATGTCCAGAGTGTCAGCTGTGTGGACCCTGGCCTCAGTATTGCCCTCTATTCATTCCTCTGTCCACCACTGGGATGAGGTGCCCTTCAAAAGGATTGCTGTGGACCTCATGGGGTTGCTTGAAAGGTCAGCTTGAGAATACCAGAATATTTTTGTCATCATTGTCTAGGCTACACGGTGAGACTTGGCAATGCCACTAAGGAACACAAACTCACCAGCTGAATTTGTGAGGATGTGATCCAAGATAGGGGTCAAAAGAGATCTCCGTATCTTGCTCCATAATTAGACCTGACGAATCTCTGTGTACCATTCTCAAACCTATAATCTCAATAGAACTCTTAACATTTTTTCATTCACAAAGAGGATGTGCGTATATCTAACAAGGTCAGCATTGATTACCCATTCCAAAGTGCCCTTGATAAGGTGGTGGTGAACTACCTTCTTGAACCTCTGCAATCTATGTGGTATACGTACAGTTACAATGCTGTTAGCTAGGGATTTCCAGGATTTTGATCCAGCGACAGTGAAGGAGTAACGATATATTTCCAAGCCAGGATGGTGAGTGGTTTGGAGGGGAACTTACAAGTAGTGGTGTTTCCTCTGTGTCTGCTGTCCTTGTCCTTCTTGGTTATACAGGTTGCTGTAGCTTTCAATTATTCAATTGTTCTGTGTTTGATGATGTGAGTCTGCTTATTGTTGATAATCACTGGGCTTGATTAATTTCTGATGCAGATGGAGGAGGAGAAAGTGGGTTTCCGGACCTGTGACCTTTGTTTGAACAGAGGGGAGTACGGTAGGATGAGAGAGGAATTGGCGAATGTTGATTGGGGGAGCGCGTTGGAAGGTAGGTCTGCTGAGGAACAGTGGAGGATCTTTAAGGAGATCTTTCTTGGTGCTCAGCAGAAATTTATTCCGATGGTTAAAAAGGATTGTAGGAGGAGAGAGAATCAGCCGTGGATAACGAAGGAGGTAAAGGAAAGTGTTAAATTAAAAGCGGATGCGTTTAGAGTAGCTAAGAGTAGTGGGCGAGAAGAGGATTGGGAGAGTTTAAATGTCAACAAAGAATGTTGATAAAGAAGGGTAGGATAAACTATGAAGCTGGGCTAGCGCTTAATATAAAAAAGGATAGCAAGAGTTTTTATAAATATATAAAAAGGAAGAGGCTGGCTAGGGTGAACGTTGGACCCTTAGAGGATGAGAGGGGGGACTTAGTGGTAGGGGATGGGGAAATGGCTGAGGCCTTGAATAACTTTTTTGTTTCGGTCTTCACGGAGGAGGACGTGAATAATTTGCCGGGTGTTAGCGATGGAAAGATGGTAGGAGTGGAGGGCCTGAATGACATTACTGTTACTAGAGAGGCAGTGCTCGACAGACTGGAGGGACTGATTGTGGACAAGTCCCCAGGACCGGATGGAATGCATCCAAGGGTTCTGAAAGAAATGGCGGAGGTGATAGTGGATGCCTTGGTGGTTATTTTCCAAACGTCGCTGGATTCCGGGGAAGTGCCAGAAGATTGGAAAACGGCTAATGTTACACCGTTGTTTAAGAAGGGTGGCAGGCAAAAGGCGGGGAATTATAGGCCGGTTAGTTTAACGTCTGTTGTAGGTAAAATGTTAGAATCTGTGATCAAGGAGAAAATAGCGAGGCATCTTGAGGAGAATTGTTTGATAGAGCAGATGCAGCACGGTTTTGTTAAAGGGAAGTCGTGTCTGACGAATTTATTGGAGTTCTATGAGGATGTGTCTAGGGCGGTGGATAGAGGAGAGCCGGTGGATGTGGTCTTTCTTGATTTTCAGAAGGCGTTTGACAAGGTACCTCACAAGAAGTTATTACAGAAGGTCAGGGGGCATGGAGTTGGGGGTAGGGTGTTAGCGTGGCTAGAGGATCGGATGTCAAATAAGAGGCAGAGAGTGGGGGTCAATGGGTGCTATTCGGATTGGCGGTTGGTGACTAGTGGAGTGCCCCAGGGATCGGTGCTGGGGCCTCAGCTATTTACCATTTATATAGATGATCTGGAGGAGGGAACCGAGTGTATGGTGTCGAAATTTGCTGATGACACCAAGATTGGTGGAATGGCAAATTGTGCGGAGGGTGTGGAGAGTCTGCAGAAGGATCTAGATAGGCTGGGCGAATGGGCCAGGAAATGGCAAATGGAATTTAATGTTGGCAAATGTGAGGTTGTCCACTTTGGTAGGAATAATGGTAGGAAGGACTATTACTTACATGGCGAAAAACTGCAGCATGTGACAGTGCAGAGGGACCTCGGGGTCCTTGTGCATGAGTTGCAAAAACCCAGCCTGCAGGTGCAGCAGGTGGTCAGGAAGGCTAATGGGATGCTGGCCTTCATAGCGAGGGGGATTGAATATAAAAGTAGGGAGGTCTTGCTGCAGCTGTATAGGGCACTGGTGAGGCCGCAGCTGGAGTTTTGGTCGCCGCACTTACGCAAGGATATTTTGACCTTGTAGGGATTGCAGAGGAGGTTTACTAGGCTGATATCAGAGTTCAGGGGGTTGAACTATGAGGAGAGGCTGAATAAACTAGGCTTGTACTCATTAGAGTTTAGAAGAATGAGGGAAGATCTCATTGAGACGTATAAGATGATGAATGGGATGGATAGGATCGAGGTGGAGAGGCTCTTCCTGCTCAGAAAGGACAGTAGGACTAGAGGGCACAGCCTCAAGATAAAGGGCGAGCGGTTTAGAACGGAGTTGAGGAGGAACTTCTTCACCCAAAGGGTGGTGAATCTCTGGAATTCTCTATCCGTTGAAGTGGTGGAGGCTGCCTCGCTAAATATTTTTAAGACACGGGTTGATAGGTTTTTGATAGGCAAGGGGATTAAGGGTTATGGGGAGAGGGCGGGAATGTGGAACTGAGCCACGACAGGTCAGCCATGATCTTATTGAATGGCGGGGCAGGCTCGAGGGGCTAGATGGCCTACTCCTGCTCCTATTTCTTATGTTCTTATGTTCTTAAGTTAAGCCTGGGTGTGTACTCAGAAGAAAGCTGGCCGCTAGCAGCATGAGAGACCAGACATTAGCACTGTGAATAAATGATATAAGGATGTGCCCTCTCTGCATAGCTCTCAGATATAAAACACACAACAGCCAAGGATTTGTAAGACGCTTTCAAAGGGGCCTTGGTGAGAACATCTTGTAAATGGTACACACTTCTGTCATTGAGCATCAGTGGTGGAGGGAGTGGGTGTTTAAGTTGGTAAATGAGGTGCCAATCAAATGGACTACTTTGTCCTGGATGGTGTTGGTCTTCTTGAGCATTGGTGGTCCTGCAGCCATTCACACAAGTGGAGAGTGTTCCTTCATACTCCTGACTTGTGCCATGTAGATGGTGGGCAGGCTTTGGGGAATCAGGAGGTGAGTTACTCACCACAGGATTCCTAGCCTCTGACCTGCTCTGATAGCCACAGTATTTATATGGCTAGTCCAGTTCAGTTTCTGATCAATGGTAACCTCAGGATGTTGGTAGTGGGGATTTGGTAATGGTAATGCCGTTGAATGTCAAGAGGAGATGGTAGGATTCTCTCTAGATGGAGATGGTAATATCCCACCATTTGTGTAGCGTGAATGTTATTTGTCATTTGCCAGCCGAAGCCAGGATATTGTCCAGATCTTGCTACATGTGAACATGGACTGCTTCATATCTAAGGTGCTGAAAGGTACTGAATGTTATGCAATCATCGGCCAACATCCCCACTTCCAACCTTACGATGGAAGGAAGGTCATTGTGCAGCAGCTGATGATGATCTGGCAGAGGACACTACCCTGGTTAACTACTGCAGTGCTGTCCTGGGACTGATATGATTGACCTCCAGCCACCACAACCATCTTCCTTTCTGCTAGGTATACTCCAATCTGTAATTTCTGGGTTGCTTCTCTCACTGTTCCTAGACCAATTTGATTTGATTTACTATTGTCACATGTACTGGTATACAGTGAAAAGCATTGTTTCTATACAGACAAAACATACTGTTCATAGAGAAGGAAAGTAGAGAGTGCAGAATGTAGTGGTACAGTCATAGCTAGGGTATAGAGAAAGATCAACTTAATGCAAGGTATGTCTATTCAAAAATCTGATGACAGCAGGGAAGAAGCTGTTCTTGAGTCGTTTTGTACGTGACGTCAGATTTTTGTACCTTTTCCCTGATGGGAGAAGCCGGAAGAGAGAATGTACGTGCGGTCCTCAATTATGCTGGCTGCTTTGCCGAGGCAGCGGGAAAACAGTCATCTTACCAACTTGTTACACAGATCCCTTTAACAGAGCATTTACTGAAGATAAATTGACTTTTGAAGCCTGTGAGAGGCTATAGCAATATACAGTCTAATCCTTTGGACTGCATGGGGCTTCAGCCACCTGCCTAAGACTCATAGGCCAAGTACTGAGAAAATGTGTGGTAGCATGCTTGGATGACTTTGTCATCTATTGCACAGACTGGATGCACGTAAGACAGAGGCTGTATTAGGGTGGCACAGTGGTTAGCACTGCTGTTAGCGCCAGGGACCCAGGTTCACTCCCATCTTGGGTTATTGTCTGTGTGGAGTTTTCACATTCTCCCTGCATCTGTGAGGGTTTCCTCCAGGTGCTCCAGTTTCCTCCCACAAAGGTGTGGGGTTAGGTTGATAGGCTATGGCAAAAGTGTGGAGTTACAGGAATAGAGGTGGGCATGGGTGGGATGCTCTTTCAGACAGTTGGTGCAGATTTGATGGGCTGAATGGCCACCTTCTGCACTGTATTCTATGGTTCTAGCCAACCTGATGATATTAGGACTCACGGTATAGGGGTGAAATGTCACTTGGGATTATTAGTGAACAAATACTGAGGACGCACTGTAGGGGGCATGTGGTACTGGTGCCTCAAACCTGATCACAGCTGAGGAGTGCGAATGGAGTTGGGGATTTTGGCATTTATTTTGGCCTTTGCTGCTCCAACTGTCTCCTTTACCAACCTAACTAAAGCAAAAAGGTATCAAGCTGAGAATGCTGGAATTCTGAGGGCGGGGGCTGCATTCACTGACCGAAGCCTTATGTAATAACCCTGTCCTGATGGTCCTGCACTTTAGTCAAAAACTTGCTTTGTAAATTTTGAGAGTAGGTTTGGGAGGTCCATGGGAGAGGATCATTCTACTATGCAGCAGCCCCCCTGTTCTAATGGGATTCCGCTATGGAGTAATCTCCTCTAAATGATTTTTAAGCTAATTCAGGGATTTCCAATCTGCCTAACAGTGTTACATAGAATCTCTACAGTACAGAAAGAGGCTATTCGGCCCATCGAGTCTGCACCGACCACAATCCCACCCAGGCCCTACCCCCATATCCCTACATATTTTACCAGCTAATCCCTGTAATCTACACATCTCAGGACACTAAGGGGCAATTTTAGCATGGCCAATCAACCTAACCCACACATCTTTGGACTGGGGCAGGAAAGCAGAGCACCTGGAGGAAACCCACACAGACATGAGGAGAATGTGCAAACTCCACACAGACAGTGACCTGAGCTAGGAATTGAACCCAGGTCCCTGGAGCTCTGAAGCAGTAGTGCCAACCACTGTGCTACCGTGCTGCCCATGTGTTTTACGTGTACAGAGTGTGACTGATGGGCCACTGCTCCCCTTGCTCGTGTAGCCCTGATCTTTATTCACTCTTGGTACACAGCAGAGTGGACCAGTTGGAGGATCTCCTTTACTGTCCCTGGGACTGGCCAAGGCAATTGGGCCCATGGGTCCAGGCAGTAGGTGCTTGAGGAAGTTTGCACTGTGGTTATATTCAGTCCAGCTGGACATGGACAATGTTCACTTGTACATCTGAGGACTTCAGTGGGCATTGGGAACCAAAGAATTGCTTCATTACCATCCAGAATCGAATTTTTATTTTAAATTTCAATTGTTTATCTTTTTAAGACTTTATTAAAGAAGGGAGCAATGATCACTATATATTGAGTAAATACCTCAGGTTTATATAGAAGAGGTGGGTGAGAGTTGTTTCTGTTCCATTTTATAAATGGAGACCAAAACAAACTGAGCCACCCGGAGCATTTTAAACACTTCAGGGTGCAACCATGATCATTCAGGTGGTTCGCCCAAGCTAGGGTAGAGCCAGTGCGCAGAGTAACCAATAAGCTATAACTGAGGCATATCTCCAACATGATTTGGACAAGACTTCCCAAAAGTATGCAACAATCAAGACACACAAATGCCTATACGAGTACACTCGCCTGCCTTTTGAGGTCTCATCTGCATGTGCCATTATTCATCGGGTCATAGAGAACAAACTCCAAGGGTTACCTCAGTTAGCAGTATACCTGGACAATGTCTTGGTCATAGGAACTTTGGAATGTGAACACCTAGTAAATCTGGAAGAGACCTTGTAGTGATTCTTGGAGGTTGGGGTATGCCTGAAAGGGGAAAATATGTCTTCCAAGCAAGTGCTGTGACCTATTTGGGCTATTGAGTGGATGGCAAGGGCCTTCATCTGGTGGATGACAAGGTGAGGACCATTAAGGAGGGGCCAACTCTAAGGAATCCCAATGAATTAAACAACAACTTTTATCCTCAACTTATTGACTCATTTTGACCCAAAAAGGAACTAACTGGACATGTGAAACCTCCAGTCATGGGGTTGGGTGGTACTGGCACATTGATGGAGAGATGGAATGAAGAGGCTGTATGCACCTAGGACTCTCTCAGACACTGAGGGGGGGGCAGGGTTATTCCCAGATCAAGAAAGAGAGTTGGCAGTTGTGTTTGGTGTTAAAAAATTCCATCAATATGGTATGATGAAAGGGAGGTCTTGCTGCAACTGTACAAGGCACTGGTGAGGCCACAACTGGAGTACTGTGTGCAGTTTTGGTCCCCTTATTTGCATAAGGATATATTGGCCTTGGAGGGAGTACAGAGAAGGTTCACCAGGCTGATATGGAGATGAGGGGGTTAGACTATGAGGAGAGATTAAATAGACTAGGCCTGTACTGGTTGGAGTTTAGAAGGCTGAGGGGGGACCTTATAGAGACTTACAAGATAATGAAGGGGCCAGATAGGGTAGAGGTAGAGAGATTCTTTATGCCCAGAAAGGAAACCAGAACTAGAGGGCAGAGCCTCAAAATAAGGGGCGGGGGGTGCAGTTTAGAACAGAGTTGAGGAGGAACTTCTTCACTCAAAGGGTGGTGAATCTCTGGAATTCTCTGTCCATTGAAGTGGTGGAGGCTACCTCATCGAATATACTTAAGTCACGGGTAGATAGATTTCTGATAGACAAGGGAATTAAGGGTTATGGGGAGAAAGCGGGAAAGTGGAACTGATCCACTTCAGATCAGCCATGATCTTATTGAATGGCGGGGCAGGCTCAAAGGGCTACATGGCCTACTCCTGCTCCTATTTCTTATGTTCTTATGATAGGTGCTTTGTCACAGTGACTGATTATAAAGCATTGCTGGGACTTTATAAAGAAAACAAGGCAATAGCCGCTATTGCCTCCATCCTTGTTTCTGGTGGCTATTGAGTACCTCCTAGAGCACCACCCCAGGACCCGGATAGTTAACACTAATGCACTGAGTCGCCTGCCATTTCCAATCAGCCCAGCTTTGTTACCAGCTGTGGAAGAGATCGTGCTGACCCTCAATTTTGTGGATACCTTGCCGGTGTCTGCAAAGCAAATCAAAGCCGAGACACAAAAGGACCCAGTCCTGTCTAAATGAAAAGATATAGGGTGGAATTCTTCGGCCGTTCATGCCGGCAGCACAGCCCCACCCACGGGTTTCCCGCCAGCGTGGGGTGAACATCAATGGGAATTACTATTGACAGTGGGGGAACCAGAGAATCCCACCGCTAGCAAACAACATGCCGCCTCCTGAGCAGGAAACACGTGTCTGGGAGGCTAGAGAACCTCGCCCATTATGCGGTACAACACAGATATTAGAGGAAGGTTTTTCACACAGAGGGTAGTGGGGGTATGGAATGCTCTGCCAAGTAAGGTGGTGGAGGCAAACACGCTAGAGTCCTTTAAGAGTAACTTAGACAGGCATATGACTGAGTTGGAGATGGGTGGATATAGGAGAACCTTTTAAATAAGGGTCATTAGCATTGGGGCGTCCCTGGTAATGTAAATGGGTATGGTATGATAATAATGTTTTTTTTTTCTCTTTCATACACAGGTTTTAAGTCGGTCCACCTCGTGTCCCACGAGGGGCATACACGCGATGGGTCGTACTGGGGCTGCTCTTGGTTGTTCGAAATTGGCCTAGTGCTTCATGTCGTTAGTGTGTGCCTAAACTGGACAAGATACTGGGCAAGACGACAGCTCAGTGACTATCGCTGATTGCTGTGCAGACACATGGACTTGGACCGGTGTCTGTGGGAGTTTGCGCATTCTCCCCGTGCTTGCGTGGGTTTTCTCCGGGTGTTCCGGTTTCCTCCCACACCCCAAAGATGTGCTGTTAGGCTGATTGGCAGGAATGAATTGTCCCTAAATCAGTTTCCCTCAATCTGGATGGCCATAAAACATTAGATAGGGGTCATGAGTAGAGAGGTGGACTGGTGGTGTTGAGATGGTGGCGCGGGCTCGTTGGGCCGAAAGGCCTGTTTCCCGGGCTGATTTTGTTCTTTGTTCTTCTTTCTTTGTTCTTTATTACATGGGGGATTCAGAGGACACCGTCAGATGAAATGAAACACTACGTGATGAAGAAAGATGAACTCAATGTTGAGGATGACATCATCCTCTGGGGTTACCCATAGCTGTCCCTCAGCCAGATAGATGTCCAATACTTACGGAATTACACTATGGACACTGTGGGATTTTGAAGATGAAAATGTTACTCAGGAGCTAAGTGGCCCATCCTTGATGCAGACATTCCTGACTTGCTGAGACAGAGTGAGTTGTGTCAAGAGAATCAAAAACTTCCCCTCCCTCAGCCTCTGTACATCCATGGCAGTGGCCTGGTAGGCCCTGGGCGAGAGTGCATATGGACTTTGTCAGGCCTTTTATGGGTTCCATGTTCTTAAGTATAGTTGATGTACATTCCAAATGGCTGGAGATACATCGCATGGGCTCCATCACTTCCCATGCCACCATTGTGAATCTACAACAAAGTTTCTGCTCTGACAATGGCACTGCCTTTACCAGCACCGAGTTCCGGACCTTCATGCTTTCCAATGGAATCAAACCTTAAGGCAGTTCCCCTTCACCCGTCTTCGAATGGGTTGGCTGAACGAATGATGCAGACTTTTAAGCTCGGCATGAAAAAGCAACTTGCAGCATTGATTTTTTTTCGACTATCAGACTACCCCTCAGGCAAGGGTAGGAATCGCCCAGTGGAATTGTTAATGGTTCAGAAAAGATTAAGCTTACTGCCCCCAAACCTGACGGGCTGGGGGGATTCCCAACAAGAGAACCAGAAGAGGAACTATGACTCTGCAGGACCGAAAGAACATTCAAAACCGGCAATTCAGTCCTGTGAGGAACTTTGGGAATGACCTCAGTTGGGCCCTGGAATTATAACAGAAATGGGCCCACATCTTATAATGGACAAAATTGTCAGGAAACACATTGATCACCTCAGGAGTAGGGAGCCTGGGCCAGTGCAGGCCTCATTACCAGCCATGGGGATGACCACTGCTGGTGCTGAGCCATGATTAGAAGCTGACCTCTGGGTAATGAGGACATAGATTCTAAGATGGAAGTGAAAGAGACTGATGCCCCATCTGAAGTGAGACCTCAGGAAGAACCACTTTACACCCCCAGATCCAGTCCTGTCTCCAACCAATCTCAGGTCTATTGCTAAGCAGCAGAAAAGACCGTCTTGTGGCGGGGTTGCAGGGGAAGAAATGGACTTGGCAGGGCAGGAGGAATGTTCTGATGGCTATGGAGGATTATCAGTAGATCTCCCTGTGGGCCTTGTAATGTACAAGCTCCTCTATTAGGGGAGTGGTGGCTCACCCGATGGGGAAGGAGCAGCAAGGATTTAAAACCAGCCGGATCCACACAGCCCAGTAATTGAAGGATTCTGGGGTGACTTGTACACTATAACCGCTGAGTGGCCAGCACGCTGTAAATAAAGGGTGATGGTGAGGGATGACTGGCCTCAGCGAGATTGTTACAACTGTGTTTGTACTGCATCAGTCTTTTCTAGACTAATTCCTTTCCCTCTCACTCTCAAAGGCTGTGCCAGGCTCAGTGAACTGCATTCACTATCCCCCTGAGCTTTAACTCAAATAGCTGGAGATTTGAATGAACAGTGTAGCTGCAAAAATATCTAATGAGATAAGCCAAAGATATGTGGATTAGGTTGATTGGCCATGCCATAAAATTGCCCCTTAGTATCCTGAGATGTGTAGGTTAGAGGGATTAGTGGGTAAAATGTAGGGATATGGGGGTAGGGCCTGGGTGGGATTGTGTTCGGTGCAGATTTGATGGGCTGAAGGGCCTCTTTCTGCACTGTAGGGTTCTATGATTCAATGAAGCAAGATGTATCTTAATGGAGTGAGACATTCCAATTAACTCTGTTAGTATTCAAATTAATTCACTCAAATTTCTGTTCACACTTAACAGTCTGCATTTATGTAGCACCTTTAACATAATAAAAATGTCACAATGTTTCATAGAAGCATCTTGAGATAATATTCAACCCCTAAGAATGAGATTTGTAGATGAGTTTCCAGGAGCTTCTTAAAGAGGTACAGAGGGTGAAGATGTTGAGCAGTTATGGAGTGAATTCCAGAACTGAGGACTTAAGTGGATGCAAGCGCAGCCCATCGTGCAGAGAAAGGAGTACGGGGGTCATAAGAACATAAGAAATAGGAGCAGGAGTAGGCCATCTAGCCTCTCGAGCCTGCCCCGCCATTCAATAAGATCATGGCTGATCTGTCGTGGCTCAGTTCCACATTCCCGCCCTCTCCCCATGACCCTTAATCCCCTTGCCTATCAAAAACCTATCAACCCGTGTCTTAAAAATATTGAGCGAGGCAGCCTCCACCACTTCAACGGGCAGAGAATTCCAGAGATTCACCACCCTTTGAGTGAAGAAGTTCCTCCTCAACTCCGAGAGGACAGCAAAGATCTCATGCCTTGTCATTCCTGCATTGTTGTTAACCCTTCAACACTAGTCAAGATGATAGCACAGACAAGACTGTTAATGGAGAAGTGAGTTAGCCCCTAATATTTTTAAATTGATTTTTAATCATTTATAGGATATGGGCATTGCTGGCTAGACCAGCATTTATTGCCCATCCATAATTGCCCTTGAGAAGGTGGTGGTGAGCTGCCTTCTTGAACCATTACAGTCCACAGCGCTGTTAGTGAAGGAGTTCCAGGACTATGACCTAATGACAGTGAAGGAATGGCAATATATTTCCAATTCAGGATGGCGAGTGGCTTGGAGGAGAACCTCCAAGTGTTGGTGTTCCTGGGTATCAGCTGCCCTTGTCCTTCTATATTGGAGTGGTCATGAGTTTGGAATCTAAACCTTGGTGAGTTGCTGCAGTGCATCTTATAGATGGTGTACGCTGCTGCCACTATTCATTGGTGGTGGAGGAATTAAATAGTTCTGGCATGGATAACAATCAAGTGGGCTGCTTTGCCCTGGATGTGGTGTTGAGCTTCTTCAGTGTTGTTGAAGCTGCACTCATTCAGCAGATGGATAGTATTCCATTGCACTCCTGACTTCTGACTTGTAAATGATCAAAGGCTCATTCATGTAAATGATCAAAGTAAATGATCAAATGATCAAAGGGAGTCAGGGGGTGAGTTACTTGGCACAGGATTCCTAGCCTTTGACTTGCTCTTGTAGTCACAGTATTTAAATGGCTAGTCCAGTTCAGTTTCTGGTCAATGGTAATCCCCAGGAAAAAGTTAAGTTAAAGTTTATTTATTAGTGTCACAAGTAAGCTTACATTTACATTGCAATGAAGTTATTGTGAAAATCCCCTAGTCACCACACTCCAGCACCTGTTCAGGTACGCTGAGGGAGAACTTAGCATGGCCAGTCCACCTAACCAGCATGTCTTTCAGACTGTGGGAGGAAACCAGAGCACCCGGAGGAAACCCACACAGACATGGGAAGAACATGCAGCTAGTGACCCAAGCCGGGAATTGAACCCCAGTCCCTGGTGCTGTGAGGCAGCAGCGCTAATCACTGTGCCATCCCAGATGTTGATAATGGAGGATTCAATGATGGTAATGCTATTGAATGTCAAGGGATGATGGTTGGATTTTCTCTTGTTGGAGATGGTCATTAACTGGCCTGTGTGCTGTGAATGTTACCTGTCACAGTAACATGGAGCTGGGATGAAGATTTCCAACCAGAACAATCATCTTCCTTTGTGCTAGCTTTGACTTCAACCAGCGGAGGGTTTTCCTGATTCCCATTGACTCCGGTTTTCCTAGAATTCCTTAATGCCACACTCAGTCGGATGCTGCCTTGATGTCAAGGGCAGTCACTCTCACCTTACCTCTGGAATTCAGCTCTTTTGTCCATATTTAAACCAAGGATGAGGTCAGGAATTGGATGACACTAGCAGAACCCAGACTGAGCATGCATGAGCAGGTTATTGCTGAGAAACTGTTGATGACGCCTTCCATCACTTTACTGATGATCAAGAGTAGACTGATGGGGTGGTAATTAGCTGAGTTGGATTTGTCCTGCTTTTTGTATACAGGACATACCTGGGCAATTTTCCACATTGCTGGGTAGATGCCAGTGTTGTAACTGTACTGGAAGAGCTTGGCTAGGGGAGTGGCAAGTTCTGGAGCACAAGTCTTCAGTACTATTGCCGGAATATTGTCAGGGCCCAGAGCCTTTGCAGTATCCAGTGTCTTCAGTCATTTCTTGATATCACGTGGAGTGAATCGAATTGACAGACAATTGATATGTGAGATGCCGGAGGAGGCCGAGATGGATCTTCTGGCTGAAGATTGCTGTGACTGCTTCAGTCTTATCTTTTGCACTGATGTGCTGGGCTCCTCATTGAGAATGGGGATATTTGTGGAGCCTCCTCCTCCAGTGAGTTGTTTAATTGTACGCCACCATTCACATGCTGCTGAGCATTGGTACCAGATTTGTTCCCTTGTTTGCTTTCTGACCTCTGTGTTTGGACAGGAAGATATTCTTTGTTGTGTGCTAACAGACAAATAGTTGGTGCAGTAGAAAGTGACCAGGTTGAGTGTCAACTGAGAGAGGTCAGTTCTGAGTGCATTGACCATCTCCAATAGTCACTCTCAACAGTACTTTTCCCAAATTCAGGACGAACAACCCGTGAAAACCATTTGCCCTGATTATAATCCCTGAAGCAATGGACCACAAACTCTTCCTCCCACAAGTAGCTTCATTAAAAAACAAAACTGTGAAATAATGCTGCCAGTGTAATATTGAATATATCAGTTCAATAAGCTAAATTTCCATTCAGTGAATTAATACAGACTTGACTGATTATTATATTTTTCAAAATTCAAGTTATCAGCTTTATTCAGTAATGCAGCTTGCAGGAAAATTCCTGCAGATGTCTCATGTTAATAAAGCCAACAAGGGTTAAAATGTCAACATTGTTAACCAAGAACTAATTCTAGGGATCTGTGGAGAGGAGAAAGAGCAAAGGAAATTGGAGTGAAGATCTGAGGGATTGAGAAGTGAAGCATGCACACAGGAGAAAGAATCAAACGGGCATTATGAAAACTAGCTGTTGAACTGATGGGTGGAGTCAGACCAGAGACTCCTCCTGACGGCAAGACACTAAACCCTCTGAGCTGTACATGTGATCACCCTTATCAGCCAAAAACTATGAACACAATAAAGCTGGGAATCCCCAAGATACGAATACGACAAAACACAAATTAGGGAAGCAAAACTCAATTAGTGGGAAGCCCAGTTGATCCAATGGAAGAAAGCACCTAATATTCTCTTACTGCGTTTCAACAGCACCCAAATGAGACAAATGATACCAAATCAAACCATAGAATCCCTACAGTGCAGAAAGAGGCCACTCGGCCCATTGAGTCTGCACTGACCACAATCCCATCCAGGCTCTATCCGCATAACCCCAAGTATTTATGCTGCTAATCCCCCGACACTAAGGGGCAATCTAGCATGGCAAAGCCACCCAACCTTCATATATTTGGAGTGTTAGAGCAAACCAGAGCATCTCCACGCAGACGTGCTGAGAACGTGCAAACTCCACACAGACAGTAACCCAAGGCCGTAATTGAATCCGGGTCCCTGGTGCTATGAGGCAGTAGTGCTAACCACTGTGCCACCATTACTTCAACACATGATGGACATTCATCATTCCACAGCAAATAAACGAGTGACTAGCCGTAGCAACCTGCTGGGGCCTGCAGAGTAGGTGCATAGCAATAAAAGGGCACCTATGCCAGGCAGATGCATTGACAACGAGGGGACACAGCAGCCTTGACATGTTCTCTCCAACACCTCCTAGAGATCTCCAGTGTTAGTGTGATTTTAACATGAATTCACAAAGATCGTTCCCATTCAGCAAGGTCACATTGTCCAATTTAACCCCCCCCACACACACAATAACTTGCATTTCTATAGTGCCGTAGCTTTGTAAAGATGTTGCTAGATACTTTGTGGGATTGTTATCTGATTAAAATTTGACACCGAGTCATTTGAGTAGATTTCACACAGGTAGGTTTTAAGGAGAGAGAAGTTGGTGTGAGAATTCCGGAGCTTAGGGCTGAGATAGTTGAAGGCACCATCACTGATGTTGAGCCAAAAGAAGTGGGGGAACATGCAAGAGGCCAGATTGGAGGAAGACAGAGACTGGGCTATTGGGCTGCAGGTTACAGAGATCCAGAGCAGGGAGTTGAAACATGAAGAATCACAATTTTAAATTGAGGCACTATTGGACTGGCAGTGGCAGTGGGTGATAGGGACTCACAGGGCAGCAGATGGGCTTCACTCGCACCTCTCTCTTTTTAATCAGAGTGAAAGTTTGTCACGGTTTGTGATTTTTCAAGAGAAGTGCTGCTGGGTGTGGGGCGAGTTTGTGAAATCATGATTTATAATGGTTTGCTGTTTAATCCTGTGGCTGTGAGGGGCTGCTGTCAGAGGCTGAGGGGAGGGCGAGGATTGCTTCTGAACCAGGCAAATATCAGGGGGTGGAGTGGGTGGGGGGGGGAGGTTGGTGCACATGAAGAGTTTGTGCCACTACCTTCCCCAGATGCCCAAGGATTAAAACAAACCTGGTGACTGAGTTGATATCTGCCACTTGCGAGGCAGCCTAGTGTTTGAGATGCTTGAGAATTGTCTGCACAGTGTGTGTACTAACACAGGGGTGAGAGTGCAGACAGAGAACATGTTGCACTGTCTGACGCTTGTTGAACGTCTCCTGGTGAGAGAGGGAGGGAGGACCATTTGAGGTGGCATTAAACCCCTCCCTGTGATGTTGGGCCTGAGTGCTGAGGTCCTGACGTCTGGTGGAACTGGGAGTGCAGAGTGTGGACACTGTAGAAGGAGGGAGAGGGAGGGGGGAGACTTGTTTACACAGACTGTAGAGACCTGGGGGAATAATGCGGAAAGGAAGTAATCCCGAGCTCTTGTCTGCCTGATCCAGCTTCCTGCTCAGAAGGATCCAGTTACAGCAGCAGAACATTTCAGACGTGTGTCAGCATGGAAAAAAGAAGCAGTTTGCATCGCTGATCGGATCGGAGGGACAACTCATCCCCACACAATAACAAGAGGCTGTAACTGGCGGGTATGTGAACATTACAAACAACTCTCACTCGCACACACTCACAACTCCCGCAGCAGAGGCCGGATGTCGGACACAGTTAGGCTGGGGGAGAAGTATTCGCCTTTCAGTCTCTCTCTGAAAGTTTCTTTGCTGTGAGTGCGAATTCCGGGCCTGGGGCAGGGGAGGATTGTCCAGGCAGCCAGTGGCACGGAGTGGTGGTGGTGGGGGGGGGGGATTCAATCAAAGTTTCACTTTGTATTTTTGTCTATAATCATTATAGAGGGAGGGTAAAAACTCCCCAGGAGAATACCAGTGAAATATTTGTGTGTGTGTTTTAGGGAGTCAGGTAAATGATGTTTGAGTTTGAGGGGAGCTGTCTGTAACGGGGGCGGGCGGGCGGGCGGGGGGATGCTGTGGGTGTGGAGCAATATTTGTGATTTAAGGGCTGTATTTGGGACGTGTGGGGCTTGGGGTGCATGAGGTTGGGGTTGAGGGTTTATGGGGCTGAGGTATGTGTACTTTTGGGTTTGGGCTGTGTTTATTTTGAGTTGTGTGTATTTTGAGTACTTTGATGCGTGTGTACTTTGAAACTGTATTTTGGATCCTGTGTATTTTGAGACGTGTGTATTTTGGATCCTGTGTATTTTGAGATGTGTGTATTTGGATCATGTGTATTTTGAGACGTGTGTATTTTGGATCCTGTGTATTTTGGAACCTGTGTATTTTGAGATGTGTGTATTTGGATCCTGTGTATTTTGAGACGTGTGTATTTTGGATCCTGTGTATTTTGAGGTGTGTGTTTAAGGTTCTGTGTATTTGGGGTGTGGGATTGAATTATTTCGGTTCGGGATGTATTAGGTTTGAGGAAGGTGTGTGGGATTAGAGTGTGTGTGGTTGGGGAGGCTGCTTTCTGAATGTTCCTCGCCTGTCTAGAAACAGCAAAGACTTAATTGCTTTGAGCTTCCGGTTTAAAACTGGCAGCAAGCAACATACTGGGAGTGAGTCACTGGTGGAAACAAAGAGTCTCTTGGTCTCCAAGTGCAAGGGGCAGTGAGGTTAACTCTTTGCTCCCCAGCCCCTGTCTGCTGCCCAGGGGCTTTGGAGGCGGGGTGGTGGGGGGGCGGTGGGGTGGAGTTAGGCTGAAGTTTGTAGTCTCTATGTAATGCGATGCTCCATGAGGGTGTGAGTTGCGTTCCCTGAATTTTCCATTTGCTGTAGCAGGAGAGAGTATGTTTAGTCACGATTTAGCAATGTCTGCACATATAGCACCTAAATCTCATTAAACTGTTTTGCCTCTGCAAGACTGTACTGTTTTGTAAAGGCAATAGGGAATATAGGGAATGTGTAAGTAAGAAAATAAATGATGTTGGGTTTATCCTAGGACTCGTGAAAGATTGATGGCCACTAGACCCAGACTGGCCTGAACAATGAGAAACATGGAGGAGGCCATTCAGCCCCTCAATTCTGTTCCACCATTCAATCAGATCATGTCTGATCTGCTGTTATCTTTCCCAGAGGATTGTTGCTGACAGTTACTGTCACTCACACAGGGTCTCCTTAGAATCATAAAATCATACAGTGCAGAAGAGGCCCTTCAATCAGTCAAGTCTGCACCAGCATGGGGGAAATATCTGAACTCTCACCTAATCCCACTTGCCAGCACTTGGCCCATAAGCTTGAATGTTATGATATTTCAAGTACTCATCCAGGAACTTTTTAAAGGATGTGAGGCAACTTGCCTTTACCACTCTCCCTGGCAGCCCATTCCAGACCACCACCACCCTTTAGGTAAAAAGGTTTTTTTCTCACATCTCCCCTGAACCTCCTGCCCCTCACCTTGAACTTACGTCCCCTCATGACTGACCTTTCAACTAAGGGGAACAATCCACCCTGTCCATGCCCCTCATAATCTTGTACACCTCGATCAGATCGCTTCATAGTCTTCTCTGCTCCAACAGAAACAACCCAAGCCTATCCAACCTCTCTTCATAACTTAAATGTTCCATCCTGGGCAGCATCCTGGTAAATCTCCTCTGCACCCCTTACGGTGCGATCACATCCTTCCTATAATGTGGTGACCAGAACTGCACACAGTACTCCAGCTGTGGCCCCACCAAAGTTCTTTACAACTCCATTATGACCTCTCTGCTTTTGTAATCTATACACCGATTGATAAAGGCGAGTGTGCCATATCGCCTTATTTTCACCACCCTACTAATATACCTTTCCGTCTTCAGGGATCTATGGACTAACTTGCCAAGGTCCCTTTGTTCCACAGAACTTCCCTGTGTCCTACCATTCATTGAACACATCTGTCCTTCTGTTCAATCTGATCTTTCCCTAGCCTTACAGTCAATTGGACCCTCAGAGGTTGGCACCATCCAAATATTAACAGCTTCCTACTGGGTGATGGGAATGCGGAGCTCGGGAGTTGTACTTTCAGTATTGACAAGTGTTGATGATGCATCAAAATATATTGAGCAATATTCACTGGCATATTTATATTGGTAAGGGAGAGAGAACCTGCATTTATATACCACCTTGCACATCCTTAGGAATTCCAAATAACTCTATAACCAATTATGTACTTTTGAAGTGCGCTGTGGGAAATCATAGAATCATAGAACCCTACAGTGCAGAAATGTGGACTTACACACAGCAAAGAGGGCTTGGTGGGCCGTGCAGCCCCTGAAAGGGTATTGAGTGCATATCCCTCTGATCAGCCTCTCCTCTGGGCAGGTTCTGCTCTCCGCCTCACCCACAGTGTTACTGCATGGCTGCTCTGCCTGAATCTTTCCTGGTGTTCAGGACCAAGTAATCTGTCTAGTTAAGTGGTCAAGAATCTGTATGTGGGACCCCAGTTAGGCAAAACTGTGCCCTCATCAACAACAATGGAATAATGAGCAGGGTATCTATTTGGGAGATAAATATTGGCCAGGGCACCAGTAAAAATCATCTTTGCATCAAATTAGAAGCGGTGCTTCCTCAGACCCGGGGTTGCTTTGTGCAATTGACCATTAGAAAATAATTAGATTGAGCCATTCCTTGGCAGTTTTCAGTCTTACACAACAGTGGAGTGCAGTGTTTTAGTTAGCCATGTGTGTAGCTTCACCTGGTGTGCTGCACAGGAAGACAGTGGGCTGAGAAGGTGCACGGCTCAGGTTTGAAATATGACATCTTTTCTCTGACTCAAATCTTACATAAACACCGACTGAGATGCAGCATGAACAAAGTTTCTAACTGGCTTGGAATAGACACAGTCCAAACAAGACTATTGAAGGAGCTTAAATAACCTAAATCTTTTAAAATTTAGTTTACACAGAATTATTTTTCCCCTTCTCTTTAATTTTCCTGTGTGGTGCTGTGAAGTATTATGAAAGGAAATCCACAGTTAGACAGTTTCACAGTTTATTGAGCTGCTGAACAGGCTGCAATCTGCAGGAAGTGCTTTCAGGAAATTACTACCTAAATCCTGTGAGTGACAAAACATGCAAAAAAATCATAAACAACTGTGGGCCACAATGATCTTTACACTAGAATGTGTAACTCTCAAATTATTTTATTAATCATGTACTTAAGAAATGAAAAATCAAATGACTGGGTAATGATATTAATATGCCTGAATAATTCAGTTCATGTATGCTGGACATGAATTGTAAATTTATTTGTATTTTAAGTCTTAGATCTGGACATATTCTTGTTAACTTTTCCCATTAGTTCCCGTAAGTTCCAGGATCACTTTTATAATGGACACTGTCTATGTAAACATATCACACTGTCATTATATCTTCCTTCCAATAGTAGCATTATAGTGCCACAGAGCACTGAAATTCGGCTCATCTTCTTGTATGTAATATGGAGGGAGGCATTCGTTGATATTAACAATGTTAGATGAAGCACAAACATTGAACCTTATTACACGTTCTTATGATTTTTTGGTGATTTATTTTTCTGGACATTTTCCACTTACTCCTGTTGTCAAATATTACAATCTGATGCAGGTTCTGCCCACCAGGTGGCTCCATGGATTGGGTTTCTGGAATCTATCCCAAGTTGCCCTCGAGAAGGTGGTGGTGAGCTGCTTTCTTGAAACACTGCAGTCCATGTGGTGTAGGTGCACCTACAGTGCTGTTATGGAGGGACTTCCAGGATTTTGCCTCAGCAACAATGAAGGAACGGCAAAGTATTTCCAAGACATGCTGGTTAGGTGCATTGATCCGAATAGGCGCAGGAGTGTGACAACTAGGGGAATTTCACAGTAACTTCATTGCAGTGTTAATATAAGCCTTACTTGTGCCTAATAAATAAACTTAACTTGAAGTCAGGATGGTGAGTGACTTGGAAGGGAACTTCCAGGTGGTGGTGTTCCCAGGTATCTGCTGCCTTTGTTTTTCTAGATGATAGTGGATGTGGATTTGAAAGGTCCTGCCCAAGAAGCCTTGATGAGTCCCTGAGTAGGCTTTCTGTGAGACTTCCTTGATTTCTGGCACTAAATTGTCAGCACTCAACATAGCACTTTTCACCTCTTCATAGCTTGTTGCAGATTTAGTCAAGATGGTCAGATAGCATCTTTAATACCCTGGGGCTTCTCCACTTTATAATGGACATGAAATTCTGCCTTCTTAGCTATGGCTTTTAGTGGTTCTGTGATTAGGGATACTAACTTAGCTAAAGTTAAGTCCTGTTGCATCAAAGATTTTACGTGGAAGTCAGACATCTTACTTTCATTTGTTAGTATCCACAAAGCTTGCTGTTAAAATCCATTTTGTTTTTGTTTCAACAATTGTGGTTATATCCCATTCTACTTCAAATTATCCTTTAAAGTCAGGTTTGGCCTGTTTCTTGCAACAGATTTGACTCCCACATGCAGCTCCTAATTTTGTCTTTTCCTACCCTTGCAGTGAATATTCCAATTGAATAATTCAGTAGCAAACTTTTGTGAGTTTAAAAGTAAAGAGGGTTATTTATTCTAACACACTTGTCCTGAATTAATGTGGTATCACATCCTCGGTCTCACATGTACATAACTATGCACATACCTATTCTTGTAGTTTTATATTCATGAGGCTAGTCTTCAGGTGAACAGTGAAACTTGAACAGGTTAAGTACTTTGGCTACTTGATGATTTGCAGCTAGTTTCAGAGTCTGGCTCTGAGACTGATTGGCAATTGATGGTCCTAATGGATCTGCTGGGTCCTGCAGCAATGAAGCTACAGTGCTTGAAACAGCAATCACAGTACTGCTGGTTAACACTCCTCGGCGGCATAGTGGCATAGTGGTTAGCACTGCTGCCTCACAGGTCAGAGACTGTTTTCCTCCCACAGTCCGAAAGAATTGCTGGTTAAGTGCATTGGCCTTGCCAAATTCTTCCTCAGTGAACCTGCTTCCACCACCTCTTCTGGCAGGATGGTCCAGGCTGCCACCACTCTGTGTAAAAATTTCCCCCGCACGTCATTTTTAAACTTTCCTCCTCTCACCTTGAACCTATGCCCCCTTGTAATTGACACTTCCACCCTAGGAAAAAGCCTCTGACTATTCATCTTGCCTATGCCTTTCATGATTTTGGAGACTTCTATCAGGTCTCCCTTCAGCCTCCGTCTTTCCAGTGAAAACAATCCTAGTTTATTCAACCTCCCCTCATAGTCAACACCCTTGGTGAACTTTCTTTGCACTTTCTCCAAAGCTCCCACATCCTTCTGGTAGTGTGGTGACCAGAAATGCATGCAATACTCCAAATGTGGCCTAACCAAGGTTTTATATAGCTGCAACATGATTTCCCAACTCCTGTACTTAATGCTCCGGCCGATGAAGGCAAGCATGCCATATTCCTTCTTAATCACCTTGGCCACCTGTGTTGCAAAGCCAAGTCCTCCTGTATGTTAATATTCCTAAGGGTTCTGCCATTTACAGTATAATTCACACCTAAATTTGATCCTCCAAAATGCATCACCTTGCATTTGTCCGGATTAAACTCCATCTGCCGTTTCTGTGCCCAAGTCTCCAATCTGTTTATTTCCTGTTGTATCCTCTGACAATCCCCGGCACTATTAGCAACTCCACCAATCTTCGTTTCATTGCAAACTTACTAATCAAGCCCCCCACATTGTCCTCTGGATCATTTATATTTTTAATAAACAGACCCTGCACTGATCCCTGTGGAACACCACTAGCTACAGATCCCCATTCTGAAAAATGCCCTTCTACCGCTACTTCTATTACCAAGCCAGTTCTTCATCCATCTAGCCAGCCCACCCCCCAAATCCCATGTGATGTTAGTTTTTGTACCTGTCTGCCATATGGGACCTTGTCAAATATCTTACTAAAGTCCACATAACCCACATCCACAGTCCTTTCCTCATTAAGTATCTTTGTCACCTGTTCAAAAAACTCACTCAAGTTGATGAGACATGACCTTTTCTGTATAAAACCATGCTGGCTGTCACTAATAGTCCATTTTCTTCCAAATATGCATATATCCTGTCCCTCAGTATCTCCTTCAAAAGCTCCCCACCACTGACATCAGGATCACCAGCCTATATTTTCGTGGACTATCCCTGCTTCCTTTCTCAAACAAGGAAACAACATTGGCTATTCTGCAGTCCTCTAGAACTTCATCTGTGGTCAAAGAGGATATGAAAATAAGGCCCCAGCTATTTTCCCCTGGCCTCCCACAGTAACCTAGGATTGATCCCATCCAGCCGTGGACTTGTCTATCTTAATGCAATTTTGGATACCCAACACTTTCTACTTTGATATATTGACATTCTCTAGAGCATTCACACACATATCCCTGACCTCAGCATCCATCATGTCTTTCTTCTTGGTGAATACCATTACAAAGTACTCATTAAGGATATCACCCGCTTCCTGTGGCTCCAAGCGTAACTTCCCTTTATTGTGCTTGAATGAGACTACTCTTTTTCCTGCTACCCTCTTACTCCTCATATATGCATAAAAAGCCTTGGGATTCTCCTTGACCCTGTTTGCTAACAACATTTTGTGGCCCCTTTTAGCCCTCCTAATTCCACGTTTAAGTTCCTTCCTACTTTCATTATACTCCTCAAGGGCCTTGCCAGTTTTTAGATGCTTAGGGCTATCTTTTGCTTCCTTTTTCCTTTGATTAAGCTTATTATTTCCCTTGTCATTCAGGGTTCCCGAATCCTGCTATTTCCATCCTTCATTTTTGCAGGGACATGCCTGTCCTGTACTGCAATCAACTGGCCTTTAAAAGCCTCCTGCTTGCCAGACATGCCACTCCCAATTCACATCCCCCAGTTCCTGTCTAATCTAAGCCTACTTGTGACACTAATAAATGAACTTTAAAAAGTTCTGAAGTCCCCTCAGTGTAGTTTGGATGGGAGATGTGATGAAATGGGAAGGTGGTAGTGGCCATTGAGCTTCACTAGTAATAAACATGCTGTTGGCCAATCCTTGAACAATAAACTGTGTGAATTCCACAAACGACTGTGAGGTACTCTCAAATAAGTTCATACTTATTTAGGTATCTACTGGAGACTAAATACTGTCTGTAGTCCAGATGTGAAAAATCACATGATTTACATCTATTTGTGTTGAATTTTTAAAAGTATTGATTGAAAGTTCATAACATGGCATGTCTGTGCTGGACATGACAGTATTCCAGAATGGAGCATGCACAAACATGTGCCGGAAAATTCCAAAGATTCAGAACTCTTTGAATGAAAAGAAATCTCCTCTCTTTCCTAAATGATTGACCCCCTTCTCCTTTTAAATTTCCAACCAGGCAAAACATTGTCTTAGTGTCTACCCAGCCGACCTACTTGAGAATCCTATATGCCCTACAGAAATATTTCTTATTCTTCTAAACTTCAGAGAATATAAAAGCAATTTACTCAGCCTCAATGGTTTACTTAACCAAGCTAAATAACCTGATTTGTCCCAACGTTATACTCCATTTGCCATCTTGTTGCCCTTAACTTAACCTGCCTGTAGCTCTTTGCAGCTGTTCTGTGCCCTCCTCACAACTTACGTTCCCACGTAGCTTTGTGTCATCAGCAAATGTAGATACATTACCGTGTTTCTTCACCTCAGTCATTAATATAGATGATAAATATCTAAGGTACCAGCACTAGTCCTTGCGGCATTCCAGTAGTCATACCCTGCCAACTTGAAAATGCCCCATTTATGCCTACTCTTTGATTGTCCATTATCCAATTCTCTACCCATACTAATACATCACAGCCATCTCCATATCTGTTATAAATATTTAGTGTGTTACCTTATTGAATGTCTTTTGGAAATCCAAGTGTCCTAGATCTACTGGTTCCCCTTTATCTACCTTATTAGTTACATCCTCAAAATGGATGTAATGAATGAGTGTTGGCCTTCATAGTGAGAGGTTTCAAGTACATTGAGCAGGGATGTCTTGCTGCAATTATACAGGGCCTTGGTGAGACTACACCTGGAATACTGTGCGCAGTTGTGGTCTTCTTATCTGAGGAAGGATGTTTTTGTTATGGAGGGAGTGTAGCGAAGGTTTACCAGACTGATTTCCAGGAAGTGGGACTGATTTCTGAGAAAAGATTGAGTTGGTTCGGAATTCAGAAGGATGAGGGAGGATTTCATAGAAACCTATAACATTCTAACAGGGCTAGACAGACTAGAAGCAGGAAGAATGTCCCCGATGGTGGGGGACTCCAGAACCATGGTCATAGTCTAAGGATACAGGGTAAACCAGGAAGTGATGGGATATGTTCTTTAAAGAATATTAGTAAACCAAATTGGTTTTTACAACAATCGATGGGAATTGTCATGGCGTAGTTTTATATTCCAAATGTTGTTAATTGAATTTAAATTTCATCAGCTGCCATGATGGGAATTGAACCCACGTCACCCAGAATATTAGCCTGGATTACTAGTTCAGTGACGATACCATCATGCCACCATCTCCCTGGTCCATATACTCATTTTCTAGGTCATCTTTGTCAATCTCAATGTCCCAGTCTACATAAAGGTTAAAGTGCCCCACAATTATTACATTAAGGAGGGGGGTCTTGTGGCACAGTGGGTAGTGTCCCTGCCCCTGACCCAGTAGCTCTGGGTTTGAGTCCCAGTCCAGGACCTGATTGCTACATAATGCAGCCAAACAGGCTGCTTATCAACCTGTAAATCCTTCTAACTGAGCCATTGGTGAGTGGCAGAGTGGGAGTGTTTTTGGCTCAGCCGTATGATGGAAAGAAAATTGTACCCTCTACCGTCATCATTCATAGCTCCAGGATACAACAGAGGTTTATGTTGCCATAGCAGCGCAGACACCTGTGAGTGGGAGCAGGCCAGTAGGCCCAGTTGGTTGGATGGCTGGTGTGGATCACATTGGTACCAGCAACTTGGGAATTGATTCCCATTCCAGCTGGAGTGGACTTGGTCTACAACTGCTGTAGATGGCAGGGCTGTGGATCAGTCCTGCCTCCAGCCAGAGAGCTGGAGCATTATTACATTGTCTTTGTTCCCAGCTCCAATAATGTTTTGTTGAATGTTCTGTCCAGTGTTATAACAAATTGTTAGGGGGACTATAAACCACTCTCACCAGCATTTTCCTACTTTTTCTATTCCTAATATCCACCCGTTCTGAATCTACTTTCTGATTTTATGAGCTATGATGCTTCTTCACTAATGTCCTTTGGTTATCTCTTTTTATCAGGGCTCCCTCTCTTCAGCCCCTCCCTTTGTCCCCTTCTCTCGCCTCCTTCCCTCCCCTGCCCTTCTCTCCCCTCGTCCCCTCCCCGTCTCCTTTTCCAATCTTCCTGTCTTTTTGAAATGTTGAGTTGTCAAGAATATTTATTTTCTACCCTTGGTCACCTTGTAACCATGGGGTAGGATTTGCTCGCCACCTTGAGAATCAGTGCGTAATGTGCAGCTGCTGACCCTTGACCTCTCAGTTAATGCCACTTGAACTTAGATTGGCTAACAGCTCTTCACAGTGCTGCAGCACTCTGCCAGGGACAAGGTCCCGAGACCTTGGAAAAGGTAAGGCCTGGGAACAGGGAGGGTATGGCATGCCCTGGAGTCAAGGCAGGGGCGATCGCAGTGCAGCAGGTAGACCTAGGGGAAGGAGTGCCCAAAATGGCAAAGTCTTGGGAGGGAGGGCACCCCAACTTGTAAAAGGATGGATTAGTAAATTTGCTGATGACACCAAAGTCGGAGGAGTTGTAGACAGTGAGGATGGATGTTACAGTTTGCACAGGGACATAGATAAGCTGCAGAGCTGGGCCGAGAGGTGGCAAATGGAATTTAATACGGAAAAGTGTGAGGTGATTCACTTTGGTAAGAGTAACAGGAGTACAGAATATAGGGCTAATGGAAGGACTCTTAGTAGTGTTGACGAGCAGAGAGATCTCGGTGTCCATGTGCATAGCTCCCTGAAAGTTGGCACCCAGGTTGATAAGGTTGTTAAGGAGGTGTACGGTGCGTTAGCTTTTATTGGTAGAGGGATTGAATTTCTGAGCTGTGAGGTCATGTTACAACTGTACAAAACTCTGGTGCGGCCACACTTGGAGCATTGCATACAGTTCTGGTAGCCGCATTATAAGAAAGATGTGGAGGCTTTGGAAAGGGTGCAGAGGAGGTTTAGCAGGATGTTGCCTGGTATGGTGGGAAGGTCTTATGAGGAAAGGCTGAGGGACTTGAGGTTATTTTCATTGACAGAAGGAGGTTACGAGCTGACCTAATTGAGGCATACAGGATGATCAGAGGGTTAGATAGGGCGGACAGTGAGAGCCTTTTTCCTCAGATGGTGATGGCTAACACGAGGGGACATAGCTTTAAATTAAGGGGTGATAGTTATAGGACGGATGTCAGAGGTAGGTTCTTTACTCAGAGGGTAGTAAGGGCATGGAATGCCCTGCCTGCAGCAGTTGTGGACTTGCCAACTTTAAGGGCGTTCAAATGGTCAGTGGATAGGCATATGGATAACATTGGAATAGTTTAGGTTAGAGGGTCATTAGATTGGTTCCACTGGTCGGCGCAACATTGAGGGCCGAAGGGCCTGTACTGCGCTGTTATGTTCTATGTTCTAACTCTCGGGGAGCTTTCGGACTGTGTGCACTCCCCACTCCCTCCACCCCCCCACCCCTCCACAGCTTCCCCCCTGAGATGGGGAATAGTTTTATTGTTACTTTCCCCTCCTGCCCTCACCCATTCCCGCCAGCCTAAAATCTCAGCAGATCTGACTGCATCTGTGGAGAGAGAATAGAGCCAACGTTTTGAGTTTGGATGACGCTTTGTCAGCTCTGACAAAGGCTCTG
This sequence comes from Carcharhinus amblyrhynchos, assembly GCF_965287045.1. Classification (NCBI taxonomy): domain Eukaryota; kingdom Metazoa; phylum Chordata; class Chondrichthyes; order Carcharhiniformes; family Carcharhinidae; genus Carcharhinus; species Carcharhinus amblyrhynchos. The sequence continues at coordinate 2,962,612 of NC_137342.1, read as the reverse complement.
TTCTCTTTCCAGCATTTTCTGTTTTTGTTTCTGATCCCCACATCCGCAATATTTTGTTTTTAGCCTAAAAGCTGATGCTGGTTGCATGGGCTGAGGCCTTGCCCACCCAAACCTGAAATTGATACTGGTTTTGGGCGAGTGGGTTCCTGGGGGGGATTCTCGTCTATTCCTCCTCCTACCTCTGAACCCACCCTAGGGGGAGTGTAAAATTCTGCCCCATGCTTCTGTAATGGTGATTATATCTAAATATTTATCTTTATTTGTGCCACTGTTTCTCTATCTTACTGCGATGTCCTGTGCATTCAGGTAAGGTGACTTCTATTGTTTACTATTCCCTCCCTAGGTCCAACTTTCTGACATATTTTACCTCTCTGTCCCTTTCCCATTCAGCTTGTCTTTACCCGTATCAGTATATTTCTGTATTACCTCAACTTTTAACCTTCAATTTCCATATCTCCCTTTATTCAAACCCTCCCGCTCCTCCGTAAGTTTAAAGACCAGATTTGCTAGTGCACTCTGGCTATTATCACCTGAATTTCTCTCTTGTCCTATTGCCTTATTCTTTCTCTTTAACTTTTTCAACATCTCCTCATGTGAATCCTGTTACCTCGCAGTTTAGTTCAAAGCTGTCTCTGTGGGGGACAGTGCCTGGGTAGTACTAGGGTACTGTATAATCCTCTCCCTGCCCACCCCAGGGACTGTACTGACCTGTGCTCCGGTACTGGGTTGTGGGGGATCTGTCATGATTCACATTGGTATGAATGGACAGTCTAATGTGGGGGCACTATCAGGTGGAAAGATCTGATAATTACATTTAAATTAATAATCTGGTCTATTAGTATCACAATATTATCTCAATGAGGATCTTAATTTTCTCTGGGGCATCGAGGGTTCCAAAGTTTAGTCACCTTGTTACAGCAGGAAAAGACACTTGCATGTGCCTATTTATAAATATATAAGTATTAATGTAGGTGGGTATACAACTCCTTCCACCCCCCCAGAAATCTCTCCTGTTCAAACTCGCCTTTCCCAGTCGAGACACTAAGCTTCTGAGTGAGATCCTCCTGTTCAAAAAACCCGAGAGAGAAAACTGCCCCACTGAAACTCAAATCACCGCCGAACACTACCCAGAGTGCAACTTGTCTGGCTTAATGTCACGGCTGCCCGTTAGAACCTTTGATCAAGATTCATCCCTCATGAATCACAGCTGGTGTACACTTTTCAACACCTTCTCAAAAGTACATACGTGTTCACAGCCTGAATACGTCACCACCCTGGAGTTGCTATGGTGATTCACAGCCCCCTCACACAGTGTTACACTCACCACTCTGGACTAGTTTGCTGGAAACCTGTTCCATCCATATGAGATATCAATTAAAGGGAGAGATGGGCTGTGGATATTGTGGGTTGGGTGGAAGGCATTGGAAGGTGTGTTTGTGGAGGGGGAGGGGGCTGTGCCCAAGTCCTGGAGAATTTCAGAAGAATCCTGCAGCCTTTTACAGGGAGTCAGGTTGTGTTTGTCTTTAGAGACACTGACCTGTCAGTTTTCTCTGCAGAGTGAATTTGCGCTGCAACAGTGCACCATGCGGATCTTATAGATCCAGATTTACCACATGTCCATTCAATTAGATGGACATTCCTGGGAGAGTGGGACAGTTGTTGCAGCCAGAATTTCACCCTGCACTCCGTGTAGTTAATGCTTTAGTGTGCAGAGTAACAAACCCACTGGGTTTTAACCTCACACTGCATCGCTGTATTATAGGATGACAGTTCCTGCACTCACAGCTTTGCTGAAGGAGGTCCCCATTTAGTGCTAAATGTTGGGATACTTTTAAAGACTATTTCACAACACATACAGTCACACAATTGTAGGGCATTATTAATTTCAATGGAATAACACTGGGGAGGGATGGGGACACGCTCAATTCATAATCACCCATTTTATGCAAAGCTGAGATCTACCACCCTCTCAGGGACAGGAGGGAGTGGTGGAGAGAGACTCTAAAATCCATCTCACCACAGTCTCTGACAACTGGGTTCATCAGACGGCCATGCACCCCGAGCATTTTTAACTAGATGTAAACTCAGTGGGAAAAATGGTGTGATGCTGCCTGCATCTTCCCCCTGCCCCCCCGCTCCACTGTCGGTTCCACCGCCCGCTTTTCCCACCATATATTTTGTTGCTAAGTTGAAAGGTATTCAGGAAGCGTTCCCACAGCATGATGCTGGCACAGTGAACTCTGAATGAGTCTGTCACCAGCTTCCAAGAGTTTGGGCACCATTTATATTGGGCCCTCTTATGTAAAATATTTAACAAAGGATCCGTCCCACAGACATGGAGAATCCTCCTCCCCATGGGCACAGGGAATCCTCCCACTCCATGGATCCAATGACACCCCCCCCATGGACATATGGACCCCTCCTCCCCATGAACATAGGGAACACCCGTTCCCCATGGGCACGGGGACCACCCACTCCCCATTGGCACAGGAAACCCCCCTCCCCATGGGCACAGGAACCCCGCTTCCCATGGACACAGAGCACCTCCCTCCCCATGGACACAGAGCACCTACCTCCCCATGGACACAGGGAACCCCCCCCTCCCCGTGAGCACAGGGACCCCCCGCTCCTCATGGACTCAGGGAACCCCACCCCCCCCTCCCCGCCGTGGGCACAGGGAACCCCCTCCCCATGGACATCAATGGACACGCCCTACCATGGGGCACTGCCGTACATAACTGTCATCCCTGCCCCATTCACCCGGCGGGGGGGGGTTGGGGGGGAGTGGTGCTGTATTTGCCTCTGCGTCCCCAGCGGCTTTCCATCCACTGAAAACAGGGCAGGAGAATCCCAGCCGAGGAGTGTGCTTACTGTACTCTCCACTCCAAAACTGTCTTTAGATTGAAACATAGAAGATAGGAGCAGGAGGAGGCCATTTGGCCCTTCAAGCCGCTCCACCATTTATTACAATCATGGCTGATCATCCAACTCAATAGCCTGATCCTGTTTTCTCACCATAACGTTTGATCCAATTCGCCCCAAGTGCTATATCCAGTTGTCTCACTGTTTGGCCTCAACTACTTCCTGTGGTAATGAATTCCACAGGCTCACCACTCTTTGGGTGAAGAAATGTCTTGTCACCTTTGTCCTAAATAGATAGAAAACATAGAACATCACAGCACAGTACAGTCCCTTCGGCCCTCAATGTTGTGCCGAGCTATGTCCAATCCCAAGATCAAGCTATCCCCTCCCTATAATTCTGGAGTGCTCCATGTGCCTATCCAATAACCACTTAAAAGTTCCTAAATTATCCAACTCCACTATCACAGCACGCAGTCTATTACACACCCTAACCACTCTCTGAGTAAAGAATCTACCTTGGACGTCCCTCCTATATCTCCCACCATGAACCTTATAGTTATGCCCCCTTGTAACAGCTGCATCCACCTGAGGAAATAGTCTCTGAACGTCCACTCTATCAACCCCTCACATCATCTTATAAACCTCTATTAAGTCGCCTCTCATCCTCCTCCGCTCCAAAGAGAAAAGCCCCAGCTCTCTCAACCTTTCGTCATAAGACCTACTCTCCAAACCAGGCAGCATTCTGGTAAATCTCCTCTGCACTCTCTCCAATGCTTCCACATCCTTCTTATAGTGAGGTGACCAGAACTGAACACAATATTCCAAATGTGGTCTCACCAACGTCCAGTATAGTTGCAGCATAACTCCACGGCTCTTAAACTCAAACCCCCTGTTAATAAATGCTAACACACTCTAAGCCTTCTTCATGGTTCTATCCACTTGAGTGGCAACCTTCAGAGATCTGTGGATATGAACCCCAAGATCTTTCAGTTCCTCCACATTCCTTAGAACCCAGCTGTTGACCCTGTAACCTGCATTCAGGTTTGTCCTACCAAAATGAATCACCTCACATTTATCAGGGTTAAACTCCATCTGCCACTTTTCGGCCCAGCTCTGCATCCTATCAATGTCTTTTTGCAGCCTGCAAGAGCCCTCCACCTCGTCCACTACTCCACCAATCTTGGTGTCATCAGCAAATTTACTAACCCACCCTTCAGTTCCTTCTTTCAAGTCATTGATAAAAATCACAAATAGCAGAGAACCCAGCACTGATCCCTGTGGTACTGCGCTGGTAACTGTCCTCCAGTCCGAAAACTTTCCCTTCGCCAGCACCTTCCGTCTTCTATCATACAGCCAGTTACTTATCCAAGCGGCCAAATTTCCTTCTATCCCACACTTCCCTTATCTTCTTCATGAGCCTACCATGGGGAACCTTATCAAACGCCTTACTGAAATCCATGTATACGACATCAACTGCTCTACCTTCATCCACACACCTAGTTACCTCCTCAAAGAATTCAGTCAAATTTGTGAGGCAGGACTTACCCCTTATGAAACAGTGCTGACTGTCCTGGATTAAACTGAATCTTTCCAAATGGTCATAAATTCTATCTCTCAGGACCCTTTCCATTAACTTACTGACCACTGAAGTAAGACTAACTGGCCTATAATTACCAGAGTCATTCCTAATTCCTTTCTTGAACAGATGAAAACATTTGCCACTCTTCAATCCTCTGGCACTATTCTTGTGGACAGTTAGGACCCAAAGATCATAGCTAAAGGCTCCACAGTCTCATCCCTTGCCTCCCAAAGTATCCTAGAATGTATCCTATCTCGCCCAGGGGACTTATCCACCCTCAGGTTTTTCAAAGTTGCTAATATGTCTTCCCTCAGAACATCTACCTCCTCCATCCTATCAGCCTGTATCACGCACTCCTCCTCAAAAACATGACCCCTCTCCTTAGTGAACACTGAAGAAAAGTATTCATTCAATGCCTCACCTATCTCTTCTGACTCCATGCACAAGTTCCCACTACTATCCTTGACTGGCCCTAATCTCACCCTGGTCATTCTTTTATTTCTCACATAAGAGTAAAATGCCTTGGGGTTTTCTTTTATCTGACCCGCCAAGGACTTCTCATGCCCCCTCCTAGCTCTCCTAAGCCCTTTCTTTAACTCATTCCTAGCTACCTTGTAGCACTCAAGCGACTCAACTGAACCTTGTTTTCTCATCCTTACATACGCTCCCTTTTTCCTCTTGACAAGACATTCAACCTCCTTGTGAACCATTTCCTCCCTGCCAGCCAGGGACATACCTATCAAGGACATGCAGTATTTGTTCCTTGAAAAAGCTCCACTCTTGATTTGTGCCCATACCTGATAGTTTCTACTCCCATATTATACTCCCTAATTCTTGCCTAATCGCATCATAATTACCCCTGCCCCAATTATAAACCTTGCCCTGTTGTATGACCCTATCCCTCTCCATTGCAATAATGAAGGACACCGAATTGTGGTCACTATCTACAAAGTGCTCTCCCACAAACAAATCTAACAGTTGGTCTACCTCCAATTCTCAGCTGTAACCCCTGGTTCTGGACTGGCCCACCATTGGGAACATCCTCCCTGTATTTACCCTGTCTAGTTTAGGATGCATTCTTTTCATTTTGTCCGGTATTTTTCATTGCTCTCCTCATTCTGAGCTTTAACAGGAATTGATTCTGTTGACAAAGCTGTCTGGATTTGCGTCATAGTTGATATTTGTTTTATTGGGAGTGGCTGTAGAGAAAGGGTTGAAATTGGGTAACAGGTTGCAGGGGCCAATGAGGAACTCCCTCCCTTATATAGTTGCTCAATATTGGTTAGATTTGGGTCTCCACTTTACATTTGCTGTTAAGGTTTATTAGGAATAAATACATTCAAATTGAAGTTATACTGTCAGATGGGAGCATTGTCACATGACTGACAACATTACTGAAAAATGCAGTCCACCTCTGAAAGCTAACTATATCTGTCTGCCTCTGGCCTATGTACAACAGCAACTTGTGTTTCTATAGTACCGTTAACACTAAAACACCTCCAGAAGCTTCACAGGAGTGGCATCAAACACAATTTGGTGGTGAATCATACTAGAACCGGTAACTGAAAACAGGGTCAAAGAGGTAGATTTTAATCAAAGGAAGAGAGAGAGAGGCGGAGAGGTAGAGGGAGGCAATCCTTTCACTCCTTCCTTTCCCCCTCCAATGACAGACTTGTGTGCCTCCTCCTCCATGGTCTGGAATATCCTCCCTAAACCCCCTTCCCTCTCCACTTCTCTCTCTCCTCAGTTAAGGCTGTCCCTCTTTGCCCGTCCTCTCATTAGCTTCTTGATTGCATTCGGCATCCATCTGTTTTCTGACATCTATGTGAAGGACCTGGCTTTGTTTTATGTTTTAAAGGTGCTATGTAGATGCAAGTTCTTGTTGAAAGTCAAGCTTTGAGATTCCCTGCAAGAGGTCAGTTCATACAACTTGAACTTGGCACCAGGGTCCAGTACAACTCGAGTCTGCCATGAAACCTCATGTTAAAGTGCTGCTAGGCACTTTCTCAATGCTGTACGGAGTCTAATGATAAGACGAAGCAGATGCTGCTAGCTGATCTATCTGAACATTAAAACTAGCTGATGGGGGATGGGAAGTAACATATACATACTGAGGCCCCTGTGACAGGCAGAGTATGTGGTGAAGTCTATCATGCAGTATGTAGATTTGTACTGACTGAGTGGCAGTCTCAAATTACCGCGGCACGGTGTAGTTTAACTCTCATCCCACCTAACAAGAGCATGGCTCTGCCTCCACTAATCTCCCTCATTCTCCCCAACTCTGCAATGAAGTGGTTACCTGGTGCGTTATTAGAAAGTGAAAGTCTTCAAAGAAAAGAAAGAATATTTGCACTTATGTAACTCATTTCTTAGCAATGTAAGAACATAGGGAGGCCATTCAGCCCTTTCAGCCTATTACACCATTCAGTTAGGTATTAGCTGACCCTAATCTAGCCACCTTGGTTTCATAGCCTTTACCTCACTTTCTCAAAAGTTCTATTGATCTTTGGCTGTGGGTGAGAGAGTTCCAGGTTTCCACTGTCTGCTGTGTGACAAAGCATTTTCTAATATCGCCCCTAAATGGCCTGGCTGTCAGCTGAAGGTTATGTCCCCTTCCTTAACGATTTTCCCCACACCAGTGAAAACAATTTCTCTCTAATTTACCGATCAAATCCTTCAATCATCCAAAACACCACAATTGGATCACCCTGAAACTTCTATAGGCAGGGGAACAGACGTCTATTCTGTGCATTTGGTCCTTGTAATTTACCTGGTAAGATGCTTCACCCTCTCCAAGGCTAATACTATCCTTTCTGAAATGTTGTAGCCAGTGCTGAGTGCAGTAGCATCAGGATGGGGTTTGAGCAGGGCTATTAACATCTAGAATGGAACTTTGTCTCCTTTGTATTGACCCATTTGTGATGAAGCCCAACATTCTGTTGGTCTTTTTAACTACCTTTGTACCTGCATACTAGATTTCCCACCTGGATCTCAAAATCTCTGCTTCTCTACTAGTTTCTTGCTATTTAGAAACTTAGCTTTCTTAGATCCAAAGTGGATGACCACACATTTCCCCACTTTGAACTCCATCTGCCATTCACATAGTCAACATCCCCTTGTAACTTTCTGCTGCTCCTAAATGTCAGCAGAAACATTGTAGACATATTTATTCCTTCATCTAAGTGATTTACAAGTTAGAATGGAGGGCTGATATAGATGCCCTGGGGCAGTATGTTAGTTTGAGTGCATCCCTATATCCCTACTCTCTCCAGTCTCCTCATCAATTCCCTCTACTAGCCAATTGATCATCTCCAACTCCTCTTAATTAAGTCTACCATTTCCGGATTTCCGTTCATAATATCATCCTGCGTCTGTTAATATATTTGTAAAAAATCCTTTCGTATTGTCCAAGAAATCCGTTGCAAGTTTTTTCTCACGTTTCTTTTTGCAGCTCTTGCCATTTTCATTGTTTTTTTTTATTTCTTGTCCAAGTCTGTAATATGTGTTCTTTGCTCTTTTTCATAAGCCATCTGATTTAGTTTAACTCTGTCTCTCACATCTCTTGTTAGAGAAGGCTGCCAGATTGCTCACTGAAGCTCTTGTCTTTTAGGGATATGAATGGGTATATATTTAAGGACGTGTAAGGGTATATCTTTCGGGATATGCAGTGGTATATCTTTAAGGATCTGTACATATATATTTAAGGATATGTAGTGGTATATCTTTAGGGATATGTGGAGGTATATCTTTAGGGATATGTGGAGGTATATCTTTAGGGATATGTGGAGGTATATCTTTAGGGATATGTAGGGGTATATCTTTAGGGATCTGAACATGTAGGGATAGGTAGGGGTTTATCTTTAGTTTCAGAATAAAGGATCCCCTATTTGAGACAAGAATGAGGAGGAATTTCTTCTGTCAGAAGGTTGTTATTCAGTGGGATTCACTACCACAGCGAGCAGTGGAGACTGGCTCGTTGAATATATTCCCAGCTGTTAGAAGCAGACAGGAAAGTGTTGTTGAGGCCACTGTTGGATCAACCATGATCTTATTGAATGATGGAACAGGCTTGATGGCCTGAATGGCCTCCCATTCCTATTCCTATGCTCTTGTATAAGTACTTTTGGAGTGTAGTAACTGTTATAAAGTAGGTAATCCAGCAGCCAATTTGTACACAAGATCCTACAAAAACAACAATGATAAGAATCACAGAACCCTACAGTGCAGAAAGAGGCCCTTTGGCCCATCGAGTCTGCACCGAACACAATCCCACCCAGGCCCTACCCCATATCCCTACATATTATACCCACTAATCCCTCTAACCTGCGCATCCCTGGACACTAAGGGGCAATTTCTTAGCGTGGCCAATCAACCTAACCTGCACATCTTTGGACAATGGGAGGAAACCGGAGCACCCGGAGGAAACCCACGCAGGCACGAGGAGAATGTGCAAACTCCACACAGACAGTGACTCGAGCCGAGAATCGAACCCAGGGCCCTGGAGCTGTGAAGCAGCAGTGCTAACAACTGTGCTAACGTGCCGCCCAGAACAGGCAGTAAAGGAACAGGCAGCCTTTTTTTGTGTGGTGAAGGTATAAATATTGTTCAGGGCAGTGGGGAGGACTATCGACTCTGCTTTCAGTAGCATCATGTGATATTTTACACCAACCCGACACGATTAACATCTGATCTGAGAGATAATGGCCAGATAAGGCCATTATTGATTACTATCTTATACCACACTCTGGCCTCCACACCCAAACTCCACCTCCTGCTATATCCATCCCTGGACAATCTGCTCCCTAGTCCACTGGATTCTCAAAATTCCAATAGTCCAGCTGTCTGCTAACCATGACAACTACTGATTTGTCCATCTACGCCCTCACCTCCACTTTTAATGCCCTTCTCCCCACTATTTTCTCTCACCCTGATTGTTGTCCCTGGCATTGTCCTCATCTTCATCTCCCCAACTCCAAAGGATACAAACTTGAAAGGATCTGATGTACAGCTGGTTTAACCAATTGCTGTTAGATCAGGTTGCAACATGAGAAACATGACTGGATCCTGCTCTTGTCTGCTGAAATTGCTCATTATTTCTGAATTCTCTTGGGATGCAAAGATAATTCCAGTTTATTTTCTCCACCTACCTGAACGGAGAGGGGTGCAACTAACTCTGGAGAACATGTCTTCAGTACAAATGCCAAAATGTTGTCAGGGCCCCTAGTCTTTGCTGTGTCCAGTGCCTTCAGCTGTTTCTTGTCATCGAATGGAGCAAATGCTCCACCTTCTCTCCAGTCTGGGTGGGTGACTATGCAGATGGCTGATTTTATTCTTATCTAATCGTAGCTAGAGAATCACTGGCAATGGCGACTTTTCCTGCCATCACACTGGTCCCTCTGGTGTTCCTCCATTTTGCAGTGATGTGATGTTCCTGAGTGTCAGTGACAATGTTCAGAAGCACAGTGTTTAGTTTGGTTTGCACATGTACACTGAGAGCACCCAGCTCCACCTCAGCACCACCTCTCTCAGTACCTGCACTCTCACCAAACTATCAGACTGCTTGAACAGAAAAAGAATCTCCAATTAAATATCAGGAAGACTGAAGCCAGTGTCTTTAGTCTCTGTCACAAACTCTGCTCCCTTGCTGCTGACTCCATCCCAGTTTGGGCTGAAGCAGGCTCTCTGTAACTGTGCTGTCTGAGATGAGCTTATAACCTCAAAGTCGTACCATTAACAAAGGCCACCTATTTTAGCTCTGTAATGTTGCCCGACTCTGTCTCAGCACACCTGTTACTGGAACACACATTTATCCCCTGTGGAGTTGACTTTTCTGACACACTTCTTGCTGGTCTCTTATGTTCTCACCTTCCCTCAACTTAAGATCCTCCAGAACTATGCCTGTGTCTTAACAACAAATCTTACTGGCCCATCATCCTTGTACTCATTGATTCATATTGGCTTTCAGTTAATCATGGCTTTAAAATTCTCATTCTTTTAGATGTAGACATAGAAGAGTACAGCACAGTACAGGCCCTTCGGCCTTCAATATTGTGCCAAGCTTTGTCTGAAACCAAGATCAAGTTATCTCACTCTCTGTCATTCTAGTGTGCTCCATGTCCCTATCCAATAACCGCTTGAAAGTTCCTAAAATGTCCGACTCCACTATCACAGCAGGCAGTTCATTCCACACCCCAATCTTGAATGATTTCATGGCCTGCCCTCTCCCTCTGTCTGAAATCTCCTCCAGCCCCACAACCCTCCAGGATATCTGTAAGCCTCTAGTTCTTACTCTAATGCAGCCTTGATTGTAATCGCTCCATCATTTGTAGCCATGCCTTCAGCTGTCTTGATCTTATGTTCTGGCATTCCCTCCCTCAAGGTCATTCCTCTCTGCCCCTCCTTTGTCCTGTCAGACCCTCCTTGAAACTTATTCTTTGACCAAGCTTTCAACCTTCTGTTTGAGCAATCATCTTCAAGGCTCACAGACAGATTTCTTTCTGAATGTTCCCGTGAAGAGTCTTGGGATGTTTTATCACATCTGCAGAAATATTGTTTGTTGTAGGATTGGAAACATCCTAATCAAAAGGTTTAGAGTTTAAATTTTGCACATTTTCATGGGGCTGTGGAAAATATAAAAACTAAGCTTCACAAATAGACAATCCAAAGAGGAACCCCAAACCCCTTTAAGACTGGTATAGAATCATAGAACCCTACAGTGCAGAAAGAGGCCCTTCAGCCCATCGAGTCTGCACCGAACACAATCCCACCCAGGCCCTACCCCCATATCCCTACATATTATACCCACTAATCCCTCTAACCTACACATCCCTGGACACTAAGGGGCAGTTTCTTAGCATGGCCAATCAACCTAACTCGCACATCTTTAGACTGTGGGAGGAAACCGAAGCACCCGGAGGAAACCCAAGCAGACGCGAGGAGAATGTGCAAACTCCACACAGACAGTGACCTGAGCCGGGAATCAAACCCAGGACCCTGGAGCTGTGAAGCAGCAGTGCTAACCCACTGTGCTACCATGCCGCCCAAAAGTTACAGTTAAGGATAGGGAGGCCCCTTGCCAAAGTTAAGGCTGGTGAGGATAAGGATAGGAAGATGTGAACTTTTGGATGGGTTTAAACACAAAATTGAGTGTTTTAAGTTTTAGATGGTGAATGTTAGGAATGGGTTAACAGACCTTCCAATTAAGTCCTAATTTGATGTCAATTATTCAACAGAAGTCAGCATATAAGAGCATTTTTGGAAGCAGAAGTCTGTGAAAGAATTCACAGAACTTGAAGGTACAATGTATGGTCATCAAATACCATTTTTTAGCAAGGAGACATAATATATGAGAGACAGTTTAATGAATGGAAAGGCCCAGGGAAGGATATTGGCATGGATGGCAAAACAATTGATTTGCAACATGGTAATCATGTTAGGGTACATTCATCAAGAATAATGGGTACAGATTACAAACTTGCAAATTTAGAAAGAGTAAACGAATGTGATGGGAAACCGTGGTTAAAATAATATACCTCTATAACTCACATGTTATAGAACTATGAGGACCAGTTAACTGAAATAGACAGGTTACCTGTAGAGGAACACAATACACCTGATGAACTAGAACAGGTAATTTTTCCGAAAGGATAACTGTCAAACGTTGGTACAAAAGTGACATACTTGCCTGAAGGGTTCAGTCAATGGAAGGATGCAATTGTCATTAGTAGAGTAGGGAAGGCCACTGGAAAGTATAAACACTGGTCGAATGTACAGAATACAGACGAGAATGTCAGGACCATGGATTGGGAACACAAAGTTCAAAAATGGAGAGCACAGAAACATAGCGCCAGTTCAGATAGTAAGTCCGATAGTGAAGGTGATCACGGGAAGAGACCGAGAACTATTGAAAGAGCATCCCACAGCAGGAGGGAAAGATCAAACAGTGGTAGCACAGAACAAGATATCAGGCAGGAAAGGGGGCATAGCTTGACAAGGTCTCGGAATATGGGTAAGACTACAAATATTACTAGGACTAGAAGCCCACATGTTCGTGAGATTTTGGTGGCTTCCAATAAATTAGATGAAAAAGTTATAAAAGGTGCCAGACAACTAGAACTACATTGTTGGAGTGAGTTTGGGATATACACGGAGATACCACATAGGGACAAAGAACTCTATCTCACATATGGATTTGCACAGAAAAGGTGCTTCCTAATGGAACGTATAAGGCAGTGGTCAGGCTTGTAGTGAGGGATTTGAAGGAAGCTTAGAAGACCAAGCTTTAAGGGTGGATTCACCTGTGGCAGGATCTTTAAAGATCTTCTTGGCTCAGTTAGCTATAACCCTACAGTTATCTGTGGAATTCTCTGCCCGTTGAAGTGGTGGAGGCTGCCTCGCTAAAAATATTTAAGACGCGGGTTGATAGGTTTTTGATAGGCAAGGGGATTAAGGGTTATGGGGAGAGGGCAGGAAGGTGGAACTGAGACACGACAGATCAGCCATGATCTTATTGAATGGCGGGGCAGGCTCGAAGGGCTAGATGGCCTACTCCTGTTCCTATTTCTTATGTTCTTATGTTCAAAGGCATGGGATTACAAATCTTTCGATATTAAAGCTGCCTTAACAGCAGCTTTAGAGAGAAATTTTTCTCAGTCCTCCCAAACAGGCAGCCAACACAGAAGGGATAGAATGGACAAAAATAGGAACCTCAAAGCACACTCCTGCATTTTTAGTTTGGCCGACTGTGTATAATAACTGTGTATAATAACTGTGTATAAGGGCTAAAATGATGCATCTAAAGTTTGGTATTTTTCGGTAAGGTCAGTTTTGTGAAAGTTAGGCTGTTGTCAGCTGAAAGCAGGTCCTGCAATGTTTTACTGGCACTATGAAGGAAATCTTTCTGGTATGATGCAGGTCAATGATTTTTTTATGGGGTGGTAGTAGCGATTTTGAAACTATAGTATTGTCTGGGCTGAGGAAGGAACACAGGTCTAGAAGTCAGGCTTCAGGCACTTTCAAATATATTGGGCTGGAAATTGGACAGACTGAGTCAGGTGTCACTTTACGTCAGTAATCTTATTTGGAGAGTATCAGCCCAATAGCAGTTAGTTATGGTAGAACTTCATAAAAGGACGTGGTGATTTCGAAGACGGAAAAAGAGGAACTACAAAGTTTGATTGGGCAGCTGAAGACAGATTAGATCGGACATTACTTTTGATGTCCTTGTGTTGAATACAAAATTGAATGATCCTACAGTGGGTGACATAATGAGAGCAAACAAAACGTTGGCTAAACTAAAAATGCAGGAGTGTGTTTTGAAGTTCCTGTTTTTGAGAGATCTTAGCCCTGTGAAGCTCACAGTTTATAGTGTTACATCCTATGACAATTTATGTGACGGGTTCTCAAGCGCAGGAGGTTTTATAATATTTATTTTGGGGGAAAATCCCCTTGTGTGGGAAACAAAGAAAACAAGGGGAGTGATTAAAAGCACATTGGCCACTGAGACACTCAGCCTTGTAGAGGCAGTGGATGTGGTCTTTTACATATCCCAGATATTATCAGAAATTTTGGGTTTAGGTGATTGAGTGTCACTTTGACAATAAATCCCTGTGGGAAAATATGTACTCCACAAAGAGTATAAATGAAAAAAGGTTGAGGATTGAGATAGCCAGCTTAAAGCAAATGCTGACAAAGGAAAAATATCTAAAATTAAATGGTTGATAGATACTATCAGTTATCCCATTTTACTAAGATTTTACTAAGAAGCTTGTTTGAAGAAACTTTTAGACATTATTAAGAAAGGGCGTTTCTTTCTGTAGATGTATTTTTTTCTTCAATAAATGTATTTAAAAAAGGGGAAATAGTGTTTTGTGTTTTGATATTCATCAAAATATTTTCTCTTCTCCAGGAAGGGTGAACAGACCTTCCAATTAAGTCCTCATTTGATGTCAGTTATTCAATATAAGCCACTGATATATAAAGGGGCTGCATTGTACAGATGGCACTGGGTTGTTGGTGGAGAATTGTGTGTTGAGTTGGGTCAAAGAAATAAAGATATTTTATGAAGAAGCAGAACTCATGTCTCCTTTACAGCAATTAAGAGGCTGAAACAGTGAAGGTTGGGGAGTGAGTGTAGATCATTGAATGTAGATCATTGAATGTAGATCATTGAATGTAGATCATCGAATGTAGATCATCAAATGTAGATCATCGAATGTAGATCATTGAATGTAGATCATCGAGTGTAGATCATTGAGTGTAGATCAGCGCATGTAGATCAGCGCGTGTAGTAAAGACGTATTGGAGTGGATAAAGACGTTGGAGTGTGGAGGAGTTGAAGTTTATAGAGGTGGGTGGATTGGAACTGGTCAGTAGTGGTCTGGAATGGTTCAGTCTGGGGATGACAGTAGCAGGAAAATTGCTGTACATTGATGGCCATAAATGTTAATTTTACAATGACAGTGATCAGAAATCTTTCAGAGTCTTGTACAATTGAAGAATTGCATCTTGATTGTGATACCAGATTTTATCTCACTTTCACTTTGTAACAATTGAAGCAGGAATTTCCAACTCAAAGAATAATCTCCATCTTATTTGATTTATTATTGTAACATGTATACAGTGAAAAGTATTATTTCTTGCGTGCTATACAGACAAAGCATACTGTTCATAGAGGAGGAAAGGAGAGGGTGCAGAATGTAGTGTTACACTCATAGCTAGGGTGTAGAGAAAGATCAACTTAATGCAGGGTAAGTCCGTCCAAAAGTCTGACAACAGCAGGGAAGAAGCTGTTCTTGAGTTGGTTGGTATGTGACCTTAGGCTTCTGTATCTTTTTCCTGACAGAAGAAGGTGGAAAAGAGAATGTCCAAGGTGCATGGGATCTTTAATTATGCTGGCTGCTTTTCCAAGGCTGTGGAAGTGTAGCCTGAGTCAGTGGGTGGGAGGCTGGTTTGCATGATGGACTGGGCTTTGTTCATGACCCTTTGTGGTTTCTTGAGGTCTTGGGCAGAGCAGGAGCCATACCAAGCTGTGATACAACCAGAGAGAATGCATTCTATGGTGCATCTGTAAAAATTGGTGAGAGTCGTGGCAGACATGCCAAATTTCCTTAGTCTTTTGAGTAAGTAGAGGCTTTCTTAATTATAGTGTTAACTTGGAGGGACCAGGACAGGTTGTTGGTGATCTGGACACCTAAAAACTTGAAGCTCTCAACCATTTCTACTTTGTCTCCATTGATGTAGACAGGGGCATGTTCTCCTTTACGCTTCCTGAAGTCGATGACAAGCTCCTTCATTTTGTTGACATTGAGGGAGAGATTATTGTTGCCACAGCAGTTCACCAAATTCTCTGTCTTTTTCCTGTACTCTGTCCTGTCATTGAGATATGACCCACTACAGTGATGTTATCAGCAAATTTGAAAATCGAGTTGGAGGGGAATTTGGCCACTCAATAATGGGTGTATAAGGAGTTTAGTAGGGGGCTGAGAACACAGCCTTGTGGGCACCGGTGTTGAGGATGATTGTGGAGGAGGTGTTGTTGCGTATCCTTACTGATTGTGGGGCCTGTGAGTTAGGAAGTTCAGGATCCTGTTGCAGAGGGAAGGGCTGAGCCCCAGGCCACGAGCTTGGAGATGAGTTTTGTAGGAATAATGGTGTTAAAGGCTGAGCTGTAATCAATAAATAGGAGTCTGACATAGGTGTCCTTGTTATCTAGGAGTTCCAGGGTTGAGTGCAGGGCCAGGGAGATGGCATCTGTGGACGTGTTGCGGCAGTAGGCGAACTGTAGTGGATCCAGGCAAACTGGGAGGCTGGAATTGATTCATTAATGACTAACCTTTCGAAGCACTTCATAATGATGGACGTCAGAGCCACCAGACGAAAGTTATTAAGGCATTCTACTGGCTTTTCTTTGGTAGCGGGTAATGGTCATCTTCTTGAGGTAGATAGCGACCTCCGATTGCTGTAAAGAGAGATTAAAGATATCTGCGAATACGTATGCCAGTTGGTCCACACAGGATCTGAGTGCTTGTGTGGGTACCCCATCCAGTCCAGTTGCTTTCTGTGGGTTGACTTTCAAGAAGACTGCTCTGACACCTGCAATGGTGACCTTGAATATAGGTTTGTCTGAGGCTTCCAGGGTGGAGAGCATGCTCTCGCTGACATCTTGCTCAAAACGGGCATAGAATGCGTTGAGCTCATCAGGGAGGAGTGCGTTGGAGCCGGCGATTTTACATGCCTTCATCTTGTTGCCTGTTATGTCTTGCAGACCTTGCCATAGTCAGCGGAAGTCTGTGTGGCTAGCCTGGGACTCGAACTTGGTCCGGTACTGTCCTTTGGCATCTTTGATCGCCGTAGATCTTATCTGGAATTCTTGTATCGGTCAGGGTCACCTGATTTGAGTGTGGGTCCACACAGGATCTGAGTGCTTGTGTGGGTACCCCATCCAGTCCAGTTGCTTTCTGTGGGTTGACTTTCAAGAAGACTGCTCTGACACCTGCAATGGTGACCTTGAATATAGGTTTGTCTGAGGCTTCCAGGGTGGAGAGCATGCTCTCGCTGACATCTTGCTCAAAACGGGCATAGAATGCGTTGAGCTCATCAGGGAGGAGTGCGTTGGAGCCGGCGATTTTACATGCCTTCATCTTGTTGCCTGTTATGTCTTGCAGACCTTGCCATAGTCAGCGGAAGTCTGTGTGGCTAGCCTGGGACTCGAACTTGGTCCGGTACTGTCCTTTGGCATCTTTGATCGCCATAGATCTTATCTGGAATTCTTGTATAGGTCAGGGTCACCTGATTTGAGTGCTTCAGACCTAGATTTCAGCAAGCAGTGGACATCCCTGTTCATCCATGGTTTCTGGTTGGGAAACATGTGGATTTGCTTCTTTGGCACACAGTCTTCTACACACTTACTAATGAAATCAGTTATTGTCGTGACGTACTGTTCAGGCTTCTCACAGAGTTTTTCAATACTGACCAGTCTACTGACTCTAAGCATGGGTTAATGGCAGGTCATTCAAACCGCTTTTGCCTTTCACCTCAAGGTTTTGGATTAAAATCCACGCTCAGTTGCGTGGGGCAATGTCTCCTCTCTCTCTCTGCTCTGCACTGTGAGGCCCTCGTACACAGGATTGTTTATTGCTTAGGTTTCTCGTAGAAAGGATTAGATCCGTGGACACAGTGTGACGTAGATTCACTGGAATGATGTCAGTGATATGAGGCTCCCACTGGGGCTGCCCCTTGGCACAGATTGGCACTGCTAGGGTGGGATGGGCATAGTGCCAATGTGGCAGTGCCAACCTGCCAAGGGGCAGTACCAGGGAGCCTTGCCAGGCCACAACCTGGCTGTGCCCCACTCCACCGACATCTATACTTACCTTTACTCCCCCAGGGAGACCCCCACGACAGCTTCAGGTCTTGGTGTCACTAAACGGCAGGGTCAATATTTGGCAAGGGGGCAGGTTAATGATATTAAAATACATTCAGGTTTATGGAGTGAACTTGATGACATTACTGGCGAGGAAGATTCTAGATTGCGATCTCTCTAGTGAGGACTGTGACTGGTGGATGCTGAGTCCCAGTTGGCATTCGCATGGTTGGTGGAGTGGGTTCAAGATCACCCCAATACTTTCAATTTGCCAGACTGTAAGTGGAATGCTGCGAGAATTAATGCTCAGGCCTCAGCGCGTTACAATCTATATTAATGACACAAACGAGTAATCTATCCAAGTTTGCACAAGGTTGGTACAAATACTTACTGTGAGGGGGATGAGAGAGGCTGCAGAGAGGTATGAGCAGGCAACAAACTGGTAACATAGGGGAAGTGTGAGGTAATTTACTTTGATCATAAAAAAAAGGAATGATCTTTAAAACATGCAAAACTTTTAATTGTCCAGAGAGAATTGAGTAAACTTGTAGGATGAACACAATCAGTTAGGATGCTGGTATGAGCAAGAGGGAAATGATATGTTGACCTTTATTGCCGAGTGACTTGAGTATAAGAGTAAAGAATTCTTGCTCCAGTTGCATAGGACATTGGTGAGACTATAGCTGGAGTTACGTGTCATTTTGATCACTGTAGATCAGGAATGATATACTTATATTGGACTCTGTACCGTGGGATGTCTTACATATGAGAGGCTGAGGAAATTTAGTCTCTATACCCTGCAGTTTAGCAGAACGGGCGATGATCTCTTTGAAACATACAAGATTCTGATGGGCTTTACAGCAAGATTGTTTCCCCTGGGTGGGGAATGTAAAACCTGAGGGCACAGTCTCAGTGTAAAGGATAAACATTTTAGGATTGAGATGAGAAGAAATTTCTTCAGTTTTTGCATTTTTCTACCCAGATGGTTGCGAATGCTGTATTATTGAAAATCGTTAAGATTGTGATGGATAGAGTTTTGGGGCAGGGTTTTGTGGCTTCACTCGAGCAAGACTGGAAATACCCTCCCGAGGTCAACGGACATTTCTGTTGTCTGCCCCTTGCCAGCTCTGATTCCATGACTGGAGAATTCTGGTGTTAATCTGTCGGTAAATTGAGGGGGTCTGGTGGGAAAGTGACGTTCAAGTAGGTCGACCATGATAATGTTGAATGGTGGAAGAGGTTCAGAGGTGGAATGGTTTACTGCTGCTCCCATCATTGTGTAGGTTCGTAAGCTCACCGGGATCTTTCTGGGTTGCAGTGAATTGATATACGTTGAACCTGCTTTAGAATAGAATCATAGAGTCTCTACAGTGCAGAAAAGGGCCATTCGGCCCATCGGGTCACTGACTCTCCACCAGAGCATCTTACCCAGCTCCTATCTCCGCAACCCCAATATTCACCCATACTAATCCCCCCCAACGCACACATCCCTGGAATTTAACAGGCAATTTAGCATGGCCAGTCATCTTTGGACAGTGGAAGAAAACTGGAGAACCCAGAGAAAACCTATGCAAATATAGAGAATGTGCAAACATCACACACGGTCACCCAAGGATGGAATTGAATCTAGGTCCTTGGCACTGCGAGGCAGCAGTGCTAACACTGTGTCACAATGCTGTGATGGATTGGAGATATTTGCTGCACAGAGTTATTTAGGTAGGGGGTATAAAATTCAAAAATGGAGAGTTAGGGTGAGGGAAGTGGGGTCAGCAACAAAAGC
The DNA here is from genome assembly GCF_965287045.1 of Carcharhinus amblyrhynchos. NCBI lineage: Eukaryota > Metazoa > Chordata > Chondrichthyes > Carcharhiniformes > Carcharhinidae > Carcharhinus > Carcharhinus amblyrhynchos. Next base: position 2,943,028 of record NC_137342.1, on the reverse strand, counting down.
AGGAGATCTATAGTCAATCGACCTGCAGTTTCCAGTTCATGATGCCTTTCAGGATAAATGTGAGGAATGAGTGGGGAAGGTGTATAGACAAAAACTTTATATGAACTGGAGTAGATTTTAATATCATATACCTGCTCCCTCACCAGATATTGATCCCTGCTGTATTGACACCTGGATGTGAAGCTGTCAGGGGGTCTCCCTGGGGAGTACATGAGAGGAGGAAACTTTGAGTGAAAAATGTCTAATTGTGCCTGGACCATCCAGGGGGCAGCAAGGAGAGGTCAAAGAGAAAGAGTAAGCAATACAGGCGTCACATCAGGTGGTTTTCATACACATTCTATACTAATCTATACGTTGACACAAACAGAGACCTAGTTACAGGTTTCCTGTCTGTTTTCTACTAGGGATGAAGGATGAAACAGGCCGGAAAAGAAATTAGCATGAGACAACCTTCAATAAATCACCAGGTTGTATTTAATGGAACAGCTCACATTGCCTGAGTGATTTTGATCCAGCTATAGTAAGTATCCACTTTTAGAAAAAGACAGGGTGCCAGCAGGAGAAATAAAGATTAAAATAGATTTTGGTGCCTTAACTGGGGGAAGTCACTAATCCAGAGGCCCAGGCTAATGCTGAGACACATATTCAAATCCCACCTCAGCAGCTGGTGGAATTTAAATTCAAATAATTAATCAATCAGGAATTGTAGTTTCCATAATGGTGACTATGAAAACTAACACTGATTATTGTAAAAACCCTTGGGATACACTAATTTTAGAGCAGGAAATCTGCCATTCTTACTTGGTCTGGCTCACATGTGACTCCAGAGCCACAGCTTAACTGCTTCTGTAATGGCTGAGCAAGCCACTCTGTTCCAAGACAATTAAGGATGGGCAACAAATGCTGGCCGTGCCAGTAATGCTCACAGCCCATGAAAGAATTAAAAGAAAAAACTTAGCATAAGTTCCTTAGAAGCAGTCTTTATTATTCAGTTGTTCTGATGTGTTTTTGTATTTTTGGATTTGACAGTTGAGATGGTGATTGACGTGGTTCCTGTACTTATCTGTTGCAGGTATGGAGAGTGCTATCACATTGTGGCAGTTCCTGCTGCAGTTACTGCTTGACCAAAAGCATGAACACCTGATCTGCTGGACGTCCAATGATGGGGAATTCAAACTCCTTAAAGCAGAGGAAGTTGCTAAACTCTGGGGACTAAGGAAAAACAAAACCAACATGAACTATGATAAGCTGAGCCGGGCACTCCGATATTATTACGATAAGGTACTGCTCCTTCAGAGAACAGCAGAATGTGAAAACTATTCTCCCAATGCTGGGTCTTAGTGAAACACAATGTACTGAAAGGCAAAGTTTGCAAGATGTGTATAGGAGGATATCCAAACCAGATCCATCTCACTGGATGAGGTTTGAGGCAAACATCTTAGAGATTGATATGGAGAAATACATATTGAGGATGGAGTACAGTATGTTGGGGATAGGGTACAGTATATTGAGATAGGGTACTGTGTGCTGGGGACAGGGCGCAGTGTGTTGGGGATGGGTACAGTATTTCTGGGATGGGATGTGTATGTGAGATGCCAACAGGAATGAGATTCCTTTGTGATGTTGCGGATGGCAAGTTCCTGATTTCTGCATTGTGCTGACATAATTCCCACAATGCGGGAGGGGGAAGCGATGGGGGCTTTCTTTCCGGAACAGCCATTTACATCTCATCCTGTTTGTGAGATTGAGTGTAGATTAACAACTTTCCTGTCACTCACACAAGGTGCCAGGAAAGGGAGAGGAAGGAAATATCTGCAAGGTGGGGTCTGAGTTCCAAAGCAAAGCAGGAGCTAATGGATTTTTGACAGACAGTGACAGTGTTGGAGAACATCATTGTGTCAGAATTAGGAGCAGGAATAGACCAGTCAGCCCCTCGAGGCCATTCTGCCGTTCAGTTAGATAATTTATTAACATGTATTCCAGCGTCACAATACCCCACCATTAGCTCTGATTCTCCAAATATCCAAAAATCTATTGATCTCTGTGTTAGGTTTAATCCATGACTGAGCTTTCTCGTGTAGACAATTCTAGACTCGCATCCTTTGAGTGAACAGATTTCTACCTGAAGAAGATTTTCCTCAGCTCAATCTGAAATGAATACCCTTCATTCTGAAAAAGAACAGAGGATGCTGCAAAAACTCAGCCAGCTTCTATCAAGAGAGAAACTGAATTGCAATGTTTTAGTCCACAGATTCTTTGTCATAATCCTTTATTCTGAGATATGACACTAGATACCCCAGTTAGAGTAAACAATCTCTGTGTTTACCCTGTTCAACCCACTAAGGTTTCCATGTTTATGTGAGGTTTGCTGCCCTCTGCTGTCTGTAGTTGATGTCTCACTGTCTGGACATAACACTGCACATGAGCTTCAGGAGGTTTTTAATTTGATTTATTAGTGTCACATGTATTAACATACAGTGAAAAGTATTGTTTCTTGCGTGCTATACTGACAAAGCATACTCTTCATAGAGAAGGAAAGGAGAGAGTGTAGAATATAGTGTTACAGTCATTGCTAGGGTGTAGAGAAAAATCAATTTAATGCGAGGTAGGTCCATTCAAAAGTCTGACAGCAGCAGGGAAGAAGCTGTTCTTGAGTTGGTTGGTACGTGACCTCAGACTTTTGTATTTTTTCCCCACAGAAGAAGGTGGAAGAGAGAATGCCTGGGGTGTGTGAGGTCCTTAATTATGCTGGCTGCTTTGCTGAGGCAGCGGGAAGTGTAGACAGAGTCAATGGATGGTCTTTGTGAGTTTTTTTCAAAACTGCTACTTGCAATCTTTAAACTGCGACTGAGTAAAAATCTGTCTTTAGATGAGAGTCTTTGATTTCTAACTAAATAGAAAAAATGTACAAAGTAATGTGCTGCTAAAGGCTTTAATTTGAAGGTGTGATGAAGGCAGGTTTGAAATAAATCTATTTAAATTTCAATCATTTATAGAATGAAGTAAACTGACACCAACAAGCTGAAGAAACATTTCTCAACTCATAGACTGGAATATTTTTATTCGCTCTTGAGTTGTGGGTATTGCTGGCTGGGCGGAATTAATTGCCCATCCCTAATTACTCCAGAGATGATAGCGGTGAGCTGCCTTCTTCAACCTGCTGCAATCCCTGCAGTATAGGTACACCCACAGTGCTGTTAGGGAGCAAATTCCAGGACTTTGACCCAGTGACAGTGAAGGAATGGTGATACATTTCCATAGTAAGAAGTCTAACAACAGGTTAAAGTCCAACAGGTTTATTTGATAGTAAACGCCACAAGCTTTCGGAACACTGTTCCTTCATCAGGTGAATGGAGAGTTCTGATCAGAAACTGGGCATATAAAGGCACACACTGTTTACAGAATACTGACTAGAATGTGAGTCTTTACAGCTAATCAAGTCTTAAAGGTGCAGACAACGTGAGTGGAGATAGCATTAAGCACCAGTTAAAGAGATGTGTATTGTCTCCAGACAGGACAGTAAGTGTGATGTTGCAAGTTCAGGCAAGTCATTGGGGTTACAGATAGTGTGACATGAACCCAAGGTCCCGGTTGAGGCCGTCCTTGTGTGCGGAACTTGGCTATCAGTTTATGCTCAGTGACTCTGTGCTGTTGTGTGTCGTGACAGCTGCCTTGGAGAACGTTTACCCGAAGATCAGAGGCCGAATGCCCGTGACAATCACCAGGCAAGACTGTTCCCTTCCTGTTGGTGAACACTTCAGCAGTCATGGGCATTCGGCCTCTAATCTTCGGGTAGACGTTTTCCAAGGCGGCCTTCTATCGTTTACTATCAAATAAACCTGTTGGACTTTAACCTGTTGTGAGACTTCTTACTGTGGAAATGTATCACCATTCCTTCACTGTCGCTGGGTCAAAGTCCTGGAATTTGCTCCCTAACAGCACTGTGGGTGTACCTATACTGCAGGGATTGCAGCAGGTTGAAGAAGGCAGCTCACCGCTACCATCTCTGGGGCAATTAGGGATGGGCAATTAATTCTGCTCAGCCAGCAATACCCACAACTCAAGAGCGAATAAAAATATTTCTGTGTCAGGATAGTGAGTGACATGGAGGGGTTGGTGTTCCCAGGCATCTGCTGCCTTTGCCCTTCTAGAAAATAGTGGTCATGACTTTGGAAGATGATGTCTAAGCAGCCTTGATGAGTTCCAGTGGTGCTTCTTATAGTTTGTACACATGCTGCCACTATTCATTAGTGGTTAATGGAGTGAATGTTTACGGAAGGGGGCAATCAAGTGGCTGCTATGTCCTGGATGGTGTTGAATTTCTTGTGCTTTTGGAGCTGCACCTATCCAGGCAAGTTGGGAGTATTTCACCAGACTCCCGAGTTGTGCCTTGTATATGGTGGACAGGCTTTGGGGAGTCAGGAGGTGAGTTACCACGGGATTGTCAGCCTTTGACCTCTTGTATTTATGTGGCTAGTCCAATTCAATTTTAGGTCAATGGTAACCCCCAGGCTGTTGATATTGGGGGAATTCAGTGATAATAATACCATTAAATGTCAAGGGCAGTGGTTGGATTCTGTCTTGTTGGGACTGGTCATTGCCTGGCACTTGTATGGTGTGAATGCTGCTTGCCACTTGTCAGGAATTCCTCAGGGTATTGTCCTAGACTCAACCATCTTCAGCTGCTTTCATCAATAACCTTTTTTCCAGCATAATATCAGAGATAGTGATATTCACTGAAGATTGCAATATTCAGCACCATTCACGACTCGTCAGATACTGAAGCAGTCCAGGCCCAAATGCAATGAGACCTAGACAATATCCAGTAACTGAGGAGTTGTGAATGATGCTGAACATTGCAATCATCTGTAATATCACTATCTCTGACTATATGATGGGAGGTCATTGCTGAAGATGGTTGGGCCAAGGACACTACCCTGGAGCAGAGATGATTGACCTCCAACCACCCCAACCATTTTACTTTGTGCCAGGTATGAGAGTTTCCCCCAGTTCCCACTGACTCCAGGTTTGCTGGGGCTCCTTGATGTCACTCGGTCAAATGATGTCAAGGGCTGTCACTCTGACCTCACCTCTGGAATTCCGCTCTTTTGTCCATGTTTGAATCAAGGCTCTGATGAGGTCAGGAGCTGAGTGACCCTGGCAAAACTCAACTCAGCATTACCGAGCAGGTTATTGCTGAGTAAGTGCTACATGATCACTTCACTCATCAAGAGTGGAACGATGGGTTGGTAATTGGGCTGAGTTGGATTTGTCCTGCTTTTTGTGTAGAGGTGTTAGAATTGCAGGACAAGTCAGATTTCAGGGTGGAACACGATTTGATCGATTCTAACTTTCTTTTGTTTAGATTTGTGGAAGGTAGCGACTGAATAGAGTCACAAGATGCATTTGTTATGAGAAACAGGAAAAGATGAACTATAATGCTCAGTCATTCCAGTCCTTCATGTCTTTATGTAAAGCAATAAGGGAATTGTGGACAGACACACCACACTCTGAAATCAGGTGACAGATTTCACCCACTAAGGAGCAATTCAGCATGGCCAATCCACCTCACCTCTACGTCTTTGGACTGTGGGAGGGAACTAGAGCACCCAGAATATGCAAATTCCACACAAATGGTTACTCAAGACCGGAATTGAACCCAGGTCCCTGGCACAGTGCCACCATGCCGCCCTTGTAGCTTCACCTAATGTTGCTCCTGGCATGCCCTCTTGCACTCTTCATTGAACCAGTGTTGATTCCCTGGCTTGATAGTAATGGTAGCATGAAGCATCTGCTGGGCCATTAGTACAATTCTGCCGATGGCTCACAGCACCTCATGTTTGCCCAGTTTTGAGTAAGTAGATCTGTTCTAATTCTATCCCATTTAGCACGGTGATAGTGCCACACAACACAATGGAGAATATGCTCAATGTGAAGATGGTGCTTTGGGCAAGGACTGTGCAGTGGTCACTCCTGCCGATACTGTCATGGACAGTTGCATCTGCGGTAGGCATGGTGAGGATGAGATCAAGTATGTTTTTCCCTCTTTGGTTCCCTCATCACTTGCCACAGTACCAGTCTTGCAGCGATGTCCTTTAGGAGCTGGCCAGCTTAGTTTGTGGTGGTGCTGCCGAGTCACTCTTGGTGATGATGGTCATTGAAGTTGCCCACCCAGAGTACATTTTGTTTCCTTCCCACCCTCAGTGCTTCCCCCAAGTGGTGTTCAACATGGAAGAGTATTGTGTATTGTGGAGGTGGGGGTGGCGTGGGAGGTGGGTGTGGTGGGGGAGGAGGATTTGCGGGGGGTGGTCAGTTGAGCACTGGTGGAAACCAGCAGGAGATTTCTTTGCCTATCACTGAGCTGATACCATGATACTTCATGAGGTTCAGAATCAATGTTAAGACTTCCAGGGCAACTCCCTCCTGACTGTATACGCACACATTGCCTGTGTGTACAACTGAGTGACTCATTTCAGAAACTGGTTGAGAGTCAACCACATTGCTGTGGCTCTGGAGTCCACCTAGGCCAGAACAGGTAAGGACAGCAGATTTCCTTCCCTAAAGGATATTAATGAACCAGGTGGGTTTTTACAACTGATAGTTGCATGGTGACTATTGCTGGGACTATTGTATAATCCAGTGATTGGCCTGCTTACCACCACCATCACTACCGCCTCTCCCCCCCCCCAACCACTGCCCCAGGCTTCAGGGAGCAGAAATAACACACTGTGAGTGGCTGAACTTAACCATGAGGGCTTTCCATCCCTCACAGTGGAAGATGATTGGCGACAGCTCTATTAGTCCTGGCAGCACCAAGAGCACACTTGTATGCATAAGAACATAAGAACATAAGAAATAGGAGCAGGAGTAGGCGAACTAGCCCTTCGAGCCTGCCCCGCCATTCAATAAGATCATGGCTGATCTGTCTTGGCTCAGTTCCACATTCCCGCCCTCTCCCCATAACCCTTAATCCCCTCTCTTACCAAAAACCCATCAACCCGCGTCTTAAAAATACTTAGCGAGGTAGCCTCCACCATTTCAACGGGCAGAGAATTCCAGAGATTCACCACCCTTTGAGTGAAGAAGTTCCTCCTCAACTCTGTTCTAAACCGCCCCCCCTTTATCTTGAGGCTGTGCCCCCTAGTCCTACTATCCTTTCTGAGTGGGAAGAGTCTCTCCACCTCTATCCTATCCATCCCATTCATCATCTTATATGTCTCAATGAGATCTCCCCTCATTCTTCTAAACTCTAACAAGTACAAGCCTAATTTATTCAGCCTCTCCTCATAGCTCAACCCCCTCAACTCCGGCATCAGCCTAGTAAACCTCCTCTGCACTCCCTCCAAGGCCAAAATATCCTTGCGTAAGTACGGCGCCCAAAACTGCACACAGTACTCCAGCTGCGGCCTCACCAATGCCCTATACAGCCGCAGCAAGACCTCCCTACTTTTATATTCAATCCCCCTCGCGATGAAGGCCAGCATCCCATTCGCCTTCCTGACCACCTGCTGCACCTGCAAGCTGGGTTTTTGCGACTCGTGCACAAGGACCCCGAGGTCCCTCTGCACCGTCGCCTGCTGCAGTTTTTCTCCACGTAAGTAATAATCCTGCCTACCATTATTCCTACCAAAGTGGACCACCTCGCACTTGCCAACATTAAATTCCATCTGCCATTTCCTGGCCCATTCGCCCAGCCTATCTAGATCCTTCTGTAGACTCTCACCACCCTCCGCACAATTTGCCTTTCCACCAATTTTGGTGCCGTCAGCAAATTTCGACACCCTACACTCGGTTCCCTCCTCCAGATCATCTATATAAATGGTAAATAGCTGAGGCCCCAGCACCGACCCCTGGGGCACTCCACTAGTCACCATCCGCCAATCCGAATAGCACCCATTGACCCCCACTCTCTGCGTCCTATTTGACAACCAGTCCTCTATCCACGCTAACACCCTACCCCCAACTCCATGCCCCCTTACCTTCTGCAATAACCTCTTGTGAGGTACCTTGTCAAATGCCTATTGAAAATCAAGAAAGACCACATCCACCGGCTCTCCTCTATCCACCGCCCTAGACACATCCTCATAGAACTCCAGTAAATTTGTCAGACACGACTTCCCTTTAACGAAACCGTGCTGCGTCTGCTCTATCAAGCAGTTCCCCTCAAGATGCAGTAGTGCGACTGCAAGGAGAGAAGCAAGAAGGCCCAGTGGATCCCCTAATCCAGTGTCTTGGGCGGAGAGGGTTTTAGTGTGTCACAGAGTAGATACGGCAGGGGTTGCGGGGGGGGGGGGGGGGGGGGTTTGGGGGAGAGAAGAGGTGGTTGTTGGAGGATTAGGAAGACAGTGGGGGTTCCATCTGATGGGGGGGTGGAGGGTGGGAGCAACTTCCTCTGATCTGCAAAGAACATCCCCCCAAATATTGGCTGCACCCCCACTACCCTCACTCCCAAGGAATTAAAAATTAAGCTGCCCTTTCAATCCAGCTGCCTATACCAAACATTCTATGGTGTGGGCAAACTACCATCCGAGGCAATTGATTTGGTAATTAGTCTATTTGATCTCTGACAACCTATTTGAACATGGCAGGTGTGAAAAATTTCAGCACCACCCCCCTTCTCCCTCCCCATATTAAGGGGATGAGCTTGGGAGTGGCTGGGAAGATGGTGGGGTATCACATGCTCCTATTTTACATTTCCCCTTGCCAGAAACACGCCTGGTGAGGGCAGGTAAAATGCAATACTGTGTGACAGCTGGTGAGAATGAGTTGCCCTCTGTAAATGGGATAGAATTCACCGAGTGGAATGGGTCATATTTCAGTGCACAATACAGAGTAAGAGTTTCCTGTTACGATTGCTGGCTTTCACTATTCTTGAACAGGAGGAGATGCAGTCCAGGATCGAGTAAACCTGAATGTATAATGACTGCAATGAAGCAGTCAAAGTGAAATAGAGTTTTGTTTCCATGAGTATCCATAGTTAAAAGCCAGAAGAATCTGCTTGTTAATTCCTTTGTTTTGCTTAGGATTCTGTGAATAGTATCTGTACCCTAACTGCTTTGTCACACATTTCTGCTTTCATCTGACGAATACCCAGGACAATAGATTTGGCGGGTTTGTTTTGCTTTGTTAGCAGGTTAAATGTTGTCCATGAGAGATCCCCCTCCTAAGCTGGTAATAGTTTGATCATAGTTGCTGTGATGGGTAAAACAAGATAGCCCATCATGTAGGCTCATGCTCATTTTGCAAATGACAGCATTCCTTAGACACATAATTCCAGCCCACCTTCCCCTCCAATCCCAACCCAGAATTCCAGCTCATTACCAGTGTTTCAGGAGTTTTTTAAGGAAGTAATTTACAGATTGACATTGGGAGGTACCTGGCAGGAACAGGAAAGTAACATGATGGCCATCCATACAATAATCCCCAATAACCAATCGCGATTGGATAGGTTGGAGAGCTGACCAAGATCCTACAAGGTTGGCAGATTGACAATAGACTGGAGTGAAAATAATATTGAGGCAGATTCAAACCGACTACCACAGGAGCTCACAAAAAAACTTGAGATGGCAATTTCACTGGAGAGTCTCCTGTTGTGCCATTGGTGGTAACCTGGTTTCTCCGTGTGAACAGAATTTTGGCCAACGTTACCTCGGTGGAGTGGGAGAACCCTGGGAAAATCTCCATTCTTCCTCCAACATCATAAATACTTCAATTGATCAATATTTCTATTTAAATGTGGTTTAAATACTTTATTAAGTGGTTCAAAATCTAATAACAGTTATTCTTTTCTTTCCCTCCACAGAATATTATTAAGAAGGTGATTGGCCAGAAGTTTGTTTACAAATTTGTCTCATTTCCAGACATTTTAAAAATGGATCCCCACTCACTGGAATCCAGCAGGGAAAACAGTTTGCTCAGGGATAGTGACACTCAGTCACTTTCAGAGAACAGAGATCACCAGCAAATTACATTATCCACCAGCAGAAGTCCCAGTCGCAATGATTATATCCACTCTGGGTTATATACTTCTTTCACTATTAACTCTTTGCAGAACAGGTCAGACTTTTTTAAGTCGATCAAAATGGAAAAGCAGGAAGAGAAAATTGCAAGGAAACCTAGTCCTGAGGAGGTCAGGACTGTTATAAGATTTGTAACAAATAAGAGCGAGAGGTCAGTTTCCATGCCAATTGTCTCAGTTCCTTCGTCGCATTCTCCTTCACCAGAAGCCATGGTTGCATCAACTTTCTTCACAGCTCTCACCTCCAAATCATCGCCCCCTTTATCATCACATTCTTCACCTGTTGCTTCTTCATCCTCAAATAGCACCTCCTCAACGGGATACCAGAAGGCTTGCATTATTGAACTTGATGCCTATGATTCAGAGCAGCCGATTCAGCCCCTAAACCTGTCATCAGGATCAAAGGCCAAATCGCCTTGTCCGGCTGAGCAGAGACAGGTCCATCTTCCAAAGGCTAAGAAACCCAAAGGCCTGGAAATCCCAGCTCCACCTTTAATCATTACCAACACTGATGCAGGCTCCATTGCCCTCAACAGCCCAGCACTTCCTTCAGGGTCTCTGACTCCTGCTTTCTTCACCGCACAGGTCAGTACGTTAAATTACATTGTGTTTTAAATAAATTAAACTTTCAAACCCAAAACCTCTTACTTACAAATTGATATATTTATTGTATCATTCTGTAAAATCTCGACAAAAAATCCAAAAACGTCGATAGAATTTTCCATTCATTAGAGTCAAAATTTTGCATTTTTAAAATGGAGTGTGAAAACAATTCTAAAATGTCACTTTCCACTGGAATCAAGGGCTTTTATTGAAATGATGAATTTTATTTTTTCCAACTCTTGATTTTAGGGATTGAAAGAGTAAATTTTCCACACTCATTATCATCACCAAGAGGTATTCCAAGGTTAGCTAGAACACAGATCAGATACAGAATGGAGTTGCTCCACCCTAACAGCATGCTCCTGGCAAAACCTCAGATCCTTGCAAACTGCATCAGTCTGTCTCTCAGATCTTGTAGCTTTTCCCAGTTGCTTGTTTGTTTGAAATTACTTTTGTAAATGCATTTTGTATATAATTACAGAAAACGCTGGAAAAACTTGGCAGGTCTGGCAGCATCCATGGAAAGAGAAACAATTTCCATTCCCTATGACTTCCTCAGAGCTGTAGAGAGTTAGAAATATTTTAACCTCACATCTCTTCTTCTCTCCAGCTCCAAATCCTGAGTTTTTCCAGTATTTTCTTTCCAATTTCCAGCATCCACAGTATTCAGCTTTTGTATAAAATTACTTTATGTATAAACAGATTTAATTGTTAATGAATGTCAGCTGTAACTCAGTGTGTGGCACTTTCACCAGATTCAGAAGGTTGTGAGTTTACTGCACTCCAGATGCTTCAGCATGTAATCCAGACTGACAGTTCAGTGCAGTGCTGAGTGAATGCTGAACTGCTGGAGGTGCCGTCTTTCAGGTGAGATTTTAAATCGAGACCCTGCCTGAGACGGATGGAAAAGATTCCATGGTAGTATTTGAAGGCCAACATTTTTCCTTCTATCTCATGAAGCAGGCTGCCCAGTGATCGTCCTATTATGTACATTCTTCCATTTTAAACGTGGGTGAATTCCACCTGGGAGGTGCTGCCAGCACCAGTGGGGAACATCCCGATTTTCCTGTTGCTAGCAGCAGTTGTCTCTTCACTTCCACCTCTGAATTTTATCCAGCCTGTGTTATTAAGCTGCCATTTGCAACACAGCCACTTTTTCGGCTCCATCCTCCTGTCGATCTCTGTCAGCATCCAGGATGCTCCAGTTTTGATTGTTCAGCCTTTTCCCCTTCATAGGAATGAATCCAGCTGTACCTAAACTATCTCATCCTTATGACAGCATTGTTCGATTATAGTCATCTTGCTCATTTCTTTCCCTGCTATCTGTGGGGCCTTGCTGTTTGCACATCATTTCTGCATTTCTCTACATTAACCTGGTGTTGTGAGATTTCTTAAAGTCCAACAGATTTATTTGGAATCACGAGCTTGTGCAGCGCTGCTCCTTCATCAGCTGCTCTTTCATCACTCGCCAGATGAAGGAGCGACACTTTGAAAGCACATGCTAACAAATAAACCTGTCAGACTTTAACCTGGTGTTGAGACTTCTTACTGTGCCTGCCCCAGTCCAACGCCGGCATCTCCATATCATGGCTTTCTCTATATTAGAAGAGCAATGATACTTCAATATTATTTATTTAGTTGTAAAATGTTTTGGATTATCCTGAGGATGTACAAGGTGCTATACAAATTCAAGTCCAGGGATCCAAGGTGAGGTGTCTAAATGGATACAAAATTGGCTTCTTGACAGAAGCCAGAGGCTGGTTGTAGAGAGTTGTTTTCCAAACTGGAGACCTGTGACAAGCAGTGTGCCTCAGGGATCAGTGCTGGGCCCACTGTTATTTGACATTTATATTAATGATTTGGATGAGAATATAGGAGGCATGGTTAGTAAGTTTGCAGATGACACCAAGATTGGTGGCATGGTAGACAGTGAGGAAGGTTATCTCCAACTGCAGCGGAAACTTCATAAATTGGGCCACTGGGCTGACAAATGGCAGATGGAGTTTAATTTAGACAAATGCGAGGTGATGAACTTTGGTAGATTGAACCAGGGCAGGACTTACTCAGTTAATGGTAGGGCGTTGGGGAGAGTTACAGAACAAAGAGATCTAGGGGTACATGTTCATAGCTCCTTGAAAGTGGAGTCAAATTTGGACAGAGTGGTGAAGAAGGCTGGGTTTCATCGGTCAGAACATTGAATACAGGAGTTGGGACGTCTTGAAGTTGTAGAATACATTGGTAAGGCCACACTTGGAATACTGTGTGCAATTCTGATCACCTATTATAGCAAGGATATTATTAAACTAGAAAGAGCGCAGAAAAGAGTTACTAGGATGCTACCGGGACTTGGATTGAGTTATAAAGAGAGGCTGGGTAGACTGGGACTTTTTTCTCTGGAGCGTAGGAGGCTGAGGTCTATAAAATAATGATGGGCATGGACAAGATAGATAGTCAATATCTTTTCCCAAAGGTAGGGGAGTCTAAAACTAGAGAGCATAGGTTTAAAGTGAGAGGGGAGAGATACAAAAGTGTCTAGAGGGTCACTTTTTTCACACAGAGGGTGGTGAGTGTCTGGAACAAGTTGCCAGAGGTAGTAGTAGAGGCGGGTACAATTTTATCTTTTAAAAAGCATTTAGACAGTTACATGGGTACGATGGGTATAGAGGGATATGGGCCAAATACGGGCAATTGAGATTAGCTCAGGGGTTTAAAAAAAAAGGCAGCATGGACAAGTTGGGCCGAAGGGCCTGTTTCCATGCTGTGAACCTCTATGACTCTATGTGCTTTCTTTGTTCTCAGCTCTTTCCAACATATAATAAAGATTTATATATTATATAGAGCCCAAATCCAGAATGAGACATGGAGAGCTGAACCACACTGAACACTGGGACAAATTGTGGGTCTGGTTACTTTGCAGTGATAGAGAATCCTTTCACTGACATTAGTTTAAAGCAGATCTCTGTAATGGCTGCAACAGCTACATTAGAAAATTCAGCTTCATTGAAGAAACCAAGGACTTACATTTCTGTAGCGCCTCAGGACAACCCAAAATATTTTACAGCCAATTAAGAATGATTAAATGATAGAGTTGTCGGAATAATATTTTCACAGCACCGAGTTTACAGACAACAAGATCCCACAATGTGATAATCATCATGATACCTTTTATGTCCACCTGAGAGAATAGACGGTGCCTCGATTTAACTTCTCATCAAAAAGACCTCATCAAAAAGTGCGGTGCTCCCTCAGCACTGACCCTCTGACAGTGCGGTGCTCCCTCAGCACTGACCCTCTGACAGTGCGGCACTTCCTCAGCACTGACCCTCTGACAGTGCGGCACTCCCTCAGCACTGACCCTCTGACAGTGCGGTGCTCCCTCAGCACTGACCCTCTGACTGTGCGGCACACCCTCAGTACTGACCTTCTGACAGTGCGGTGCGTCCTCAGTACTGACCCTCTGACAGTGCGGCGCTCCCTCAGCACTGACCCTCTGACTGTGCGGCGCTCCCTCAGCGCTGGCCCTCTGACAGTGCGGCGCTCCCTCAGCGCTGACCCTCTGACAGTGCGGCGCTCCCTCAGCGCTGACCCTCTGACAGTGCGGCGCTCCCTCAGCGCTGACCCTCTGACAGTGCGACGCTCCCTCAGCGCTGACCCTCTGACAGTGCGGCACTCCCTCAGCGCTGACCCTCTGACAGTGCAGCGCTCCCTCAGCACTGATCCTCTGACAGTGCGGCGCTCCCTCAGCACTGACCCTCTGACAGTGAGGCGCTCCCTCAGTACTGACCTCTGACAGTGCAGCACTCCCTCAGTACTGACCCTCTGACAGTGCAGCACTCCCTCAGCACTGACCCTCTGACAGTGCAGCACTCCCTCAGCACTGACCCTCTGACAGTGCGGCACTCCCTCAGCACTGACCCTCTGACAGTGCAGCACTCCCTCAGCACTGACCCTCTGACAGTGCAGCACTCCCTCAGCACTGACCCTCTGACAGTGCAGCACTCCCTCAGCACTGACCCTCTGACAGTGCAGCACTCCCTCAGTACGAGTCAGAAGACCACTTAATGACCAGCCTAATGATTTTCTTTTTATCATTATAGACACCTAATGGGATTTTGTTGACCCCAAGCCCTTTACTGTCCAGTATTCATTTCTGGAGTACACTAAGCCCAGTGGCTCCCTTGAGTCCTGCCAGACTGCAGGGTCCAGGGTCTTTATTTCAGGTAAGTGTTCATTGTTAAACTTCAATATCAGAACCATCACCTCAAACTTAAACTAATTGTGCATAAATAGCTTTTGGTTGAAAAACAGCTTTACAGTATTATAGATTATAGCTTTGCAAATCAGCTGTTACTAACTTTTCTTTAAAAATAGTCTACCGGCTGATCTTCATGTGATTTTTGGAGATGAGCAGAGGTGGGGAGACTGGCAAAATGGAAAACAGTTGGAGGATGCCTGTTTTGCTAGTGGTGGGGAGTGGGGAGTGTGGCAGGCATGCTGCCCATTGGGCATCTGACTGGCTAATTGAGGGTTTCTTCCCACTTCAGCTTTTATCAGGAGTTGGGGTGGGGGTGGGCCTCTAAGGAGACCACCACAGCACCCACCCAGTGGGCTCTGGGAGTGATGGTGGTATGCTTTAGACATTTATTTGGCCAACACAGGAGTCCTGCAGTAATAGTGACCATCTCTTTCCCTGACTGGTCATGCCCTCCCACCCACACTGACTGGCCCCAGCACCCTCACCTGGTAATGAAGGCACTGTCTATCAATGCACCCTCATCTTTCTGGTGCAGCCCCAGCTATAGCCACAGCCAGCAGTGGCACTGCTGAGTTGACTGCTCTATGATTGGTTCTGAACCTCTTTTGGGGAGTAGCTATCCTTTATAGGAATTATTGCTCAAAAAATATGGTCCTGCTCCCTGTGCCCAGCTGAATCCACCACTTGTAGCCTGGAAAATCTTGGTTTACGATTCAATAAATGTAATAATTAGCCCAAGAGTAATAACACTTATTTCATAGTCACATCATTTAAATTCATCACTGTCTGACATTGAAACAGCTCCTTGTATAGCTTCACATACCTTTTCCACCCCTTTTAGAAACTATTTGGTAAACAGTCCAAAGATGTGCAGGTTAGGTTGATTGGCCATACTAAGAAATTGCCCCTTAGTGTCCAGGGATGTGTAGGTTAGAGGGATTAGTGGGTATAATACAGGGGTAGGGCCTGGGTGGGATTGTGTTCAGTGCAGACTCGATAGGCTGAAGGGCCTCTTTCTGCACTGTAGGATTCTATGATTCTATGATGGAAGGATTTACAAACACTGCTTCCCTGGCCAACAAGTTCTGAAGTGGGACTTGAACTTGGAGCTTCAGAACTAGAAGTAGGGACATTACACTGCACCACAAGATGTCCAAAGCTGCTACACATATGATGACATGCATTAGTTCTTGGTCAAGCTGCTAACTGCTGATCCTTGGTTGAGTTAAGGAGAATTGTACAGAAGGCAACATCTGAAGAATCAGAATCTACTTGTCAGTATTTGCATTATATCGATTTATTGTGTCAGGATATACGGTTTTCAATATTGGAACAAGGCAGATAACTATTATTGAAATATTGATCATATTTACTGACAGTAATTATCAAAAATAGTAATTAACAATTTCAGGGAGGAATTATTCTACCAGTTATTACATTTGGGTGGCACAGTGGTTAGTACTGCTGCCTCACAGCAACAGGGACCTGGATTCAATTCCTGGCTTGCATCACTGTCTTTGTGAAGATTGCACATCCTCCCCGTGTCTGCATGGATTTCCTCTGGGAGCTCCGGTTTCCTCTCACAGTCCAAAGATGCACGGGTTGGGTGGATTGGCTGTGTTAACAGCGCCCCTTTTTATTGGGGGACTAGCTAGGGTTATGGGGATAGAGCCTGGATGGGATTCAGTCGGTGCAGACTCGATGGGCCAAATGGCTTCCTTCTGCATGGAATAGGATTCTTGCAGGAAGTGGGGTGTGAGGAAGTGTTGTCAAGGTATTTGTGGGAGTCAGTAAGCTTCTCGGAGGTATTATTGACATCCTATTCTCATAAATGGAAACAGAGAAGTCAAGAAAAGATTCAGAGATACCATGGGAAGTTGAATCTGGGTGAAAATCTGAAGGTAAGTTGATTCAGTTTTCCAGTTTGGTTTGAAAGCAGGGACAGTATACCAGGAAGACGTTACGAATGGGTCTTGAGATGATTGGAAAAAGAATTTTGTCTGCATCCTGTGAAAAGGCAAGCATTGCCAGAACCTTTACAGGTTCCTATAGCAACAGCTTTTCAGCACAGCTAGGATCCATATTGGTTCCCATAGCAACTCGGCTCCCCGTGTAAGTTATTTTTTCACTAAGTGAATTTATCACTATCTATGAAGCAAACAGCAGAAATTTATTTAATGACACATTCCTTCCCCTTCTAGTTTAAATTCAAATTATTTCAAACAAAGGAAAACTTCGGTACATTCTGGAAATGGTAATTCTCTATAAAGAGATTTACAGTGTCTTTTTGATGATGTTCAAATTTAAAGCAGCGAGGGGGGGGACAGTTGATGTATCTGATACAGAATTGGTTCAGGGACAAGGAAGGCAGAGATTGGTATTTGGTTGTTTTTCAGACGAGAGGGAAGTGTACAATAGTGTCCTCTAGAGGTCAGTGTTGGGATCACTGCTTGTTTAGAGATGGGGCATCATTTCAAAGTTGATGACACATAACTTGGAAATGGAGCAAAATTGTGGATGACAGAAACAGACTCGAGGTTTTCCTAGACTCTGGTGAAATGGGCAGGTTCATAGCAGATGAAATGAAATGAGTCTGACTCTATGGCTGAAGTGGGAAGTGATTCATTTTGTTTGGAAGAATGAGATGGGGCAATATAAACCAGTTTTAAAAGGGCAGAGGAACAGAGACCTGTGAGGACAGATTCAGAATGTTAAAAATGCATGTTTGTGTGTATTGCCTTTTCTGTGACCAGCTTGCAGGTGCAGCAGGTGGTCAGGAAGGCGAATGGGATGCTGGCCTTCATCGCGAGGGGGATTGAATATAAAAGTAGGGAGGTCTTGCTGCGGCTGTATAGGGCATTGGTGAGGCCACAGCTGGAGTACTGTGTGCAGTTTTGGGCGCCGTACTTACGCAAGGATATTTTAGCCTTGGAGGGAGTGCAGAGGAGGTTTACTAGGCTGATGCCGGAGTTGAGGGGGTTGAGCTATGAGGAGAGGCTGAATAGATTAGGCTTGTACTCGTTGGAGTTTAGAAGAATGAGGGGAGATCTCATTGAGACGTATAAGATGATGAATGGGATGGATAGGATAGAGGTGGAGAGACTCTTCCCGCTCAGAAAGGATAGTAGGACTAGGGGGCATAGCCTCAAGATAAAGTGGGGGGGGTGCGGTTTAGAACAGAGTTGAGGAGGAACTTCTTCACTCAAAGGGTGGTGAATCTCTGGAATTCTCTGCCCGTTGAAGTGGTGGAGGCTGCCTCACTAAATATTTTTAAGACGCGGGTTGATGGGTTTTTGATAAGAGAGGGGATTAAGGGTTATGGGGAGAGGGCGGGAATGTGGAACTGAGCCAAGACAGATCAGCCATGATCTTATTGAATGGCGGGGCAGGCTCGAAGGGCTAGTTCGCCTACTCCTGCTCCTATTTCTTATGTTCTTATGTTCTCATGTGACCAAAGCACTGAGCAGTCAGCTGTTTACTTATTGCTGCAAAATATTTTTAATTTTGTTACATTTATTCTCTCCAGTATCTGACACCAGTGAATGGACACATAACAATTGCTTTACATTGCTAAATAGATGCAGAGTGCCAAAGCAAGGAGGTTATGCTGAAGCTTTACCAAATGCTGGTAAGGCCTCAGTTGAGGCAAAGGCTCAGAATCGGAGCGGGCAAGGAGTAGACACTGGAAATGTCATTTGGCTTCGGGACGAGCGAGTCCATAAAATCCCACCCAGTGTGTTCAATTCTGGACACCATACTTTAGAAAAAAATAGCAAGGTCTTAGAGTATGGGGGGAATTTACTGAAGAGCTACAGCTAAATATGGATAGACTGGTATTGCTCTCTTAACAGCAGAGAAAGCCAAGAGGAGATTTGATAAGGTGTTAACATTTGTGAATGCTTTTGACAGAGTAAATAAGGAGAAACCACAGTATCAGGTTTGATAAGCTGAGGGCACAGACATAAGGTTAAAGAAGCAGAGCCAACTTTATGCAGAAACTTGCTTTGATCTGGGAGACATGGCATTAAAGGCAGGGGGGAGGGGGGAACGGAAACAGTTGCAATGACTTTCAAAAGCGAATGATGTATTACTTGAATCTATGGAGAAAGAGAAGAATTGGTGTCACGATAATTCTTATAAAGAATTCACAGGATTCAGGGTGAGGTGGCCAATTGGATACAAAATTAGCTTGATGACAGAAAACAGGTATTTGTGAGGCTTATTTTTTTAAACTGTAGGCTTGTGACCAGTGTGCGCCTCCACACGATTAGTAAGTTTGCAGATGAACAAAGAACAAAAATCAGCCCAGGAAACAGGCCCTTCGGCCCAACGAGCCCACGCCGCCATCTCAACACCACCAGTCCACCTCTCTACCCACGACCCCTGTCTAATGTTTTATGGCCATCCAGATTGAGGGAAACTGATTTAGGGACAATTTATTCCTGCCAAACAGCACATCTTTGGGTGTGGGAGGAAACCGGAGCACCCGGAGAAAACCCACGCAAGCACAGGGAGAATGCGCAAACTCCCACAGACACCGGCTCAAATCCATGTGTCTGCACAGCAATCAGCGATAGTCACTGAGCTGTCGTCTTGCTCAGTATCTTGTCCAGTTTAGGCACACACTAACGACATGAAGCACTAGGCCAATCTCGAACAACCAAGAGCAGCCCCAGTACGACCCATCGCGTGTATGCCCCTCGTTGGACATGAGGTGGACCGACTTAAAACCTGTGAATGAAAAGAGAAAAAACATTATCATACTATACCCATTTACATTACCAGGGACACCCCAATGCTAATGACCCTTATTTAAAAGCACCTCTTATATCCACCCATCTCCAACTCAGTCATGTGCTTGTCTAAGTTACTCTTAAAGGACTCTAGTGTGTGTGCCTCCACCACCTTACTTGGCAGAGCATTCCATACCCCCACTACCCTCTGTGTGAAAAACCTTCCTCTAATATCTGTGTTGTACCTCTCCCCCATCACCTTAAGTCCATGGCCCCTTGTCCTACGTGTCTATTATAGGAAATAGCTTACCTCTGTTTACTCTATCTATACCCTTCATATTCTTATATACCTCTATTAGATCCCTCCCTCAGTTGGCGTCTTTCAAGGGAAAAGAGCCCCAATTTCTTCAATCTTTCCTCATACCCCAGTCCTTCCATACCAGGCAACATCCTGGTAAACCTCCTCTGCACTCTCTCCAGAGTCTCCACGTCCTTCCGGTAGTAAGGCGACCAGAACCGGACGCAGTACTCCAAATGCGGCCTATCCAACGTTCTGTACAACTGCAACATTAGACTCCAGCTCTTATATTTTATACCCCTTCCTATAAAGGCTAACATACCATAGGCTTTCTTCACCACACTGTCCACTTGCACTGCCACCTTCAAAGACGTGCACTTGCAACCCCAGGTCTCACTGCAATTCTATACTCCTTACGGGCTTACCCTTTATCATATAACTTTCTCCTACATTATTCCGGCCAAAATGCATCACCTCACATTTATCCGGATTAAACTCCATTTGCCACGTATCTGCCCAATCAACCAGCCTATCAATATCCCGCTGTATTGCCAGACACTGCTCCTCATGGCCTGCCAATCCAGCCATCTTGGTGTCATCAGCAAATTTGCTGATCACACCACCTACTCCCTCGTTCAAATCATTTATATACGCTACAAAAAGAGGTCCCAGTACCGAGCCTTGCGGCACACCACTAGTAAAAAGTCTGACAACACCTGGTTTTAGTCCAACTGATTTATTTGATAGTAAACGCACAAGCTTTCGGGTTAGTCCCTTCGTCAGGTGAATGGAGAGTTCTGGCCTCAGACAGAGCATATGAAGCACAGACAGTTTGGAGATTACTGATTAGAATGCGAATCTTTACACCTAACCTGCTGTTCAAGTCTCGAAGTGGCCGACAATGTGAGTGGGAGGAGCACTGAGCACAGGTTAAAGAGATGTGTATTGTCTCCAGACAGCACAGTGAGTGAGGTTTTGCAAACCCAGGCAAGTCACGGGGGTTACAGATAGTGCGACATGAACCCAAGATCCTTGTTGAGACCGTCCTCATGTGTGTGGAACTTGGCTATCAGTCTCTGCTCAGCGACTCTGCGCTGTCGTGTGTCGTGAAGACCACCTTGGAGAATGCTTACCCGATGGTCAGAGGCTGAATGCCCGTGACCATTGAAGTGTTCGCCAACAGGAAGGGAACAGTCTTGCCTGGTGATTGTCGAGCGATGTTCATTCATCCGTTGTCGTAGCGTCTGCATGGTCTCCCCAATGTACCATGCTTCGGGACATCCTTTCTTGCAACGTATCAGGTAGACAATGTTGGCCGAGTTGCAAGAGTATTTACCGTGTACCTGGTGGATGGTATTCTCACGTGTGATGATGGTATCCGTGTCGATGATCCGGCATGTCTTGCAGAGGTTGCTGTGGCAGCGTTGTGTGGTGTTGTGGTCACTGTTCTCCTGAAGACTGGGTAGTTTGCTGCGAACAGTGGTCTGTTTGAGGTTGTGTGGTTGTCTGAAGGCAAGAAGTGGGGGTGTGGGGATGGCCCTGGCGAGATGTTCGTCTTCATCAATGATATGTTGAAGACTCCGGAGAAGATGTCACTCTCCATTCACCTGACGAAGGGACTAACCCGAAAGCTTGTGCATTTACTATCAAATAAATCGCTTGGACTAAAACCAGGTGTTGTCAGACTTTTTACTGTGTTTACCCCAGTCCAATGCCGGCACATCCACATCATGCACACCACTAGTGACAGACCTCCAGCTAGAAAAAGACCCCTCCACTACTACTCTCTGACTCCTCTTTGCAAGCCAGTTCTCTACCCATCTAGATACCTGACCACATATCCCCTGAGCTTTAATCTTCTGTACCAACCTACCATGAGGGCCTTTGTCAAATGCCTTACTGAAATCCATATAGACGACATCAACGGCTCATCCTTCGTCAACCGTTCTTGTCACCTCCTCAAAGAATTCTACCAGATTATAAGGCAAGACAAAGCCATGCTGTGTATCCTTAATCAGATCGCAACGCTCCAAGTGCGCATACATCCTATCCCTAAGAATCCTCCCCATCAACTTACCTACCACTGACGTTAAGCTCACCGGCCTATAGTTACCCACGCTATCCCTCCTACCCTTTTTAAACATTGGTACCACGTTTGCTATCCTCTGGGACCTCACCTGCGTCCAAAGAAGAGACAAAGATTCGCGTCAGAAGCCCAGCAATCTCATCCCTCGCCTCTCTAAGCAGCCTGGGATAAATGCAATCAGGCCCTGATTGGTGACATAGTGGACAGTGAAGAAGGTTATCTAGGATTAAAATTGATAGGTTGAGGGAGCTGGGTCTCTTCTCCCTGGAGAGACGAAAAGGCGACCTGATAGAGGTTTATAAAATGTTGAGAGGAATAGATGGGGTGGATTCTCGGAGGTTATTTCTCAGGGCTGAAATGGTCGCTACGAAAGGACACAGGTTTAAGGTGCTGGGGACCAGGTATAGAGGAGATAAGAACATAAGAACATAAGAAATAGGAGCAGGAGTAGGCCATCTGGCCCTTCGAGCCTGCCCCGCCATTCAATAAGATCATGGCTGATCTGTCGTGGCTCAGTTCCACTTTCCCGCCCTCTCCCCATAATCCTTAATCCCTTCTCTTATCAAAAACCCATCAACCCGCTTCTTAAAAATATTTAGCGAGGCAGCCTCCACCACTTCAACGGGCAGAGAATTCCAGAGATTCACCACCCTTTGAGTGAAGAAGTTCCTCCTCAACTCCGTTCTGAACCGCCCCCCCTTTATCTTGAGGCTGTGCCCCCTAGTCCTACTGTCTTTTTTGAGCGGGAAGAGTCTTTCCACCTCTATCCTATCCATCCCATTCATCATCTTATACGTCTCAATGAGATCTCCCCTCATTCTTCTAAACTCTAACGAGTACAAGCCTAGTTTATTCAGCCTCTCCTCATAGCTCAACCCCCTCAACTCCGGTATCAGCCGTAAGTTTTTCACTCAGAGGTTGGTGAGTGAATGGAATCGACTGCCGTCGTTGGTGGTAGAGGCGAACTCGCTGGGGTCTTTTAAAAGCCTTCTGGATGAGTACATGGGATCTAATGGGATTGGGAGGTACAGATAGTTCTATGACTTGGTAGGTATCGATGTGATCAGTGCAACTTGTGGGCCAAAGGGCCTGTTTGTGCTGTAGTGTTCTATGTACAACAGTATCTTGATCAGTTGGGCCAGTGGATTGATGAATGGCAGATGGAGTTTAATTTAGATAAATGCAAGATGATGCATTTTTGGTAGATCAAACCAGGGTGTGACTTACTCAGTTAATGGCAGGGTGTTGGGAAGGAGGAGATTTAGGGGTACAGGTTCAGCGCTCCTTGAAAGTGGAGCCACAGGTGAAGAAGGCATTCAGCATACTTGGTTTCACTGGTCAGAACATTGAATACAGGAGTTGGGACATCTAGTTGAAGTTGTACAAGACATTGGTAAGGCCACATTTGGAATACTGTGTACAGTTCTGGTCACCCTATTATAGAAAGGATATTACTAAAAAGAGTGCAGAAAAGATTTACTAGGATGTTACTGGGAGTTGATGGTTTGAGTTATAAGGAGGGGCTGGATAGACTAGACTGGGACTTTTTTCCCTAGAGGGCATAGGTTTAAGGTGAGAGAGAGATACAGAAGTGTCCAAAGGGGCAATTTTTTCACACAGAGGGTGGTGAGTGTCTGGAAGAAGCAGCCAGAGGTAGCAGTAGAGGCGGATACAATTTTGTCTTTTAAAGAGCATTTGGACAGTGAATAGGTGATATGGGCCAAGTGCGGGCAATTGGGACCAGCTTAATGGTTAAAAACTGGGCGGCATGAACAAATTGTGCTAAAGGGCATGGTTTCATGCTGTAAACCTCTATGACTAACACACATAAGTATAATGGGCCAAATGACCACTTTGTGCTGTACAATATGATCAATTCTTTATTTTAAAACAGTCAACACTGTTTGTGTTCGTAGCACCAAAATGTATTTTTAAATGCAATGTAAGAAAATGAAATATATCTAAGTATTAATGCAGCAAACAAACAAAAAGCAAGTCCCAGATATTTACTTTCAATCTCTAATGGTGTTGCACGGATTTGAGACCATGTGCAATCCATAGATGGAGGATAATTAGATACTTTAATTTAATTAGACCGGGATGAGTAGATGTAATTCATTTTAAAATCATGTATTCTGTCCATTATAAATATCTCTGGCCACTTACATAATAGAAAATGTCTGTGTAAACTTGTTATGCTGAAATTACACTCTTGCCAATAGTGCTGCTGCAGCAGTTCTAGAATAAGGTTTTGTCATCTTTACATTTAGACCATACTTGTTCTGTATGTTAGTAGGTATTGCCTTTTCTGTGACCAAAATATTGAGTAATGGGCTGTTTCCTTGATCCTGCAAAGTAATTTTAATTTTGTCACATTTTTTCTGTCTCCAGTTTCCGACCCTAGTGAATGGACACATGCCAATTCCAATCCCTAGTTTGGATGGGGTTTCTCCGTTGCTGATTTCATCCAATTCCCAAAAATCATGATACTGCCTTACTGAAGGAACAAAAGGGACCAATTAAATGCCAAAATGTAGGACAATGTTCAGCTTTAATTTTTCAATGATCTTGCATCATTGATACAAAGTTGTCAGTCATATTATGAAGTATGGATGAAATACCCTTTTACAAGTGTTTTTGATTAGTTTTCTTCTTGTTGTTTTATAATGAAGTTGGCAATAAATATATAACCTTTTCCTGTACCTTGCGTTTTATGCACTGTGCTTTTAATGAACGTTAACCAGCTGTGCCTACTTACGCTTAAGTGTTTTATGTAACTTGTAAATTAACTGTAAACCTGTTGTAATGGCAGATTATTAGTATTATTAAATAATTGGAACTTTGTACCAGTTTTCAATTATTGGCTGTTAAAGGACATGATACTATGTATTAGCAAGTAAGATTGATGTTATTTTCAGTGTAAGTTTTTTTAAATAAAAAGCATTGCAATTTATATGTACTACAGGCAGGTTTGCCATGTATTTGTACTTTGGCTACAAGTTTGTACTTGACGTAATTCAATAAATGCTAGATTCTCAGCAAACTACTTTCAAACTATTTTCAAACTGTTTTTGAAGAGACTAGGACAAGGAGACAATCGGTACAGCATGGACCAGAATGGGAATGCAGCCACTACAATGCTACAACATATATGTAGTGCAGTAAGGTTTTGTTGCTGATATAATTGCCCTACATACTGAAAATAACATGGAACAAAATGACTGTCAGATTATTCTGAGCGTCTTAGATGTCATTTTTAAATGCCCTCCATAAATGATCATCAACATTTTGTAAAGGGTCACCCAGACACAAAGCTTTAACTGTTTCTCTCTCCATGGATACAGCCAGACTTGCTGAGTTTAATCAGTATTTTCTGTTTTTATTTCTGATTTCTAACATTGACAGTAATACTCCTAATAGAAGCTGTGTACCGATGCTAAAAATGTCCTTCACACAAAAAAAATCACAATTTTATACATTTAAGAGGGGTCCTTTTGTGTAGTTTATTACACTTGCGAGTACAAATCCTTGACTTGGATTTGATTTTAATAATGACTTATTTCAACACTCAAAATTCAACAGTAAAGCTAACTGCCCAATCAACACTTTTTAATTTGTAGTAAACTACTATTAGAAATGTGTGGTTAATCTGCTATCCCTCCCAAACAGAAGCTAAGTTACCTATATGGCCAATCACAATTTTTCCAGCTTGGTCCGATTCAAAATGTCTAAGCTTTTAAAATTTGCTGTTAAGTGCAGTGAAGTGAAGGTGATACAAAAGGACTGCAACAGACCAGCCTAGTAGAACGGGCAGCCAAAAGTGGCAGATGGAATATTTTACCAGAAGAAATAGCAATTACTGTCACAGTTGGTAAAGAATGTGCAAGGACCCCAACAGCCATTTTTAGAACAAAGAACAACACAGCACGGGAAACAGGCCCTTCAGCCCAACAAGCCCGTGCCGCCATCTTAACAAAGCATTTTCCTACACCTACCTAGACCCGTGTGTATGCATATGGTACCCCATTGGAAACCAGATTCAGGGGGGAATAGTTCAGGGACAATTTGTTACACTAATCAGCCTAAGAGCACATCTTTGGGATGTGGGAGGAAACCGGAGCAAACCCACGCAACCACAGGGAGAATGCGCAAACTCCCACAGACACTGGTCCAAATCCATGTACCTGCACAGCTAGCAGTGATAGTTACTGAGCTGTTGTGGTGCCCATCTGCTGGTCCAGGATTAAGCATACACGACGACGTGAAGTACTAGGCCACTCTCGAAACATCCAAGAGCAGCCCACGCACGACCCACTGTGTGCATGTCCCTCATTAGACAACAAGGTGGACTGACACACCTGCGGAGTAAAAGAGACAGGACATCAACTTGCAGCATTAGATTTCCAGTAACGCCCTGAGGCTCTGACCCTTTTTAAAACTGTCTCCTATAACCCTCCATCCCTGTTTCACTCGTGCCTATCTAAGTAAACCTTAAACAAGTCCAGCATGCCTGCCTCCACTACCTTACTTGGTAGTGCATTCCATACCCCCACGACCCTCTGTGTGAAAAACCTCCCTCTAGTATCCATATTATACTTCTCCCTCCCTCACCCTTAGCTCGTGACATTTGTCTCCAATCTAGGAAAAAGCCTGCCACTGTTTATCTATACCCTTCATTATTTTATACATCTCTATCAGATCCCCCCTTAATCTCCATCTTTCTAAGGAAAAGAGCCCCAGTTTACCCAATCTTTCCTCATAACCCAGTCCTTCCATACCAGGCAGCATCCTGGTAAACGTCCTCTGCACTCTCTCCAGGGTCTCCACGTCCTTCCGGTAGTAAGGCGACCAGAACTGGACGCAGTACTCCAAATGCGGTCTAATCAACGTTCTGTACAACTGTAGCATTAGACGCCAGCTCTTATACTCTATACCCCTTCCTATAAAGGCTAGCATTCCGTAAGCTTTCTTTGCAACCTTCTCCACCTGGGTTGCCACCTTCAAAGACTTGTGCACTTGCACTCCCAGGTCCCTCTGCATTTCTATACTCTTAATTGGTCTACCCTTTATCATGTAACTCCTCCCTGCATTATTCCTTCCAAAATGCATCACCTCACATTTTTGAAGGTACTAGAACACGTTAAGTGGTTAGCTAAGCATATGGGAGCTTTATCAATGTTAGAATTGTGTACAAAAGTAGGCGAGACATAATATTGGTTGGCATAGCAGAGGATGCTGTGCTTGTCACTTACCCACTTCCTTATGGCATATGGTGAAGTTGCTACGTAAACTTTGGTGTGTTGACAGCAGAATTGTGAATGGTGGGGTGCCTTTCAAAGCCCCCACCCCTGCTGATTAACCGACATCCCCCAACCTCTGTGGCCCAGTGAAGTAGCTCCACTTTTCCTGTAAATTGACCTCCATGCTGCTACTCATAATTCCAGCAGTGGCCACCACTTCCAGTGGTATTACTGGGACTCCCAGGTGATGGTAGGAGCCACAGCCTGAGCATTTAACAGACTGACAACCTTAACATCAGGTTAGGACTACTGGGCTCCGCAGTGGTAGAGCCATGGCCTCAGTTCCAGCCCAGGAAATGAATGTGGGATCTTCTGGTCTTTGCCTTTCAGTGCTGTACAACACAGATCTATCCATCAGATTTAAGACCAATGCAAAAATAATATAATTGGACAATTACAATTATAAAAAATTGACAAATAACGACATCTGTATAAATAATGAATTTTTTTCATTCTATCACTTTCCATGACAGTGCATGCAAACATTGGAAAAAAAGCAAATGAAGATGAGAAGTAACTTCGCTAAGGGTCATGAGTCTGTGGAATTCATTGCCCCAAAGTGCAGTGTACGGTGAGACACTGATTAAATTTAAGGACAAGGTAGACAGATTTTTAAATTTTGAGAGTTGAAGGGCTATGGTGAATGGGCGGGAAAGTGGAGTTGAGGCCAGGGAGGAAAGCTGTATTGCAAGGGGTAGAACATGTAAGCAAGTGAGATTAAATGACAAAATATGTGGGACATGACAAAAAGAGACAATAAAAGGCAATAAAGCAGCAAAAGATATTTCCAGGGGTAGCATAAATAAATGGTAAACAACCAAATCACCAAAAGTTTTGGTGTGAAGAAGCAGGGGTAGAGATAATGATCAAATCCTATGTTATGTCCAGGTAGCTGTAAAGTCCCCTTTGAAAGATGAGTGGCACTGCAACAACGTAGGCACCCGAAGTCAAAGAGGTCAGACTGACTGAGTGAGATGGAGAATTAAAAGGATAGACAACCAGAAGCTTACGGTAGTGCAAACTAAATGAAAGTGTTCCACACATGGTCAATCTGCGGTTGGTCTTCTCAGTTCGAGGAAAGTAGGGATGAATGCTAAGGACAAGTGGAATTCTACAATAATTCTAGGAAACAGGGTACAGATGAGGGCAGAAATGTTAACCGTGAAGGGGGGAATTCCCAGTCTCACCCCTCCACATCAATACTCTTCCATGTTGAACACCACTTCAAGCATGGAGAGTAGCAAGGGCATAGATTGAAATGCCCACCCAGAATACAATGTTCATCAACAAGAGTGGCATGGTACCACCACGACTGATTGAGCTGGCCAAGTGCTAAAGGAAGTGGCTGCAAGACTGCGATTGCGGCAGTTGGTGAAGGAACAGAAGAGGGTACAGAAAAGATTTACCATGAGGCTGCCTTGTATGGAGGGCATTAGCTATGAGGAGAGGTTGGTAAAACTTGGTTTGTTCTTACTGGAGCGACGAAGGTTGAGGGGAGATCTGATAGAAATCTACAAGATTGTGAAGGGCATGGACAGAGTGGATAGTCAAAAACTTCTTCCCAGGGTGGAAGAGTCAATTATTAGGGGGCATAGGTTCAAGGTGTGAGGGGCAAGGTTTAAAAGGAGATGTATGAGGCAGGTTTTTTTGTACACAGAGTGGTGGGTGCCTGGAACTCATTGCCAGGGGAGGTAGTGGAAGCGAATACGGTAGTGATTTTTAAGGGGAGTCTTGACAAATACATGAATGAGATGGGAATAGAGGGATATAGGCCCCAGAAGCGTAGGGGGTTTTAGTTAAGTCAGGCAGCATGGTCGGTGACAGCTTGGAGGGCCGAAGGGCCTGTTCCTGCGCTGTAATTTTCTTTGAACCAACAAGAAGGACTTCATCCTCACCAACCTCCCTGTCTCAGATGCATCTATCCATGGCAGGAAAGGAGTAACCACTGGACAAAAAAAATCTTCAAATTGAGGAATCCCTCCATTGTGTTGCGTGAAACTCCCACTTGGCTTTTTTTTTCAAAAGTATGTGCAGTAATCACCAACCCAGCAATAGATTCCACAATGGCTAAATGGAGTTCCTGGAACTCTCTACTGAATTTTGTCAGTCTTCAATGATGTGAACCACTGATTGGCTGTCCAGGTTCCCTGCAAGGTTCCATTTGTGCTTTGACAAAGGGTCATCCAGACTCAAAACGTCAGCTCTTTTCTCTCCTGACAGATGATGCCAGACCTGCTGAGATTTTCCAGCATTTTCTCGTTTGGTTTCAGATTCCAGCATCCACAGTAATTTGCTTTTATTCACTTGTGCCGATTTGCTGCACAAAGGCTTTCACCAGCGTGGAAACAGTTGAAGAGTGCCCAATGTTGGTGCAGCAGGTTTAAGTTGGGTAAATGGGCTGAGATCTGTGACGAGGAAGTGGTTTTTAATGGTGTCATGTGGGTTCTATTCCCACTGTTATAGAGCTGTTATTCTCTGGCATAGTGGTCTTAAACAACTAGGCAGCATGATGGGAGGCCAGCAGCAGATGTTTTGGTAAGTCCTTGTGTAGCAACATGCTTGGGCTGCTATAAACCTTCTGCAGGTGGATGTAAAATGAGACAAATTTTGAACAGATCTATCAACCATGAAATACTGTGAGCCATCAGCAGCAGCTGGCCTGGCATATGCCCCACTTGACTATTACCACCAAACCAGTTCAATTAAGAGTGCAGGAGGACATACCAGGAGCAGCACAAGGCATGAGGTGTCAACCTGGTGAAGCTACAACACAAGGCATCTTGTGTGCCAAGTGGCATTAGCACCAAGTGACAGACAGAGCTCTCCAGAGAATTCCAGGACATCACTGCAAGAGTTCCTCAGGGTAGTGTCCTAGGACCAACCATCTTCATCTGCTTCATCAATGACCATCCTTTCATCATAAGGTTGGAAGTGGGAATCTTTGTTGCTGGTTGCACAATGTTCAGCTCATGATTCCTCAGAATACTGAAGCAGTTCATGTCTAAATGTAGCAAGCCCTGACCAATATTCAGGTTTGGACTGTTAGTGGGCAGCATGGTGGCACAGTGATTCGCACTGCTGCCTCAAACACCAAGGATCCGGATTCAACTCCGGCCTTCGTGACAGTGGAGTTTGTACATTCTCCCCATGTCTGATTGCTCCTCATTTGATTGCTCCAGTTTCCTCCCACAGTCCAAAGATGCGCAGGTTAGATGGATTAACCATGCTAAATTGCCTGTGTCCCAAGATGTATGGGTTAGGGGGATTAGCGGGGTAAATGTCTGAAGTTACAGGAATCAGGTCTGGTTACGATACTCAGTCAGAGTTTGCAGACTTGCTGGGCCAAATAACCTCTGCACAGTAGAGACTCTATGATAAATGGCAAGTAACATTCTTGCCACACAAGTGCCAAGCAGTGACCATCCCCAACAAGACATCACAATGATTTTCCCATGACGTTCAATAGCATTACGATAGCTGAATCCTCTTACTGAAATTCTGGGGGTTATCACTGACCAGAAAGTGATCCAGACCAGCTGCACAAATACTGTAGCTACAACAGGTCAGGGGCTAGGAATTCTGTGATGAGTAACTCATCTGACTTAAAGTCTGTCCACCATTTACACAGCACAAGTCAGGAGTACGATGGAAACTCTCTATTTGCTCGGATGGGTGCAGCTCCAACAACACAAACAGCTCAGCACCATCTAGGTCAAAGCAGTCCACTTGATTGGCACCCGACCCACCATCAACATGCAGTCCCTCCAACTCCAATGCACAGTGGCAGCATCCAAAAGACGCACAGCAGCAACTCGCCAAAGCTCCTTCAACTGCCTGTGGGAGGCAGTGGTATAACGAGACAAACTCAGCATGGATTGACAAAGGGGAAACCATTCTCGACAAATCTATTGAAATTCTTTGAGGACATAACTAGTAGAGTTGACTGAAGAGAACCAGTGATGTGGTTTGTTTAGACTTTCAGAAAGCTTTCAACAAGGTCTCACATAACAGACTAATAAGTAAAGTTACAGCGCATGGAATTGCAGTTAATGTTTTGAGATAGAAAACTGGTTAGCAGATAGGAAGCAAAGAGTTGGCATAAATGGGTCTTTTTCTGATTGGCAGTCAGTGACTAGAGGGGTACTGCAGAGATCTGTGCCAGGATCCCAACTGTTCACATTATATATTAACAAATTAGAAGAGGGAACTGATGGTATTATCTCCAAATTTGCAAATGGGAGGGACAGTGAGCTGTGAGGAGAACGCAGAGATTCTTCCGCCTGATTTGGACAACTGAGTGTGTGGGCATATGCGCAGCAGATGAGTATAAAGTGGATAAATGTGAGATTATTCATTTTGATAGCAATAATAGGGGAACAGATTATTACTTGAATGGCTGTAAATTGAGAGAGATGGATACTCGACAAGACCTTGGTGTCCTTGTGCATCAGCTGCTGAAAGCATTCAGGTTCAGCAGGCAGTAAGGGCAGCAAATGGTATACTAGCCTTCATAGCCAGAGAATTTGAGTATAGGGATAGGAATATTTTATTGCAATTGTATTGAGCTTTGGTGAGGCCACACCTGGGGAGTGTTGTATGCAGTTCCTTATCCTTATGTGAGGAAGGATGTTCTTGCTATAGAGGGGATACAGAGAAGGTTTACCAGGCTGATTCTTGGGTGTCAGGTCTGTCATAAGGGGAGAGACTGTCAGTTAGGGTTATATTCACTGGAATCTAGGAGAGCGAGAGGGGTCTCATAGAAATTTATAAAATTCTAACAGGATTAGACAGGGCAGATTCAGAATGTACCCGAGAGTCCAGAACTAGGGATCATAGTTTGGGGATAACCTTTTAGGACTGAGGTGAGGAGAAATTCCTTCACCCAGAGGGTGGTGAATGTGTGGAATTCACTACCACAGGAAGTAGAG
This sequence comes from Carcharhinus amblyrhynchos, assembly GCF_965287045.1. Lineage (NCBI taxonomy): Eukaryota > Metazoa > Chordata > Chondrichthyes > Carcharhiniformes > Carcharhinidae > Carcharhinus > Carcharhinus amblyrhynchos. The sequence continues at coordinate 2,910,807 of NC_137342.1, read as the reverse complement.
GTCAAAATGGCTGATTTCAAGAAGAAATTAGATACAGCTCTTGGGGTAAAGGATCAAGGGAGATGGGGGAAGGGAGAGGGGGGGCGGGGGGATGGGGAGGGGGTAAAATCAGGATATTGAATTTGATAATCAGTCATGATCGAAATGAATAGAGGAGCAGGCTCAAAGGACCGAATGACCTACTCCTACTTCTAGTTTCTATTTGGAAGACCTTTACCACATTGAAGATCAAGGGGAGCAGATGCATGGGAACATCACCACCTGAAAGCTTCCCTCCAAAGCACACATCACGGTAATGTGGAAATATATTGCTGTTCTTTTCCACTGTTGCTGGGTCAAGATCCTGGAACACTCTTCCTAACAGCACTATGGGTATACCTACACCACCAACTGTGGTGGTTCAAGAAAGCTGCTCACCACCACTCTCTCAAGGAAAGTTCAGGATGGGCAGTAAATGTTGGCCTAGCCAGTGACGTCTACTTCCCATGAAAGATTAAAAAGAAAAGAGGAGATATATTGGAAGACATACGGAAAGCGGCACGCGAATGAGAAACTGAAACTGAGAGAACGGAAGAATTCTTACAGGAAGCAAGATAGGAAGTATAGTGGAATTGCTGTAGAACCGAAGAACCAGAGAACATTACACCACAGAAACAGGTCTTTTGGCCCTTCTTGGCTGTGCCGAACCATTTTTCCGCCAAGTCCCACTGATCTGCACCTGGACCATATCCCTCCACATCCCTCTCATCCATGTATCTGTCCAAGTTTTTCTTAAATGTTAAAAGTGAGCCCGCATTTACCATTGTGTGTGTTAGTGGGCTTGAAGTAAATTTTACTGATCATCATTGATCGTAGCTTGTATAGTTTCAGAAACCAGAAGAGGTCACACGATAGGACACAAAAAACAATGATCAGTTAAAACAAGGAATCACTGTAATATTTATACTTTCAAAAAATAGTACTGTCAGTCAGAAATAGCACAGCAGTTTTAGTTAGATATACCGATCTCAGCCTGGAATCATTTTGATCAACAGCAGTGGTCCAATGTACAATGTTACCAATTAATCTGTTTCCTTTTTCTTCTTACAAAATTCCAATTAAAATCAATCACAAGCAACACAAAATACAAGTAAACAGTTTCTCAATATGCCATCACAGTTCACAAATAAAATTAAACATACAAAATATTCTTAACACTGTTAAATAACAAACTATGCAAATTTATGAAAATGATAGGACCCTGAATAAGTTTACAGTAAAAGTCCAGAAAAATGTCAATGATTATTTGCATTTTCTATGAATTTGATATTTTAACAATTATATATTAACAGTAATCCTAAAAACGTAGGTCCACTAAAACCATTATTTGGAAAAGCAAATGTAGGTACAAATACTGTTACTGTTAACAAAAGCCTACTTATGATACTCATTGAGATACATAAGTTCTGTAGTGAAGTCATTACAAAATGATGTAGAAGTAACAGCAGAGATCAGATACAAAACTGAACCATCAAAATTTCCACATGTTCGTAAAGTGACATGGAAACAATAGATGCAATGAATTTGCTAATCTTTAATAATGAAAAGGCAGATTTGACGCTGAATTCCTTAAATCGATTTTTCTTTAAACACTAATCAGTTTCTCTGTTGGCCACATAAGATTTCAAAACAAATTTAAACGTTCTACACTATGAGCTTAGAGGGTGCAAGGTTCCTCACCACAGTCGTATTTTAAAAGGTGAGACTCTGCGAATATTTAAATATTCAAGAGCATTTGAAACTAAATGCAATGATAAAATCTGTAAAATGCTGGAAATAGTTATTAGATGAAACAGATGCACTCACATGCTAAAAGCCACTCACATTTTCCGCTATATCACCACAATGTGGTTTATGGACAGTAGTCATTTAGCAGCAATGATTCCCAATAAATAAGCACTTTGTTTCCAGTACTGCACAAAACTGCAGCTAAAGTTACAACAGCAGCTGTAACCCACTGGCTATAAAACAACACTGGTGAACCATAAAACTGTTTTGTTTGTGTATGTGTGTAATGTATATATGTGCATACACCTGTATTATACATATATATTTACACACACAAATGTCTCGATGTGACTTGCGAATATAAAACAATCTGCACATCAGAATAAAAGACTACATCGCAAGGGCAGTAAAGGAGACATGTTCATATTCAAGTTATGATCCACTCTAATTTACGGAAATTGTTGTCTTCAAATCAAAATCCTGGGTAACTGTGACGTAAATGGCAAGCCAATGGAACTCAAGTCTATTATTTTGTGAGATAGCCTAGAACAGCATACTCTGTCTTCTGTTTTTCCCATGTGCTGGAAAATAAAGAAAGATGCATTGAAACTAGTATGACGGCAGATAGGTTACTGTACTATCAGTACTTCTATTACCCACCTGATACATTAATGTCCTATAGGGAAGGAAATTTTGTCCTTCCCTGGTCTGGCCTACACGTGACTCCAAACAGCAACATGGTTGATTCTTAAATGTGACGGGCAATAAATGCTGGCCCAGCCATCAATACCAATATCCCATGAACGACTTAAAAAAAACCTTATGATACATGTATGGAAGTCACAAAGAACTGACAATTTAGTATGTATAAAGTAAGTCAGAATCATGCATGTTGGATTTTTTTGAACTTGTATATAAACATGAGACCTAATTAGTGCCACAAGTAGGCTTACATTGACACGGCAATGAAGTGACAGTGAAAATCCACACATTTTATGGTTTATAGCAACAACTTCTGCCTGAGACTATAGAAGCGTATTTGGGAGTGAGCCCAGAGATAGTTTTCCTAAGGTCATGCATCTGTTTGAAGTGAACTCACTATCTAAAACAATAGGATTTTTCAAAAAGACACCAATTCACTGATTCAAAAGTAGGATCTCAGTTAGAAATAATGCAAGTTGGTAGATGATCAGCGAGACATTGCTCAATTTTTAACTGCCTCTGAGGAGAAAGGAAGGTAAACTGTTGAAAACTGGTGTAATATGTCTTTCAAATAAGCAGAGAGTGCCAATGACATCATGAGGGCCTGACAGCCATTCTCATCATGATGGTTGTAGTGGTGAGCTTTGTAAGCTTTTGCACCAGGTCAACCTGACAGGAGGAAGAATTGGAGCCAGAAGAGAGATAATCAGGTAACGATGTGATGACAAACAGCTGGCTTCTCCATTGGGTCCCATGAGAAAACTTTAAGTCTCCTTGTACTGGATTCATTGATTGATCGATACACCCGCCCTTCAAAACTTCTCCTGCAATATAGCTACATTTTCATCTTTTGGACCCTTACCTAACATTCTGTCCCGCTGGCCAGCTAGTTACATGAACAACTGACCATAGACTTGTTGCTGATACCACAATAGTTTGCTGTCCAAAGTTCCAAACAGAACTTCTGTTTGGAACTGCATTTGACACTTTCCTCGAAGCACATTTCTGAACATTATTAAGGCTAAATGGAGCAAAATGGGAACGGTAGCAAGATTATGTTGTCACTGGACTATTAATCCAGAAGCTTGGACTAATGATCATTCCACCATGACCTTGATGGGATTGAAATTCAATGAATTAATAAATATGAAATAAAAAAAACTATTAGTAATGGTGACCATGAAACTATTGAATTGTTGGAAAAACCCTTCAGGTTCCTTGAAGTCCATTAGGGAAGGAAATCTGCCATCCTTACCCTGGTCTGGCCTACAAGTGACTCCAGGCACAGCAAAGTAGTTAACTCTTAACTGCCTCCTGAAATGGCCCAGCAAACAACTCAGTTGTACCAAACTATTTGCAAAAAGTCAAATGAGATTACTGACTTGGCATTAGATATGATAAAGGCACACAACATCTACAATGTCTTTAATAAAAATGTCCAAGGTGTTCCATAGAAAGTGTTACAATTGATATTAGGACAGATGACCAAAAGCTTGGTCAAAGAGGCAGGTTTTAAGAAGCATCTTAAAGGGAAAAAGAGATGTAGGGCATCAGGGAGCTTTAAAGAAAGGAACTGTCAGGCTCAGATAGTTGAAGGCAAGGCCACCAATGATGGAATGATTAAAATTGGGAATGCTCAAGAGACAAAATCAGAGGAGTGTAGCTATCTTAAGAAAGTTGTGAGGTTGGAGGAGTATATAGAGACAGTGAAAGTTAAGGTTATGGAGGGAACTGAAAACAAGAATAAGAATTTTAAAATCAAGGCCATTGCTGGGTCATCTCAAGTCTTCAATACAGAAGGCCAGCCAGGAGTCCAACAGAACAGTCAAGTCGAACGGTATCTATTTTGGCAGCAGATAATCTGAGGCAAGAGCAAAAGTGTGCATTGTTATAGATGCGGGAAAAGATTTGTTTTACTGAAAGTACTGATATGTGGTCAGATGCTCAGCTTGGGTTCAATTATGACAAAGGTTTCAAACAATCTGACTTAGTCTCAGATAGCTGTCAGGGAGAGGGAGTCACTAGCTAGGGAACAGAGCTTGGAATGCGGCCCAAATAACATGGCTGTAGTCTTCTGAATACTTGATTAGTGGAAACTTATGCTCAGTTAGTATTGTTTATTGGATAAGCAGCCTGATAATTTTGCAACACATGTAGCCCAACCAACCCCATAGTCCTCCTCACTAACACCTGAAAGGTTGTGCTACAGTTGAGAGTTGTCCCCACAGACAAGTCAAGCAACAGTCTATCATGGTCAGACTTACAGAATCATGCCTTTCAATGTCCTGGACTCCTGAATCACTATCCCTTGTTATGTCCTGTTTCAGCAGAGGTGGAACTACAGTTCTATACAGTCAGGAGGGAGTGGCTCTGAGAATCCTCAACATTGACACTGGACCACATACTATCAGGTCAAACATGGGCAAGGGAACTCCTGCTGATAACACCTACCACCTTCCCACAATGATGAAGCAGTATTTTTCCATGTTGAACACCACTTGGAAGAAGGGCTAACTGAGGCAAGGGCATGGAATATTCTGTGGGTAGGGAACTTTTAATACTTGTTACCAGGATTGACTCAGTCGCAAAGCTAATGGCTAGTCTAGCTAAGTCCTAAAGGACATAACTGCTAGACTGGGTCAACATGAAGGAAAAACATACAATGGAGAACACCCTCCATTGTGTTGTGTGGCACTACACATGCTATTCATAACACATCAAAACTGGGCATCCATGAGGCCCTGCTTTCCTAATCAATACCTTCTGGTGCCTAGATGGAGCAAAACTGGCAAGTTTCTGCTCCCCAGACCAAGAATACCTGACACTAAAATGCTGCCCCTACTATCTTCCATGTGAGTTCAGCTCCATTATCCTGACAGCATCTCACTCCATGTGGACGTGAAGATTGTGCCGGATGAAATGTAACTATGAATAGACTTGAGACGAAACATTGTGTGCTAATCATAGCACAAGGAACATGCTATAGATGGGGCTAAGCAATCCTATAACCATCAGTTCATAATCAAATCTCCACAGCCTTACCACAGTCAGCCATAAACAGAGGAAGACAGTTAAGCAACTAATAGGGAGATGAAGATGCTCCATGAGTATGGGGCTTAACCTGAACATCCAGAAGACCAAAGTTCTTCAACAGCCCACCCCAAATATACCAAATCCAATGGCTTTAATTGAGATGCATGGTGAAGTGTTGCAAGTTATCACAAAAAGTTGGCATTGATGAAGAAGTTCACTATCAAATCCAATGTGTTAGCTCAGCCTCTAGAAAATTACATAGTCCAGTTGAGCATCATGTTATTTATTAGACACATTGGACAGTAATTAGCCCAAGCCTCTCTATGGTGCTGAAGCTTAGACAATTTATAGCCATCATATCAAGGCCCTAGAACATTATCAGCACAGCACTGTCTTGAAAGGGTCATGTGAATCAAGTGGGAGGACAAAAAAAATACAAACACGACTCTTCTGCCAAGTATAGAGACTATGAGAATCTCACACCAACAGTGACAGCACATGCCATCAGAATGCCTAACACAAGACTACCCAAACTAGTGCTCTATTCAGAGGCACACCAGGGTGCTTGTTCACATGGGGGCCAAAGGAAACATTTCAAAGACAATATCAAAGCCTCCATAAAGGTTTGCTCTACTATCAACAAATGGGAAGCAGATGCTCAGTTGTAACCAAATGACAATTCATTATCAAAAATAGTGTGAAGACTTTCCAATCAATAATAGCAGCCACAGAGAGAACGTGGGAGGCGCAGAGAGGGCAGCTGTTCAAGCCAACATATCTACCTGCTGATAACCAATGCCTTCACTGTGGGAGACCTTGTAAGGCTAAGATAGGAATCAAAAGACTTCCACGAGCACACAACCAATATTTGCAACTCACTTCTACCTAGTCCTCTGCAGGAAAGAATTACCCTCTACATGAGGGATTGTCGACAGAAGTAGTCCTTGTCCATGTGCGGTAGAACCTGGATAACATTCAGACTTGGGATAATAAGTGGTAATGACATTTGTACCGCACAAGCGTCAGACAGACAGTGACTGTCTCCAACAAGATAGAATCTAATTGCCTTCCTTTGAGACTCAACAGTAATAGCAAAGCTGAAACACCCAACAACATCATCATAGGTGGGACCATTGACCAGTAACTTAACTGGTCCGGCCTTTAACTACTGTGGTTATAAGATAGTAATTCTGCTGTAAACACCATATTCTCATAGGCAATTAGAATGGACAATAAAAGTTGGTCTTGCATTTCACATGAATACATCTAATAAACACATGGGATTGAATATTTTCATGTAAGCTAAGGAGTTCTTTGTCATTTGAGGTAAGCTGTCTCACTCAAAATTATCAACTGTGGGGGAAACAAAAGCCCAAACCAATGTGAAAAGTTGTTAGTGTGTGGAAACAGAAAATCATTTAATAGAAATGTTTTTAGAAGGTCATATGTGCTTACTGTGACACACACCTGCATTTGACACCAATACAAAAGTAGGAAAGCTTGCATTCTTGGGCAGAAATGAATCAGCAAAGTGCCACAGTTTTTTTCAAAGAACAAAGGACAACACAGCACGGGAAACAGGCCCTTCGGCCCAATGAGCCCGCGCCGCCATCTTAACAGTGTGTTTTTCCTCCTCCACCCTTCACCCATGTCTATGCTTATGGTACCCCCACTGGAAACCAGATTAAGGGGAGAATAATTTAGGGACAATTTGTTACACCAATCAGCCTAAGAGCACATCTTTGGGATGTGGGAGGAAACCGGAGCACCCGGAGGAAACCCATCCAACCACAGGGAGAATGCGCAAACTCCCACAGACACTGGCCCATTCAAATCAACTATTTTAGTTCCACAAACAATAAATTGTACCTGTCTCTGGATATGAGGAGGTTCTGTAGCCAGGATCCTTTTGCAACTGAATTTCATTTAGCGAGAAAACTGAGGCACCTAATACAGGGGGCATAATACAAAAAATTATATTTTAGTTGCACTGTGCCAGCTTATACTGAACACTCTTAACAAAATGGTAATTCTATCCAAGAAACAGAAACAGATCTCAAAGAAAATAAATGTTCACTTTAAAATTTTCGATCACAAAGGGCATCGTTGCAACCTCAGATTTTGCTTCCCTCTTCAATGTTTCTGTGGCTGTAGAGTACTAAGATTGAATGTTAATTCTTCATCAGATGGTTAGCAAGAAGTAGGTTTTCCATGTATTTAAATAAAATGCAGCCATAGAGCAAATAACAGCATCAGCTAGTTTACTACAACATAATCACATCACCTGCAAATATATCTTAGTACTGCTCAGATTAAATTTTGTGTATTCAACATGAAGTGCATAAAGACATGATCAATAATACAAATATTTTTTAAGTCTTCTTTCTGCTCTATTTGAGTTTCTGTTATACTTTAGTCCACTTCTCCGAGTCAACATTTTCATTATAAATTTATTTGTCTGCATTTATCATGTGCACTACCAGTGAAGGGTCACAGAACAGGAGTAGCTCTGCCATTTGCATGGGTCACAATTGATCATTAGCTCAACTCCATTTCCTAGCCTTTCGTTCATATCCCCTGATACTCTTGCCCAATAAAAGATTCCAATCTTAAAAAAAATTCAGTTGTGCCCCAGCATCCACAGTCATTTGAAAGAATAAGTTTCTGATTTCTACTTTCTTTTCTCTTCGTGTGAAAAGCATTTCCTGATTGAACTCTTAAATGGTAAGATCCCTTTATTCTGGAGGGTGGGAAATGAAAGAAGCCAGAGAAGGCAAGCTAAACATCTTGACTGCATTTTGAATCAAATTAATTATCTCATTGTAGAAAAGGTGAATACTGAAAGCTAACTTTTTTGAGACATGGCCTGAATTTCACAAAGGTAAAGCAAAGGCACTCGAAGAGTCAGCTATCTGTATGATATGGATTTCCTCTCTCAATGTTACTTTGAATATGGTACCATGGGGATCTCTAAAGTGTCCAACGATAGTGATGGCTTCAGACAGCGTAAGCTGCCAATTACCATCACATTCTTACAAACAGCAAATATTAGAAGTAAAATGAATTGAATCTTTCCAATTTAAATTCAACTTTTAAAGAGTGGAATAATTGGGATATACACATGAGATTAAGATAGAATCTGAAATATCAAACAAGCTTCTTTAAATATAAATTTGAAAGTAGAGCTGGAAACATCATTTGTTTTGATTTTTTTTATAAACTTGGAATTTTTTCTCATTATGGAGAAATGCTAAATTCTACTGCTTTTTACAGAAGTTCAGCAAAAATCATGACCTGAGGTTGCTGGTAAAAACCTAGTTATGCTTCATTCAACAAGGTATAACTTTTTCAAGGATTCTTACAGTGACATGAATACTGTAAAATTGCAAGTTCAAGTCAGTTCAGTGATTTCAACTTGTTTACAGTGTGGGGTAATGTCAACCTCCTAGAATAGAATCATTGACATTATTTTGTGTGTAGAATCCAAAGTTATCAGTTTGACAGGAATGACAGTGAACACTGGCAGTTTTATCCATGAGGCAGAGATATTAAGAAAAACAATGACAGAGAGGTACTAAAAAATAAAGGAGAAAGGAAAGCAGATAGGCAGTATTTCCCCCGAACATTTTAATTCAAGTCTTTTAAAATCGAATTTTCAAAAATAACCAAATTATCTCTTGAGGGAACCAAGTAGGATGGCAAGGTAAGAGAGATAGAGGAGCAGTAGTTTGGGGATTCTTCTCCTCAGCTATTTCTCATGGGAGTAAATGATGAGGCAAGGATGAATTAAATAGGGCGGCGTGGTAGCATAGTGGCTAGCGCTGCTGCTTCACAGCTCCAGGGACCTGGATTCGATTCCCAGCTCAGGTCAATGTCTGTGTGGAGTTTGCACATTCTCCTCGTGTCTGCGTGGGTTTCCTCCAGGTACTCTGGTTTCCTCCCACAGTCCAAAGATGTGCGAGTTTGGTTGATTGGCCATGCTAAAAAATTGCCCCTTAGAGTCATGAGATGCGTAGCTTAGCGGGATTAGCGGGTAAATACGTAGGATATGGGGGTAGGGCCTGGATGGGTTTATGGTTGGTGCAGACTCGATAGGCCGAACAGCCTCCTTCTGCATTGTAGGGTTTCTATGATTCTATATGTTTGAACAAATGTGCAGAGAGAACATGAGCACTGAACAGGGAGTTCAAAATAGAAAAGAGGAAATGCCAGGAAGGGGAATGGGAAGAGGGAAGATGAAACAGTAGAAAATATGATGAAAGCAGTGGGCTAAGAGAGGAGGAAAGGGAGTTACCTGGGGGCCACATTTTCCCCATAATCTATGTTCCAAATGCCACATCATGCACCACTTCCCACACAAAAGAAAAAAAAAGCAGGGGAGAGAAGATAATATGGGGCGAGAGGACCTGGATAATATCCTCCATCAGAGTTGATGCAGACTTGATGGGCCGAATGGCCTCCTTCTACATTGTAGGGGTTCAGTAAGATGGAAGTAGAATCAGAAGAGGATGCAGAAAGAGCAAGTGAAGGAAATCTTTTTTGTTTCCATTATAAATTCCTATATTCACATTTGTAATGAAAATTGCTTAGTCATATCTTATCAGCTGTAGGGTGTTACCACAGAATAGTAAATTTATATTGTCAATTTCCATTATAAACATGGAAGAGGAGATTTAGAATGATAAGTAAATTTAAGGGCAGAATGCTTGACATTAAAATGAAGATTAATTACTTTTGTGATCTGATCAAAATATCTTTGGCCTCTGGCAGAACTTCACTGGAACCCACACTTGGTGATGACTTCCTGTAACAACCATGGGAAATTATAATCTCTTAACATTATCACTAATCATGAAGCACTGATTGATTTACCATCAGGTAGCATGTGTGCCCTTGTTCCAAGGCTTTTAAAGTAAATATGCTTCATGGCATCTTCTGCAGAAATTCTCTTCTTCGCCTGGTACTGCAAAACAGATTAAATATCTCAATTCTTTTTAAAACAAGATTAAAATTAATTTGATACATGTTGAAAGAGTTATCAACATTTCAATTATTCAACTTACTTGTAAAAAATTGGATAACAGATCAATTCCTTCTGTGTCTAATCTGTAAGAAAAAGCAGTCTCAAGTTGAATGGGTTACATTGGCATACACATCTGTCTTTACAGTTGTTCATCTTTTCTGAATGTCTCCAGCAGTGACGAAGGTAGGCAAGCACACTTTTTTTTAAACAATAGCTGTATCATGCCGATTGCCATCGCAAGACATGCACAAACTACCCAAACTTAGATTCTAGCTATTACAGTTCATTAATAGAGGCAGCCAGATGCAGGTAAAAGCCATAAGGAAAAGCTCTACAATTACTCTACATTTCTTGAAGGTAATGAAAGATATTCATTGAAACCTTACAGTAGGATTCCAGTCTAACCATAGGATTCCCCATCTGGGTCATCTGTACTCCCAGCAGCACAGAAATAACGGGTAGAATTTTCCATTCATGATACTAAGGGCGGTGACAATGGGTTTTGGAAGCATCCACCCTGCTGGTAGGAACTTGGGCCCCGATGCTGGGAAGCTTATGAATTTTGCATTGGTGAGTACTGCACCGAATCAACTGGTATCGGGAATGATTCACCAATCCCGACGGAAGGAGGTGGAATTGTACACCCAGGATGCGTGGGGTCCTTGACCATGTAGGTGCCTCTAAGTCATGAACAAACTGAGGTCTGACTTGTGCACACAAAATGGGTTTGAGGCTGATGTAATTTTTTTTGCTGGCAAGGTTGGTAGGTGTGAAGAGAATCTGGCAGGCAGCTGTTTTAATGAGTATTCATGAAATTTAAATAAAATGCAAATAGCGTTCACATCCCCAGGCAGCTGGTTTATCAACCGGCCATCAGGAAAACTGCAGACTGTTTTGAGGCTGACAGGTTTCTGGCTTTTTGCCTGCCACTACGTTCTTTGTTTCTGCCTGCCATGGAATCAGTCATGTGTAGGATGGGAAAATTCCATCCAATGTTCCTTGGAAACCTTTGTACTTTTCAATACCAATTCATACAGATAGGCGCGATCTTCCGGAGATCCTCTCCACTTTGAGCCAGCGGTTTGTGGCGTTGGTGGTAGCCATGATGTGGAAATGCCAACGTTGGGCACAGTAAAAAGTCTCACAACACCAGGTTGAAGTCCAACAGGTTAAACTGGAATCAGGAGCTTTTGGAATGCTGCTCCTTCCTCAGGTGAGTGGCCGCAATTCCAAATAAACCTGAATTACTGTAAGTAGCATTAATTTGGAATTTATTCCACGTATCTACTACACTGATCTCTAATATTCTTTGAATGTGTTATTTTTGCTGCAGGTCAAGTTCTGCTATCACTGCCCAGTCAAACTGGCAGCTTACTTCCACAAATATTCATGATATTCAGCAACTTGTTGAGATTTAAAACTACGGATTTCTATCTTTAATCTTCACACCACTATACATTTCATTACCATTTTGAAGATAAAGTTTTAAAGTATGATATTTTAACTACAGTTTTTGCGAGCAAACTACAGATGGTCATTGAAGGCCTTGTCAAATTACTCATTAACACCCAGTATTTATCCACTATACTACGTATGTATTAATATTGATTTTGGTAGCTGCATTAAACACTGCTCAGGTATTCGCTGGAAGTAGCATCACAGATCAGTAGTAGCTGGCAGAGTGAAGAAGCAGTCATGTATAGTGAACAACACCCTTTTTCTAGTTTATTTATTAATGTCACAAGTAGGCTTACATTCATACTGCAATGAAGTTATTGTGAAAGTCTCCTAGGTGTCTGTTCGAGTACACTGAGGGGGAATTTAACATGGCCAATGCACCTAAAAGGCACATCTCTCGGGCTGAGAGGGGAAACCAGAGAACCCAGAGGAAATCCACGCAGACACGGGAGAATGTGCAGATTCTGCACAGACAGTGACCCAAGCCGGGAATTGAACCCAGGTCATCGGCACTGTGAAGCAGCAGTGCTAACCACAGTGCCACTATTTTTAACCTTCTGTGCTATCCAGTGTCAATTCTCCAGTATACAACAATACTAGGTTCCTCTCCAGCTAGATAAACTTCAATGGATATCCTTGCACGGCGTGCACATATTTGGGAGTTTTCCAGACTTAACTACACTGTATTGTATTTATCCACACTGAAGAAAATCTGCTTTGCGTGGATATTTTACCCTAGTGCATCTAAATCAGCCTATGCGCAACGTAATTCCTATCAATTCCCAATTCCTTGCATCTTTCATGGCTGGTGTCGATAATACATGTCATGTCGCACTATCTGTAACCCCCGTGACTTGCCTGGGTTTGCAAAACCTCACTTACTGTACTGTCTGGAGACAATACACATCTCTTTAAACTGTGATCAGTGCCCCTTCCACTCACATTATCAGCCACTTCAGGTCTTGAACAGCAGGTTAGGTGTAAAGATTCGCATTCTAATCAGTAATCTCTAAACTGTCTGTGCTTTATATGCTCTGTCTGAGGCCAGAACTCTCCATTCACCTGACGAAGAGGGTGTCCCTCGAAAGCTTGTGAGTCTATTATCAAATAAATAGGTTGGACTAAAACCTGGTGTTGTCAGACTTTTTACTGTCTTTCATGGTTCACAGACATTGTGATAGCCATGGACAGGAAGTTAATTACATCTCATTTCATGCTTACTTAAATGGACTTTTACGAATAAATACAATTGACTATCAGTACCTTGGTGCATGATTTATCACAAGTTGTGGCTTATATTTAGGGAAGTTGTAAGCCTTAAATTCCTCATTTGAAGATATTCCTGGCCATGTCTCCTCTGTAGGTGTTCCTGCATTAAATAAAGTCCATTAGTATGATGCAAATGCTCATGGAAAATACAAACATGATTTTTCAAGTTTCACAGTTCATTTCACAAGTACTTTTGTAAAATGTGCTCAACAAAGCGATTGATGAGAGTATGTCGAAATGGCACATTCTTTAAAACAAGTTCAACTTATACATGAAAGCAGAAATCACCATCAACCCATGAGAGAGAACCACCTAAAAAACACCCTTCAAAAATTCAGTTTCCACACTATGTGCCATGTGCTCAATTAGCAAGATCAACATCATTGACATATCACACTCTGATGGATTTAAGTTATAACTAAGATCGTAGGACTGGGTGAACTATTCTTACTTTGTGCTGTAAGCCCCAAGTCACAAGGTTTCCTCAGAGTTAAGCAAAGTGGTCCTGACCAATTACTGCAATTGTAAATCTCCTAAACTGACTTCACTAATAACAATACTTGCCTGTCTAGGATCCAACTGGGTCTCTGGGTGGAGACAACCATATGATCAGGGAGCCATGCTTTGGCCAGTAGAACAATTATTTGATATCTCTCATTCCACACCTCCGCCATTTAATAGATGCCAGTCACCATACGGTATCTCGTCCTAGATGCCATTATTCATGATTGTTCTTTAACACTGAATTTTGGAATGTCTACTATGATAATACTGAAGGTACTGAGTACATATACATTAATTTATTCCCGTTCACAAATTAAAGCTCCGAAAGCCAAGCATTGCATTTACTGAGTCTATCAGTTAATTCAGCATGAAACTGGGGATCATGTTCATCAGTGTAGTTCAGTATGCAGTGGACAAATATCATCAGACATACACCAGTCTGAAAAATTGCTAAATAAATGCAATTCTTTCAAAAACATCAGTATTAGGATATCAATACTGTTAATGCTGCGTTAGAAAAACTCATCTAAACCTGACTGGTAAAGAGGGTACTTGGAAAGCGACTTCATGAGAGGTCCCATGTCAATTATAATTTGAATTTCCTGTAATTGATCATGAATTCCAGCTGCTAACGTGGAATGGAAACACATTGATAGCACTTTCTGATTTTGCTCCGTAGAAGTACAGCTGAACGTACAAACCTATCATTGAAGTGATTGTCGCTCCAAGAAGGCATTTACTTTGGACTCAAGGGCCAGGTGAAGGTCCTACTGCTGCTGAACTTGAGATACTTCTGCCTGGAGACTGACAAGCCCACTGTACAAACACATTCCATGGTTCATGCCTCAGGTTAATGTTAACTATGAGCCATGACACTCTTGAGCTTCCTCTCAATTTAAAGGCATTTGGCAATGAGGGGTCCGGGACAACCCTGGGAAACCTTGAATTTTCCTGATTTCATTTACGTTTTCTTACAGTTCTAGCAGCAGTTTTGGTATCTAATCATATTTACATATCCTCAGATGATGCCAAAACCAATTGCATTTGAGAGAGAATCCAAAGTTAAGAGAATGGCTTTTCTGTGGTGCTTGTGGGAGGATGGTAAATGATAGGCTAGTTATCCATTGCTTTTTGGGTCCATGTTGACCTCCCCAGTCGTCCAATACCAGCTAGATTGTCCCTTCAAGAAAACACTAAATTATTCATTCTTATTTTTGTTTGTGACATTTCAAATTCCTTGGATTCTGGTGGATTGGAAACATGCTAATGTGATGCCCCTACTCACAAAAGGAGAGAGAGGCAAAACGTAGAAAACTATAGGCTGGTTACCTGGACCTCTGTGGTGGGAAAAGTGCTGGAGGAGATAAACGACTATTTGGAAAGACAGAAGTCAATCCATCATCGTCAGCATGTTTTTATGAAGGGTGTGTCATGTGTGACAAACTTGCTTGAGTTTTTTGAGGACATAACCAACAAGGTGGATATCGAAGAACCTGTGGATGTGGTTTATCTAGATATCCAGAAGGCTTGTGACAGGATGCCGCATAAAAGACTGATCCAGAAGGTGAAATTGCACGGGATTGAGGGTAAAGTACTAGATTGGATTGATGATTGGCCGACAGAAAAGAGGGTCCAGATAAATGGATCCTTCTCTGGCTGGCAAAATGTAATTAGCGGGGTGCTGCAGAGGGCAGTCCTCGGACCTCAACCGTTTACAATTTATATAAATGACCGGCAAACAGGGACAGAGTGTAACATAGCAAAATTTGCAAATTATACTAAAATAGGTGGAAAACAGACAGTGAAGAAAATATAAAGACAGACAGAGATAGGCTAGAAGAATGGGCCAAAATTTGGCAGATGGAGTTTAATGTGGATAAGTGTGAGGTTGTCCATTTTGGCAGAAAAACAGAAAGGCAAATTATTATCTAAATGGAAAGCAGATTCATAAAGCATTAGGGCCAAGAGATCTGGGTGTCTTTGTTCATGAATTGCTGAATACATGTTGGTGTAGCACACAATAGAAAAGACAAATGGGATGTTAGCATTTATTGCAAAAGGACTGGAGTATAAAAGTAGATAAGTGTTGTTGCAATTGCATGGGGTATTGTGAGACCACATCTGGAGTATTGTGGCCAGTTTTGTCTCCTTATTTCTGGAAGGATGTGGTGGCATTAGAGGCAGTTGAGAGGAAGTTCATCAGATTTCATCCTGAATGAAAGGGTTGACGTACGAGGAAAAATTAAATAGTTTGGGCTTATACCCACTGGAGATTAGAGGGATGAAAGGGGATCTGACTGAGATATATAGAATTTTATGGGGGATTGATAAAGGAAATGTAGACCAAATGTTCCTTCTCATGGGGCAACCTAGGACAAGAGGTCACAGGCATAGGTTGAGAGGCAGTAGATTTAAAACTGAGATGAAGAGGAAATACTCTGAGGGGGGTAAATTTATGGAACTCGCAATAGCTCGATGGAGTTTGAATCATTGAATGGTTTGAAAAAGGAGGCAAAGAGATATGGGGAACTGGTGGGGAGGATTTGAGACCAGGGAGAGATCAGCCATGATCTGATTGAGCCTGCTCCGCCATTCAAAGGGCTGAATTTGCCAACTTCTGCTCCTATGTTTCTATGCGGAAACAAAATACTGCGGATGCTGGAATCTGAAACAAAAACAGAAAACGCTGGAAAATCTCAGCAGATCTGACAGTATCTGTGGAGAGAGAACAAAGCCAGCATTTCAAGTCTGGATGACTCTATCAGAGCTCATGGTGATATTGGAAAATTGGGGCTGCATTTCATGCTGCAATTTCCTACTTGAGTCACGGGTCAGGATATTCAGCTGTATCATGAATGCTCTATACTTCAGACGCTGCAAGATGATGTGTAAGCATTGTCCAGATTGGGACATGGGGTTAGGAAATTAGGTGTGGAATTACAGAGTGTTTCTCTTTGCAAACAGGAACTGTAACTAAAGCTGCAGAACAGGATTGATGTCAATGACATGGATGGTGGAACAAGAATCGAATGAGTGTTCCTTTGTTCTTTGTGCGATTGGCTTTGTTCCCGATAGTGATTGGGCAAGAGGTCTACACAATAAAACTAGTTACTCCCCTTTTCTCACTGCCCCCCACTCTCCATCTCATCATTCTCATTTTGGGATATATTTTAAGATGAATATAGGCTATCCTCACTGAATTCTACAAACTGGTCTAATTGGCTTCAATGTGCATTCAGTAATTGAAGCCTTACATTTCAAATTTCTACAAATTAATTGTGTTTTAAAAGACAAAATTCAAACACAGCCTCTTGCCACCCAACAAGGCTCCCAGTGCATACTTTATCCAGGAGGCCTTTAGGATGCCCAGCTTCCACTATTATATGTTGGCTGTAGCATTATTGCCAGTTTCAGAAGAAAGACAGGTATAAACCTAAACTGAGGCCTAGTATTAAAAATTTTCTGGACCTCAATTTTTTTCCCAATTTCCAAGTCCCCCATCCACTTTAAACCTCATCAACAGATTACCCCCAGCCCAAGTTAAAATTGGCCCTATCAATTCTGAAGGTCTCTTCAATTAGATGTTTTATTTCCATCAGGCACTAGGATGTATTTTGTCAGGCTCTTGTGGTTTATTTTCCTTTAGCCGAACAACTTGTAGAAAATTAACTTTTAATCCATAATATTGTTTATATTGCTCTTAATCGCTTCAGATTCCCTTCTCCAATATTGTTACATTTAGTAAAATGCTACATGATTTATTACATACCATCACCAACTAAATCATCTACAATTTGATAATCCTCTCATACCTGCATTTTCCTGATAACCATGCATTTTTTTTCATTTTCAAGTTTCCAATTGCTGTTTGAAAACTAGTTGTAGTTGCTTCTACCACGCCACAAAATGCTTCACTGTTCCTTTTGAGGCTTTTAAAAGTTATTTTTCTTACATTTCCTCAGCTCCCCCTGTCCCAGCCTAAATTTTTTTTTGCACTCTCCATTAGATTTTTAAAATAAATATTTTTATGGCCCATATACAATATCTTCAATTTTGCTTTGAGGCAGAATCTGGCGAGATCAGAGTGCAACGATGTGGACGATGGATTTGGTGTTCGGTGGAGGGACTTGAAAATGTCAGTTCTACGTTTGTGCACGTGAGTGGCAGAGAAGTTGTACAAATGGAGGCTAGAAGAAGCAACAATAGAAGCAGCTAAAACATCAGTTTTGTAGAACAGAGGGATCCGGGAATACAGGTACAGAATTCCCTAAAAGTGATGTCACAGGTGGATAGAGTTGTAAAGAGTGCTTTTGGTACACTGGCCTTTCTAAATCGGAGTATCGAGTATAAAAGTTGGAGTGTTATAGGAAGGTTGTATAAGGCATTGGTGAGGCCGAATTTAGAGTATTGTGTACAGTTTTGGTCACCTAGTTACAGGAAGGATGTAAATAAGGTTGAAAGAGTGCAGAGAAGGTTCACAAGGATGTTGCCAGAACTTGGGAAGCTGAGTTACAGAGAAAGATTGAATAGGTTAGGACTTTATTCCCTGGAGCGTAGAAGAATAAGGGAAGATTTGATAGAGGTGTATAAGATTTTGATGGGTATAGATAGATTGAATGCAAGCAGGCTTTTTCCACTGAGGCTAGGGGAGAAAAAAAACAGAGGACATGGGTTAAGGGTGAAAGGAGAAAAGTTTAAAGGGAATATGGGGGGGGCTTCTTCATGCAGAGAGTGGTGGGAGTGTGGAATGAGCTGCCGGATAAACGCGGGGTCACTTTTAACATTTAAGAAAAACTTGGATGGGTTCATGGATGAGAGGGGTGTGGAGGGATATGGTCCAAGTGCAGGTCAGTGGGACCAGGCAAAAAATGGTTCGGCACAGACAAGAAGGGCCAAAAGGCCTGTTTCTGAGCTGTAAATTTTCTATGGTTAGGAGAGTGGGCAAAGAAGTGGCAGATGGAATACAATGTGGAAAAGTGTGAGGTTATGCACTTTGGAAGGACAAATGGAGGCATAGACTATTTTCTAAATGGGAAAATGCTTGGGAAATCAGATACACAAAGGGACTTGAGAGTCATTGTTCAGGATTCTATGCAGGTTCAGTCGGCAATTAGGAAGGCAAATGCAATATTAGCATTCATGTCAAGACGGCTAGAATACAAGAGCAGGGATGTACTTCTGAGGCTGTATAAGGCTCTGGTCAGACCCCATTTGGAGTATTGTAAACAGTTTCGGGCCCCATATCTAAGGAAGGATGTGCTGGCCTTGGAAAGGGTCCAGAGGAGGTTCACAAGAATGATCCCTGGAATGAGGAGCTTGTTGTATGAGGAATGATTGAGGACTCTGGGTCTGTACTTGTTGGAGTTTAGAAGGATGAGGGGGGAATCTTATTGAAGCTTACAGGATACTGCAAGGCCTGGATAGAGTGGACATGGAGAGGATGTTTCCACTAGTAGGAAAAACTAGAACCAGAGGGCACAACCTCAGGGACAATGCTTTAAAACAGAGATAAGAAGGAATTTCTTTAGCCAAAGAGTGGTGAATCTGTGGAACTCCATGCCACAGAAGGTTGTGGGGGCCAGATCATTGAGTGCCTTTAAGACAGAGACAGATAAATTCTTGATTAATAAGGGGATCAGGGGTTATGGGGAAAAGGAATGAGAAAAATATCAGCCATGATTAGATGGCAGAGCAGACTTGATGAACCGAGTGGCCTAATTCTATTCCTATGTCTTTTGATCAAAGAGAAGAGCTCACCAGTCAGCAAAGGAAGATGTACAACGATGAACTAGGGAAATCAAGAACCAACAGTGGACCATTAAATCTAAGGAGCTGCAACTCTTTGCTGGTAAGCACAGCACCCAGTGCTTCTTCAGTGCCACAATGCACGGACCCAACATCCTCGGTCTCAAACCAGTGTGGAGTAAAGACGAAACCTTTTTGAGAGACCAAGAAAACACCAGCCTCTCCTGAAGAGAACACTGCAGAGATTGTCTAAACCTGATGCAATCATAGATGAGGAGACGTTCTAGGAAATCCTCTAACTTCCCAAGATGATCTTGGACTTCCACCAAGCATGGATGAAGTCGAAGCCACCATTAAACAGGTGAAGAATAGAAAAGCCGTAGGAGTAGATGGGATTCCAGCGGAAATTTTCAAACTTGGAAGAGGTTACCCGTCGTCTCCATCAGCTGTTCCTGAAAATCTGGGACAGAGAAAAATTCCTGCTGACCTCAAGAATGCCGTCATTGCCATCACCTTCAAGGAAGGACAGATAACAGGCAACCGAGGAACCTCCCTACTCTCCCGTTGCTGGCAAGATTATTGCTTGGATTCTCGCTAGCTACCTTGCCCAAATCTCTGAAGTAGTCCTTCCAGGAAATCAGTGTGGTTTCCAACCAAACCATGGGACAACAGTCATGATTTTCACTGTTCAATAACTTCAACAACAAGTCCAGGATCAACATCGACTGCTCTTCATGGCCTTCATCAATCTGACCAAAGCTTTTAACTCAATCAATCTGGAAGTGCTACCAAAGGCCGGCTGTCCAGAGAAGTTCATCAGTATCCTCCAACTCCTCCATGATAAGATGCTGACGATAGACTTCACCAATGGAAAAAAGACAGAAATCTTTGAGGTTAAGACTGGTGTCAAGCAGGAATATGTCATCACCCTTTTCTTCATCTTCATCATACTTCAACTTGTCAAGTACAAGCTTCCCAGTACAGCACACACCGTGTGCAGGATGGACGGAAAACTTTTCAACCTCAACCAACTGAAATGTAAGAAGTGACACTGCCATCTTTGCTCTTCCAGAAGACATTGTCCAAGCTATGTTAACATCTTTGTGGGAGCACACCTAAGAATTGGTCTCAGCCTCAACCTCAAGAAAGCTCAAGTCTTTACCACCCAAGAGCAAGATCCAGTCTCCCCTACCATCAAGATCAACAGCTGGTGCAGGAATTTAGATTTTTGGATCATTGGGATCTTTCCTGGGGAAGCGCTAACTGTTCAAGAGGGATGGGTTACATCTGAACTGCAGGGGTACTAACATCCTCGCGGGGAGATTTGCTAGAGCCACTCGGGAAGGTTTAAAACTAGTTTGACAGGGGGAGTGAGATCCAAAGCAGTAGGGAGACAGAACAGAAGTTTGAGGGCAGCACAGAAGTTAAGGAGAGCACATTAAGTAGTAAAGACCATAGAACCATGGAAAACTACAGCTCAGAAACAGGCCTTTTGGCCCTTCTTGTCTGTGCCAAACCATTTTTTGCCTAGTTCCACTGACCTGCACTTGGACCATATCCCTCCACACCCCTCTCATCCATGAACCTGTCCAAGTTTTTCTTAAATGTTAAAAGTGACCCCGCATTTACCACTTTATCCGGCAGCTCATTCCACACTCCCACCACTCTCTGCATGAAGAAGCCCCCCCTAATATTCCCTTTAAATTTTTCTCCTTTCACCCTTAACCCATGTCCTTTCTTTTTCTCCCCTAGCCTCAATAGAAAAAACCTGCTTGCGTTCACTCTATCTATACCCATCAAAACCTTATACACCTCTATCAAATCTCCCCTCATTCTTCTACCCTCCAGGGAATAAAGTCCTAATCTATTCAATCTCTCTCTGTAACTCAGCTTCTCAAGTCCCGGCAACATCCTTGTGAACCTTCTCTGCACTCTTTCAACCTTATTTACATCCTTCCTGTAACTAGGTGACCAAAACTGTACACAATACTCTAAATTCGGCCTCACCAATGCCTTATACAACCTTACCATAACACTCCAACTTTTATACTCGAAACTCCGATTTATAAAGGCCAATGTACTAAAAGCACTCTTTACGACCCTATCTACCTGTGACGTCACTTTTAGGGAATTCTGTACCTGTATTCCCAGATCCCTCTGTTCAACTGCACTCTTCAGAGTCCTACCATTTAGCCTGTATCAGTAATTCTAGTACCTGACAGATCAGGCAAAAGCAGGATAAAGAGCAAGAGAAGTCTAGATTAAACTGCATTTATTTCAGTGCAAGAGGTCTGACAGGCCAGGCAGATGAACTCAGAACATGGATGGGTATGTGGGATGGGGATATTATAGCAATTACTGAAACATGGCGAAGGGAGGGGCAGGACTGGCAGTTCAATGTTCCAGGGTACAGATGCTATAGGAAAGATAGAACAAGAGGTAAGAGAGGAGGGGGAAGTTACACTTTTGTTTAGGGAATGCATCATGGCATGAGAGGGGATATATCCGAGGGTTTGGCCTCTGATTCTATATGGCAGAACTGAGAAATAAGAAGGGGGAAATCACTTTGATAGGGCTGTACTATAGGCCCCCAAATAGTTGGCAGGAAATTGAGGAGCAAATATGTAACGAGATTACAGACAGCTCCAAGAAAAATAGGGTGGCAATAGTCAGAGATTTTAACTTCCCCAACATTGACTGGGACAGCCATAGTATTAGAGTGTCGGATGAAGAGAAATTTGTTGAGTGTGTTCAGGAGGGATTTCTCATTCAGTATTTGGTTGGCGCGACCAGAGAGGGAGAAAAACTCGACCTCCTCTCGGGAAATAAGGAAGGGCAGGTGACAGAAGTATTAAGTGACGGATCATTTTGGTACCAGAATTCTATTGGTTTTAAGATAGCTATAAGAGAATGATACGTCTGGCCCAGAAGATAAAATTCTAAATTGGGGCAAGGCTAATTTTGATGGTATCAGGCAGGAACTGTCAACAGTTAACTGGAGGAGTCTGTGGGAAAACAAAGGGATGCCTCGTAAGTGGTATGCTTTCAACAGCATGTTAACCAGGGTCCAGAGTAAACATATTCCTCTTAAAGCTGGCAGAAGTAGGGAACCCTGGATGACTCAGGATATTAAGGCCCTGGTCAAGGAGAAGAAAGAGGCACATGACATGCATAGGCAGCTGGGATCAAGTGAAGCCCTTGAAGAGCATAGGGGGTGCAGGAGTACAGTTGAGAGAGAAATCAGGAAGGAAAAAGGGGAAATGAGATTGTTTTGGCAGATAAGGCAAAGGAGAATCTAAAGAGCTTCTACAAATACATAAAGGGCAAAAGAGTAATAAGGAAGAGGAGAGAGTAGGACCTCTTAAGAATCAACAAGGTCATCAATATGCAGATCCACAAGAGATGGATGAGATCCTAAATGAATATATTTATTTACCGTTGAGAAAAGCATGGGCGTTAGGGAACTTGGGGAAATAAATAGTGATGTCTTGAGGATTGTACATATTAGAGGTGGTGGTGCTGGAAGTCTTAAAGCACATCAAGGTAGGTAAAACGCCAGGACCTGATGAAGTGTATCCCAGGACATTGTGGGAGGCTTGGGAGGAAATTGCAGGTCCCCAAGCGGAGATACCTGAATTATCGATAGTCATGGGTGAGGTGCTTGAAGATTGGAGAATGGCACATTTCGTACCTTTGTTTGAAAAGGGCTGCAGGGAAAAGCCTGGGAACTACAGGCCAGTGAGCCTCACATCTGTGGAGGGTAAATTGTTGGAAGGTATTTTGAGAGATAGGATCAACAGGCATTTAGAAACTGAGGAGACACGGTCAGCATGGCTTTGTGAGTGGAAAATTACGTCACGTCAAATTTAATTACGTGGCGAAAAACTGCAGCAGGCGACGGTGCAGAGGGACCTTGGGGTCCTTGTGCATGAGTCGCAAAAACCCAGCCTGCAGGTGCAGCAGGTGGTCAGGAAGGCTAATGGGATGCTGGCCTTCATAGCGAGGGGGATTGAATATAAAAGTAGGGAGGTCTTGCTGCGGCTGTATAGGGCATTGGTGAGGCCGCAGCTGGAGTACTGTGTGCAGTTTTGGTCGCCGCACTTACGCAAGGATATTTTGGCCTTGGAGGGAGTGCAGAGGAGGTTTACTAGGCTGATACCGGAGTTGAGGGGGTTGAACTATGAGGAGAGGCTGAATAAACTAGGCTTGTACTCGTTAGAGTTTAGAAGAATGAGGGGAGATCTCGTTGAGACGTATAAGATGATGAATGGGATGGATAGGATTGAGGTGGAGAGGCTCTTCCCGCTCAGAAAGGACAGTAGGACTAGGGGGCACAGCCTCAAGATAAAGCGGGGGCGGTTTAGAACGGAGTTGAGGAGGAACTTCTTCACTCAAAGGGTGGTGAATCTCTGGAATTCTCTGCCCGTTGAGGTGGTGGAGGCTGCCTCGCTAAATATTTTTAAGACGTGGGTTGATGGGTTTTTGATAAGCGAGGGAATTAAGGGTTATGGGGAGAGTGCGGGAATGTGGAACTGAGCCACGACAGGTCAGCCATGATCTTACTGAATGGCGGGGGAGGCTCGAAGGGCTAGATGGCCTACTCCTGCTCCTATTTCTTATGTTCTTATGATTGAGTTTTTTGAAGGGGTAACCAAGAAGGTAGATGAGGGCAGTGCAGTTGATGTTGTCTACATGGACTTAAGCAAGGCCTTTGACAAAGTACCGCATGGTAGGTTGTTGCATAAGGTTAAATCTCACTGAATCCAGGGTGAGATATCTAAATGAATACAAAATTGGCTTCTTGACAGAAACCAGAGAGGGTGGTTGTAGAGAACTGTTTTTCAAACTTGAGGTCTGTGACCAGCGGTGTGCCTCAGGAATCAGTGCTGGGTCCATTGTTATTTGTCATTTATATTAATGATTTGGATGAGAATATAGGAGGCATGGTTAATAAGTTTGCAGATGACACTAAGATTGGTGGCATAGTGGACAGTGAAGAAAGTTATCTCCAGTTACAACAAAATCTTGATCAATTGGGCCAGTGGGCTGACGAATGGCAGATAGAGTTTAATTTAAACAAATGCGAGGTGATGCATTTTGGTAGACTGAACCAGGGCAGGACTTACTCAGTTAATGGTAGGGCACTGGGGAGAGTTACAAAACAAAGAGATCTAGGAGTACATGTTCATTGCTCCTTGAAAGTGGAGTCACAGGTGGACAGAGTGGTGAAGAAGGCATTCTGCATGCTTGGTTTCATGTACTATCTAATACATGGTTTCATGTAATACAAGAGTTGAAATGTCTTGTTGAAGTTGTACAAGACCACACATGGAATACCATGTGCAATTCTGGTCACCCTAATATAGAAAGGATATTATTAAACTAGATAGAGTGCAGAAAAGAGTTACTAGGGTGCTACCGGGACTTGATGGATTGAGTTATAAGGAGAGGCTGGTTAGACTGGGACTTTTTTCTCTGGAGCGTAGGAAACTGAGGGGTGATCTTACAGAGGTCTATAAAATCATGAGGGCCACAGAGCAGCTAGATAGTCAATATCTTTTCTCAAAGGTAGGGGAGTCTAAAACTAGACAGCATAGGTTTAAGGTGAGAGGGAAGAGATACAAAAGTGTCCAGAGGGGCTATTTTTTCACACAAAGGGTGGTGAGTGTCTGGGACAAGCTGCCAGAGGTAGTAATAGAGGCGGGTACAATTTTGTTTTTTAAAGAGCATTTAGATAGTTACATGGGTACCCACGTAAGGGGATTTGGGCCAAATGCAGGCAATTGGGATTAGCCTACAGGTTTCTAAAAAAAAAGGGCGGCATGGACAGGTTGGGCCAAAGGGTTTGCTTCCATGCTGTAAACCTCTGACTCTATGCAAGAGACTCTCCCAACCTTGGTACATTTCTCCTATCTGGGGAGCCACCTCTTTTCTAAGGCTAACATTGATGCAGAGATCCAACATTTTATCAAACTGGTGAGCACCACCATCAATGTCTAAGGAAGGGAGTCTTCAACGACCATGACATTCATGTTGAAACCTCATGTAGATGAAGATCCTCATGTATAAGGCAGTCACCCTCCCAATTCTTCTGTATGGTTCAGAAATTTGGACTAGATACAGACGCCACCTCAAGGCCCTGAAGAGATGCCACAAATGTTGTCTGAGACAGATTCTCCACATCAGCTGGGAGAACAGGCATATTAGCATCTGCGCCCTTATTGGAGCTGAGGGCAGCAGCATCCGAGGTCATGATCATCTAAAACCACCTCCGCTGGGCTGGCCATGTGCTTAGGATGTCAGAGTCCCGACTGCCAAAGCAAATTCTTTTTACTCACCTCAAGGAAGTCTCCCAAATAAGAGAAGGACAAAGGAAGCGCTTCAAAGGTATCCTGAAGGTCTACCTCAAGAAATGCAACATAGATGTCAACACCTAGGAGACTCTTGCTTAGAAGAGACCTACTTGAAGGAACCTCCTAATTAAAGGGATGCAATTCTTCGAGGACACCCGACATTAAGAGGCAGCCCAAAAAAGGGGCCCGAGAACAGAATACCAGTGAACTGGAATCCAAGGGCTGAACTCAGCTCCTGGAAACACCTGCCAAAGATGTGGCTCTGGATCATCAGCCACGCAAGGACCACAGCCTCATGACCAGCAATGTGGAGTTTCTTGGGTGGGCAATCATACTTGTTAGTGAGTGATCACCAAAGATTGATACTTATTAAGGGAGAGGATGAGCAAAATGTCTCAGCTGAAGTGGAAATGGTAGAGGTAATGAAGTGGGTTCAAATTGATAGGCAAGACGTGCTGGGAAGACTGGCTATGTTTAGAGTGGATAAGTTCCCTTGTCCAGATGACTGGCATCCCAAGTTGCTAAGGGAACTGGCAATGGAGAAAATGGAAAGGTTTATCTTAATCTTCCAATCTTTCCTAGATAAGGAAGAGATGCCAGAGGATTGCAAAGTAGCAAATGTAAACAATTTTGTTCAAAAAGGCCACGTCTAACAATTACAGGCTGGTCAGTTGAACAACAATTATGGATTCGGTTTTAGAAACAATGATCAGGTAAAACACTTGGGAAAAGTTTGAGTTAATTAAAGGAGACCAGTACTGATTTGTAAACAGTAGATTGTGTTTGATCAACCTAATTGAGTCTGTGGTGAAGTAACTGAGTAAGTTGATGAAGGGAATGCGATAAATCTTGTCAATATGGATTTTAAGAGTGTTTGACAAAGCGCGATACAAAAGGAAATTGAAACTCATGGAATAGGGGGATCAATGGAGGCTTGGGTCAAACATTGACTGAAGGATAGAGAACAGTGAGTAGTGGGTGGTAAGTAGCTGTTTTTCTGACCGAAGGATGATAGTGGTTTGCGCCAAGAAGTTAGTGCCAGGACCAAACAGGGACAATCAAAGTAATTGGATGGCACTGGAGGGAAATAAAGTTGCAGGGCTATGGGAATGAAACAGGACAATGGGACTGACTAGATGGCTCTAACGAGATCTGGCATTGAAACAATGGGCTGATGAACCTGCTTTGTGCCATAATGACTGTATGATTCTATGTAGAGAAGAATAGCATTCTCATTAAGTATAATAAATATTTAAGCACAGAACTAATACTATTTTGCTGTGACTAAAATTTGTCACGTTTACAACAGAATTGCCAACGTACCCAGTAGCCGGAAAATCAAGTGCAATTCGTCTTCTACAGTGGAACCAGGAAACAAAGGTCTTCCGGATGCCATTTCATAGAAGATACAGCCAACACCCCTGGAACAAGTGAAAGCACAAGACATTGTAGGTCAGCCAAACCAATCTTTCATAACCTAAGATTTTAAATGTACACATCACACTTATTACATACATCTTTCTCAAAATTGTTGGTCAATTCTTCCGAGCAGTAGGTAGAATTTTTTTCAACAAAAAAAAAATCCATAATAGAAAGGGGTTGTCTATTTGTTCATAGTAGTTATCAATCTATAAATTCAAGGCACACTATAGGTGTAGATAAAGCACTCGGGAAAGATAATCAGGAGTGTGCTACAGCTACCGCATTTTGTCCAGAACTCATCTGACCTTTCCCCAATAGCCAAACAAATCTTTCTGTGCAGACACTTCAAATAATAAATGTCTAGATCTATTTTTTTTTAAATGGAAAGCCAAATGAAAACCTCCCTGCTGACTAGACAAGATCAAAAAGGATTAATCCTTTGTAAAGATTGTTAAAGGTTTCTCTTTAAAAATACTAAATAGCTGTGGAATTGCATTTCAGAAAATGACTTGTTCATGTTTTGTACTTGTTCCTGGTCATCAAACCTTCATTTACTGCGATATCAGTTTAATCAGTAAGTCCTGCCAATTGGAAATACTGCCCGCAGGATTTTGAAAATGCAGAGTTTTATCTTTTCATTCTTTGTTTTTTTATGTGTAAACATAACACGCTTAGGATTTCCATTGTATAAATATACCTTTTAGTGAGGCAAGATACAATGGTGGTGTACGATTGTGTTCAAGTCTTTTATCTTGTTGCATTTCTTATATAACTCATTTAGTAATATATGAGGAAAATGGCAGTCCAATGTGACTTTTAATGTTTTGGTTCACTCCCAGTTGAGGTCCAAGCATCTTATGTGCACAAATCTGTGTCTTATCATTCAAGGATGCTCTAGAAGAGCCAGGATAAATTTTCTGCTCATTATAGTGGTTAGGAATGTGCAGAGCATTATCTTTTATATGAGGGTAGCACTAGTTTAGGGGCATTCATTAGTGGAAAGATGTTGGCGCAAACTAGGAGATCCAATATTGTTGATGTGTGTGAATTAACCAAAAAGTAACATTTTGGAAAATTCAAGATGAACAGAAGATGAAACTGAAGATGAAACTACTACATAATGTATCAGTCGTGTTGGAGCTCGTAATGAACCAGATGGACCAGAATGATATACAAGGTCGCCTATAAGCTTGAAATAATAGTATTACAAGATTGTACCAATAGTTTTTAAAATCAGCTGTAATTATGTGAAAAGCACCCTAGATGTGGTCTCACCAATGCCCTGTCCTGTTGTAGCAAGACTTCCTTCCTTTTATGGCCCTCCCCCTTACAATAAAGGCCAATATTCAATTTTCCTTCCTAATTTGCTACCACATGCTACCTTTTTGTGATCCTTCTGTACCACAGCATTCTGCAGTCACTCTCCATTTCAATAATATTCTACTTTTCTATTCCTCACATCAAAGTGGATAGGGTTACATTTTGCCACATTAAACTCCATCTGCCAAACTTTTGCCCAACTAACCTATCTACATTCCTTTGCAAATTCTGGTCCTCCTCCAAACTTGCTTTCTTACCTGTGTATCGTCAGCAAATCTGGCTATAATAGATACAAAAGTTTATAATAGTTTATTTAGTTAATTCC
Source organism: Carcharhinus amblyrhynchos (assembly GCF_965287045.1). NCBI lineage: Eukaryota > Metazoa > Chordata > Chondrichthyes > Carcharhiniformes > Carcharhinidae > Carcharhinus > Carcharhinus amblyrhynchos. Next base: position 2,881,886 of record NC_137342.1, on the reverse strand, counting down.
GTCACAAGTAGGCTTACATTAATGCTGAAATGAAGTTACTATGAAAATGCCCTAATCAACACTCTCCGGTGCTTGTTCAGATACACTGAGGGAGAATTTAGCACGGCCAATGCATCTAACCAGCTCGTCTTTTGAACTGTGGAAGGAAACCGAAACACCCAGGGAAACCCACGCAGACACAGTGAGAACATGCAGACTCCACACAGACAGTGACTCAAGCCGAGAATTGAACCCGGATTCATGTTGCTGTGAGGCAGCAATGCCAACCACTGTACCATCGTGCTGCCCTTTTATCCAAGTCAATATATGGATTGTAAATAGTTGATGGCCCAGTCGTACAGTGCTGGTTAGTTTGCCAACCTGATATAACCCATTTTTCCTGACTCTCTGTTCCTTGTTTGTTAGTCAATCCTCTATCTACACTAATATATTGCACCTAACACTATGAGCTCTTATCTTACGCAATAATGTGACATGTGGCACCTTTTGAACGTGTTTTGGAAATCCAAATACACTACATTGACAGGCTCTGCTTTAAGCATTCTGCTTGTTACATCCTGAAAGAACTCTTAATAAATTTGTCAAGCACAATTTTTCTTTTACAAAATAACACTGACTCTGCCTGATTGTAATACTATTTTCTAAATTTCCTGCCTCTACTTCCAAAATATGGATTCTAACATTTTCCCAACGACTGACTTTAAGCTAACTGGTCCAGAGTTCCCTCCTTTCTTGAATAGAGGTATTTATATTTGTGTTCTTTCAATCTGCTGGGACCTTTCCAGAATCTAGCAAAATTGCAACCAATGGATCTACTTTCTCTGCACACACTTTTTTTTAAACACCCTAGGGTATAAGCCATCAAGTTTAGGGGGTTTGGCAACTTTTAGTCCCATCAGGTTTCCCTGAACCCTTTCTCTAGCGATGATATTTCACTCTCCCATTTGCCACTTGATTTTTTACTATTCTTGGAAGGCTTTTTGTGTCTTCCACTGTGAAGACAGATACAAAATACTTGTTCAAAGTTTCTGCCGTTCCTGTTTCCCATTATTAATTCCCCAGTCTCATCCTCTGAAGGACCAGTGTTCACCTTAGAATACAAGAAATAGGAGGAATGGACTCTCCTCCATCATTCATAAGAACATAAGAAATAGGAGCAGGAGTAGGCCATCTAGCCCTTTGAGCCTGCCCCACCATTCAATAAGATCATGGCTGATCTGAAGTGGATCAGTTCCACTTTCCCTCTTTCTCCCCATAACCCTTAATTCCCGTCTATCAGAAACCTATCTACCCGTGACTTAAATACATATTTTCAATGCGACCATGGCTGATCATTGGCTTTAACTCCATTTTCTCACCCACTCCTCATATCCCCTAAATTTCTGAGACATCAAAAATCTGTCCATCTCAGCCTTAAGTGTATGCACTGAGCATCCACAATCCTCTAGCTAGAGAATTCCAGTGGTTCACAACCCTTTGAGTGAAGTCATTTCTCCTTCTCTCAATCCTAAATGATTGGTCCCTTGTCCTGAGACTGTTTTCCCCACCACCACCCCGTGTTTCAAGTTTCAGATTCCCCAAATAACTGAAAGAATCTCTCAGTATCAACCCTATCCAGCCCCTTCAGAACTTTGTAGGTTTCAGCAAGATCTCTTCTTATTCTTCTAAACTCCAGAGAACGTAAGCCCAATTTACCGTACAAGCTGTAAAAGGTGCTGGTGAGGCCACCCCTGGAGTACTGTGTACAGTTTTGCTCTTCTTACCTGAGAAAGGATGTACTGGCACTGGAGGAGTGCAGAGGATAAACACTTTCAATTTGATACCATAGTTAATTTTCTTAGCTAGTCATAGATAATGCATCCTTCTCATAGAGTCTTTTATTCTCAATGGAAATATCTTACTTGAATGCTTAAGTTTATAGCTTATCTCCTTAAATATCGGACGCTTCTTCTCGTCCATCTGGGGCTTGAGAAGTCTGATTGTCCTTTTGGTGTTCACAGTCAAAGTGATTTGGTCCCAATTCTTTCTCCAATCATTTGCCATTAGACCTACCAACAAAATTTGCCATCATTTCCACTCGAATCGCCTCACTTGAGTTTAATGAAAATGACTACTGTTGTTTTACAGGAACAGCAGTATAAATATGCTAAAATTCATTAGTCCAATGAATAAATCAAACCGAAAGCTAAGTGAAATGATGGGTTATTAGCTGGCGTCAAATCTGGACTTTTAAGTCTGCAGAAGAAAGGATTGACATTTTATAGTTTGGATTCCTTCAGCACCATTTTATCATGTGACTATTTTCAGAGCCAATTTCATATGGAGAACAACTCTTTTATAAAGTTTATATAGTTTGACTTTTTTACTTTTTAACTACACTTTTTGTAGCCCAGTTTGAACAATTAAAAGTTCAAATATCTCCGTGAAGAAACTGAATTATTTCTCCTGTCCATTCTTGAGAATTAAAATATTTCATACTTACTCTCAAGTACTATCCAACTTCATTTACAAATGATTCACAAATATCATTGACAAGGTATGATACAGAAGTTATAATTTACAGTGCATAAAGAAAACTCTAGCTGACGATCAATACAAATAGTGACACCAGCTATGGGCATGAGCTCACTATCACGATAACATGTGGTTACCAAAGTTCAAGTGAAGACACCAGCCCTGCAAAGAAGTTGCCAGCAGAAATTATCCTGCACCATCAACAAGGACAAACTTCATATGTGGCACTTGTGGCAAATTCTGCCTTTCCAGAGCTGGCTTGCTCAGACATCAAAAAAAGTGTAGCATATAATTTAATCTGACTTCAAAGTCCTGAGGCTGTATTGCCAATCACGATAACATCTATGAGGAGTCACTGAATGTAGAACTCCAGCAACAGCAGCTGTCTGCCCAAGCCTGCCCTGCCCTGCACGTAAGATGACACCATTTGCTCACCTTGTGCTTTGCACCAAGACTTTCCACAGAATTTCATGACATTTTACTTTTTAACTAAACATTTTAGAAAATTGTATGATGGAACAAAAAGTAACCATAATAATATTCATTCAGAACATCCCTGGGTTAAAGAAAAGCAACGGTATCACTCATACAATTAAAAGAGTTTGAAGTCAATCACAATATCATAAATTAGACCATGAAAAATGCAGCAATATATTGTCAGTAGCTGGCAAAGAAACATAGATGTGGAGATGCCGGCGTTGGACTGGGATAAACACAGTAAGTCGTCTCACAACACCAGGTTGAAGTCCCACAAGCTTTCGGAAACGGTGTTCCTTCGTCAGGTGTACGGAAGGTTCTGATCAGAGAAGGGCATATAAAGACACACACAGTTTACAGAATACTGATTAGAATGCAACTTGCATTATATATGGCCTTTACGTGCCCTTCTCTGATCAGAGCCTTCCATACACCTGACGAAGGAACACCATTTCCGAAAGCTTGTGGGATTACTATCAAATAAATCGGTTGGACTTTAACCTGGTGTTGCAAGACTTCTTACTGAAAGAAACGTAGAGAAGTACAGCACAGTACAGGCCCTTCGGCCCTCGATGTTGTGCCGAGCTATGTCCAAACCCAAGATCAAGCTATCCCACTCCCTATCGTTCGGGTGTGTTCCATGTGCCTATCCAATAACTGCTTGAAAGTTCCTAAAGTGTCCGACTCCACTATCACAGCAGGCAGTGCATTCCACACCCCAACTACTCTGAGTAAAGAATCTACCTCGGACATCTCTTCCTGTATCTCCCACCACGAATGTTAAAGTTATGCCCCATAGTAACAGCTACATCCACCCGAGGAAACAGTCTCTGTACGTCCACTCTACCTATCCCCCTCATCATCTTATAGAAACATAGGAACATAAAAAAACTACAGCACAAACAGGCGCTTTGGCCAACAAGTTGCGCCAAACACGTCCCTACCTACTAGGATTACCTATAATCCTCTGTCTTACTAAGTTCCATGTACTTATCCAAAAGTCTCTTAAAAAACCCTATTGAATCCGCCTCCACCACTACTGCCGGCAGCCAATTCCACGCACCCACCACCCTCAGTGAAAAACTTATCCCTGACATCTCCTCTGTACCCACTCCCCAGTACCCTAAACCTGTGTCCTCTTGTGGCAACCATTTCAGCTCTGGGAAAAAGCCTCTGAGAATCCACTCAATTAATACCTCTCATCTCTTATACACCTCTATCAGGTCACCCCGCATCCTTCATCTCTCCCAGGAGAAAAGACTGAGCTCCCTCAACCTATCCTCATAAGGCATGCCACCCAATCCTGGTAAAATCCTTGTAAATCTCCTCTGCACCCTTTCTATGGCTTCCATATCCTTTCTGTAATGAGGCAACCAGAACTGAGTACAGTACTCCAAGTGGGGTCTGACCAGGGTCTTATACAGCTGCAGCATTATCTCCCGACTCCTAAACGCAATTCCTCGACCGATGAATGCCAGTACACCATATGCCTTCTTAACCACAGCCTCTTCCTGCGAAGCGGCTTTGAGCATCCTATGAATCCAGACCCCAAGATCCTTCTAATCTTCCACACTGCCAAGAGTCTTACCCTTAATCTACCATCCTATTTGACCTGCCAAAATGAATCACCACACACTTACCTGGGTTGAAGTCCATCTGCCATTTCTCCGCCCAGTCTTGCATCCTATCAATGTCTCACTGCAACTTCTGACATCCCTCCAACCTTTGTGTCATCAGCAAACTTAACAATCCATTATAACCTCTGTTTATAAACCTCTATTAAGTCGCCTCTTATCCTCCTCTGCTCTAAAGAGAAAAGCCCCAGCTCCTTCAACCTTTCCTCATAAGACCTACCCTCCAAACCAGGCAGCATCCTGGTAAATCTCCTCTGCACTCTCTCCAATGCCTCCACATCCTTCTTATAGTGAAGTGACCACAATATTCCAAATGTGGTCTCACCAATGTCCGGTATAGTTGCAGCATAACCCCACGGCTCTTAAATTCAAACCCCCTGTTAATAAACACTAACACACTATAAGTCTTCTTCACGGCTCTATCTACTTGAGTGGCAACCTTCAGAGATCTGTGGATATGAACCCTAAGATCTGTTTGCTCACATTCCTCAGAACCCTGCCACTGACCCTGTAATCTGCATTCAAGTTTGTCTTACCAAAATGAATCACCTCACACTTATCAGGATTAAACTCCATCTACCACTTTTCAGCCCAGCTCTGCATCCTATCAATGTACCTTTGCAGCCTGCCAGAGCCCTCCACCTCATCCACTACTCCACCAATCTTGGTATTATCAGCAAATTTACTAACCCACCCTTCAGCCCCCTCTTCCAAGTCATTGATAAAAATCACAAATAGCAGAGGACCCAGCACTGATTCCTGCAGTACACTGCTGGTAACTGTCCTCCAGTCTGAAAATTTTCCTTCCACCACCACCCTCTGTCTTCTATGAGACAGCCAGTTACTTATCCAATTGGCCAAATTTCCTTTTATCCCACACCTCCTTATCTTCTTCATGAGCCTACCATGGGGAACCCTACCAAACACCTTACTAAAATCCATGTATACGACATCAACTGCTCTACCTTCATCCACACACTTGGTTACCTCCTCAAAGAATTCAATCAAATTTGTGAGGCAGGACTTACCTCTCATGAAACCTTCATGAGAAGTTGGTTTAAAATTAATAAAACAGGATTAATATTGTGATAGACTGAGGTAATATTTTAATCATGAAAAGATTGCTTAAATATCCATTTATGGGATTTTTAGTGCTCATTATAATTTGCTTCTTCCAGAGTTTGATTCTTTGAGTTGGGAAAGAATGTGACATGTGCTAAGAAATACCATGGCTGGTCGGTCTGCTTTATTTTAGGCAGGTCAGTGCAAGTAACCACTTCAACTATTTTAGAGTTTTATGTACTTAATGAAAGCCAGATGCGAGAGATGTATATTGTTTTTCCTAATGGTTTTGGATTGTCATTGTTAGCTTTCATGTGAAACAGCCTAAATGTCACTGCGTCCTCGGATTGGTGAATGTTTGGTTTGAACTCGTCTTAACCTCATGTCCACCAGAAAATACATCTGGAGACTTCATCTTTCCTCCTATTAATTCCACTGATGAGAAAGTTAAAATGCAAGGTTAAAAGGAGTCAGGTGCAGCTCCCCATGCAAGTTTTATCACAAACTGAAATTCAACAGTATCAGGAGAAATGTGAACTCAAGAGTTGGAAAATTGAAATTTGTAGCCATGGAAAATCCGCTGTATTAATTTTTTGCTGTTTATTTTTTTGTTTAATATATCTAATTTGTAAGTCTGATAAATGGCATTGTTTTAGTTATCTGAAGAACATAAAAATCAGAAGGCCAGGTGCCTTTACTGATGAACAATTTTCAGCAAAGCCATTGGCCTGTATTTCCTTTTAGATTGTGCTAAAATCAGCCAAACTAGCAGAAAGAATTGAGGAATTTCAAAGGCATCCTCTGAAAATTGGGTTTCAACAAACTTTTGTGCTAAATTACAAAATACTGTGCTGGAGGCTGGGAAGAGCCATACAACTGATCACTCCACTGGATCCCATTAATCACCCCAGTAAGCTATTGTTAATTGCACCCATTTGTGAGCCTTTGAGGAAATGTTTCTTTAGGCAGAAGGGCACAAATAGGTATCATAATCATAATATCTTTTTGTTATTTCACTAAGAAACTGCCTACTATACATCAATATAATTTGAAAATAATTTTGTATATTTCAGGGTTTTTTCCAGTTATTTAAAATTGGGTTACAATGGATTAAAAACACTGATTAAAAATGTTTAGTAATGAACTCATTTTGTCTTATCAATGAATATTCACCACCTTACCACTCCACTCTTAAGTATATCAAACACCTATTTTAAAAATAAATTACAGTGGATGAGATAAAAATAGAAAGTGCTGGAAAAACTCAGCTGGTCCACAGAGTTAATGTTCCAAGTCTGACATGGATCTTCTTCTTAACAGTTCCAACATTCCAAAAGGACTCCTCTTCAGAGCTTTGGAACTTGTTCATGGGGAGGAAGGGCTTCTATAGAAGTAGTCCTTTTACTGAACAGATTTACTGAAAGAGACTCTTAAAATTGCAACGTATACCACCCCACCCCAAAAAATAATTTAAAGAGTCACCAATTATACATACCACATGTCGATCTGTGTCGAATACTCTGAAGAGCCCAAGAGTACATCTGGAGGTCTGTACCACAAAGTTACAACTTCATTTGAGTATGTCTTTGTAGGGACTGACTTTGCTCTTGCCAAACCTGCAAAGAAATAAATTTCAAATGTTTGATATGATGAATTATATATTAGAAAATGCAACGTGGCACATTTAAATAAAATTCATTAAAATGCAGGTGCAAAATAATCTAAATCAGTCAAAGTTAAAAATCACTTTTTTTGATAGACCAACAAATTGGGTTGTTTAATTGCATCAAATGACCAAAATTGTAGTTTTAAGTAACTGGAATTATTATTAAAAAAGACGAAACTTTGGTTTGCATCAAGTTATTTGGGATAAAACATATAAACATACAAACAAGGAGCAGTAGGCCATTTGGCCCCTCGAGCCTCCTCTCCCATACGATAAGATCATGGTTGATCTGGTGGTAACATCAAATCTGCATCCTACCTACTTCCTTTAACCCCTTTGTTTACTAAGGATCCATCCACCTTAGTCTTTGAATATTAAGGCATTCTTCTGTAAAAAGCAGTGGAAGCAGTGTTCCGAAGGATCATGAACTTCAGAGGGAAAAATAATCCCTCATCTCCAATTTAAACGGGCAGCTCCTTTTTAAGCAGTGACTCCTTCTGATTCTCCCACAAGAGGAAACATCTTTTCCACATCCACCCTGTCAAGACCCTTTAGGATCTTATATGTTTCAATCTAGTTACCTCTTACTCTTCTAATCTCCAGTGGATACAAGCCTAATCTGTCCAACCTTTCCTGATAAGCTCTTATTACATTTTGCCAATCTGAAAAAGACCCATTTATCCCAATTCTTTGCTCCTATTAGTCAATCTTCTGTCTATGCCAATATGTTACCCCCATATCGTTAGTTAACACAAAAACCTTTGAATGTGGAACTTTAGCCTTCTGGAAATCTTAAATACAGTACATCCACCAGTTTTCCTTTATTCATAGCATGTTACTTCCTCTACTAACTGTAGCAAGTTGTTAAACATGATTTCCCTATCACAAAACCAACTTGACTCTATCTGATCATCTTACCTTAGTGTGAAAAGTTTAAAATATTAGTAGAAATACTAGAAATGTATGTCATGAGTAAATAATAAGATGATTTAAAACTGATAATGACTTCCACGTTCCTTGTGACCAAAACAATCACAATATAGAAAAAAATCATCAGTCTGCCTCCTCTCACAGGAAAAAGCTCAGTCATATAAAGTGGGAGAGCCTCCAAAAATTCTAAATATCAATCTTGTACAAAAACTGGAATAAATTCCACTGTTTAATTTCAGTGTTACTTTCAAAATGAATTCCCAAACATACTGCATTGTAGAGTGCTACAGTGTGAACATCATTCAAAATCAGGGGGGGGACCTATGCCTGCTGGAGAGGCTGATAGCACAGGACTGAGGAGATCATTGCGCACGCACTGATCTGTCAGCGCCGAGGTCGACGTAGGCGCAGTAGCAGCACACTGCCAGTCTCCCAGCACATTTGGAAAGTTGAAATTTCTTTCCTTTTAAATACAATTACCAGAATTAGTCAAATCTGTACACCTCATGATAAATTCATTAATGCAAACCATTCATTATTTGTCCTTTTTTTCCAATAAGCAACTTTATAATTTAAGGTAAATTTAATTTTGACCACATGCATCCTGGGGTTTTATCTTTAGCTAACCTAAAGCTTTGCTCCCAAAAAAAAAACTTTTTTAATCACATTTACTTAAAAAGTTAATGCAATATACATGTCAACTAAGTGTTGAGGAGCAGAAGGATCTTGGGGTCTGGGTCCACAGGACTCTTAAAATCGGCCTCGCAGGTAGAGGATGTGGTCAAGAAGGCGTATGGTGTACTGGCCTTCATTAATCGAGGGATTGAGTTTAGGAGTCGGGAGGTAATGCTGCAACTTTATAAGACCCTTGTCAGGCCCCACTTGGAGTACTGTGCGCAGTTCTGGTCGCCTCACTACAGGAAGGATGTGGAAGCTATTGAGAGGGTGCAGAGGAGATTTACAGGGATGTTGCCTGGATTGGGAGGCATGCCTTAAGAAGATAGGTTGAGGGAGCTAGGTCTCTTCTCCCTGGAGAGTCGAAGGTTGAAAGGCGACCTGATAGACGTTTATAAGTTGTTGAGAGGAATAGGTAGGGTGCATTCTCGGAGGCTATTTCCCAGGGCTGAAATGGTCGCTACGAGAGGACACAGGTTTAAGGTGCTGGGAAGCAAGTACAGAGGAGATGTTAGGGGTAAGTTTTTCACTCAGAGGGTGGTGAGTGAGTGGAATCGACTACCATCGGTGGTAGTAGAAGCGAACTCACTGGGGTCTTTTAAAAGACTTCTGGATGAGCATATGGGATTTAATGGGATTGGGAGTTACAGATAGTTCTATGGCTTGGTAGGTATGGATGTGATTGGCGCAACATTAATAATTATCTTTCGAAATTAAGTTACACTATCAAAACTAGAAGTCAACATATTAGAACGGTGTTTACAACAGGAAGGAGTCAAACATGCTTCAATTCATCATGACTTCTTAGATTAGTAAAATGATAAGGAGGGCCAAGGAGTTGGCTACTTCAACTGAACAAGCACATGCAGAACACTGTAGATAGCTGATGCCATTGCCAGAACTGCAGCAAGCCTGGCTCTGGTAGACAGTCTGTGGCTGTTGGTTTGAAACAGGGCTAGCAACAGGCAGCAAAGGGATAACTCTTGATTATAAAACAAAGAACAAAGAAAATTACAGCACAAGAACAAGCCCTTTGGCCCTCCAAGCCTGCACCGACCATGCTGCCCAACTGAACTAAAATCCCCTCCCCTTCCAGGACCAAATCCCCCCATTCCCATCCTATTCATGTGTTTGTCACACACCCTTTTAAAAGTCACCACTGTGTCTGCTTCCACTATCTCCCCCGGCAACAAGTTCCAAGCACCCACCACCCTCTGTGTAAAAAAACTTGCCTCATATATCTCCTTTAAACCGTGCCCTTTACACCTTAAACCTGTGCCCCTTAGTAATTGACTCTTCCACCCTGGGAAAAAGCTTCTGACTATCCACTCTGTCCACACCCCTCATAATCTTGTAGACTTCTCTCAGATCGCCCTTCAACCTCCACCATTCCAGTGAGAACAAACTAAGTTTCTCCAACCTCTCCTCATAGCTAATGCCCTCCATACCAGGCAACATCCTGGTAAATATTTTCTGCACCCTCTCCAAAGCGTCCACATCCTTCTGGTAGTGTGGTGACCAGAATTGAACACTATATTCCAAGTGCAGCCTAACTAAGCTTCTATAAAGCTGCAACATGACTTGCCAATTTTTAAACTCAATGCCCTGGCCAATGAAGGCAAGCATGCCATATGTCTTGTTGACTACCTTCTCCATCTGCATTGTCAGTTTCCGTGGCCTGTGTACGTGTACACCCAATCCCTCAGCCTATCAATACTCCTAAGGGTTCTGCCATTTACTGTATATTTCCTATCTGTATTAGTCTTCCAAAATGCATTACCTCTCATTCGTCCAGATTAAAGTCCATGTGCCATCTCTCTCTCCCCAAGTCTCCAACTGATCTATATCCTCTGACAGTCCTCATTGCTATCTGTAAATCCACCGACCTTTGTGTCGTCCACAAACTTATAATTCAAACCAGTTACATTTTCCTCCAAATAATTTATACATATTACAAAGAGCAAAGGTCCCAGTACTGATCCCTGAGGAATGCCACTTGTCACAGCCTTCCATTCAGAAAATCATCCATTCACTGCTACTCTGTCTTCTATGACCGAGCCAGTTCTGTATCCATCTTGCCAGCTCACCTCTGATCCCATGCAGCTTCACCTTCTGTAACAGTCTGCCATGAGGGCTTTGTTAAAGGCCTCACTGAAGTATGAATCTCAGTTCTACAGGATTGCTTCTACCATTGCCATAGCAACTGATAACTTGTTAACCAGATTCCACTTAGGCAGAATGGAAGAAAAATATACATGTGAATGCGAACATCAAGAGAAAGTCATGTAAAATCCTGACAGTCGTAGCCATGGAAAATGGCAGATAGAGAGAAGAACATATTTGCATTGCAGTACTCAACTACGCAGACTATGCTGTTTCTCTAACTGACATCCTGGCTCAGCTAAGCACACACGAGGCTAGGCTGAGAGCTGAGACAGGATTCTGCCTTTGCTAGCACTTTCTTCAGGTGATGTGCAGATCAAGCTTGGAATTTTCCTAACTTCCCCTTACCTGCCTCAAGGATGACAATTTAGGGCATAGTCTCAGAATACGGGATTGGCCATTTAGGACTGCGATGAGCAAGAATTTCTTCACTTAGTGGTGAATCCTTGGAATTCGGTAGCCTCAGAGGGTTGCAGAGGAGCAGTCATTAGGCATGTTCAAAACAGATTGACAGCTTTTTAGATATTAAGGCATCAAAGGAATGGGATAGTTGGAAAAATAGCATTGAGGTAAATTAGTCATGATCTAGTTGAATAGTGAAGCAGGCTTGAGGGGCCGAATGGCCTACTCATTTCTGATTCTCATTTGTCTTTTCTACTGCTCTCTCAACTTGTCCTGCCACTTTCAATGACTTGTGCACATATACTTGTAGGTGTCTCTGTTCTTGTATCTACCTTGTAATTGTGGACTTTGTTTTATATTGCTTTTCCTCTTTGTTTCTACCAAAGTATACCACTTCACACTTCATTAGATTTTACTTGACATGTCATTCCACTTAATCCCATCCATTCCATCAGCCTACATGCTCTTAAAGTTTATCATTATACTTCTCATTGCTCATATACTGCCAAGCTTTGCATCAACCGCAAATTTTGAAATTGAGCCTTGTACATTCAAATCTAGGTCATCAGGAAAAACTGTGGTCACAATGTTACCCCTGCGGAACTCCAATGTACATATTCATCCAATTCTCAAAACAATCATTCACCACTGCTCTGTTTCCCGTCACTCAGCCAACTTTGTATCTATGTTGCTACTTTCCCCATTTATACCATGGACTCTAACTCTGCTGACAAGTCTATTACGTGGCACTTCTTTAATCTTTTGAAAATCTACACGTACCAATCAGCCTCATTATCCTTATAAACCACATCAAGAAACTGAAACAAATTAATTCAACACATTTTGCCTTCAACAAATGCTGGCTTTCCCCAATCTGCACTTGTCCAAGTGACTTGTGTCCCAGATTATAGTCTCCAAAAGCTTTTTCATCAACGAAGTGAAACTGACTGGCCTGTAGTTTATCAATCATTTTATTCTTGCCCACCACCAAGCCAACACTGACTGGCCAGTAATTACTCAGGCTAGCCAACACGCACACAAAAGACTGATTATCCTCATTTTCCCATCCTCTTTTGAGAATAAGGGTGTGAAAATAATAAAATCAATGAATGTTTTGTTGCTAACCTCGTGAAGTTACTATTCAGGAGGCCCTTACATTTATTGTTGAATAACAGTAATACCACGCAGATGTTCCTCCACAGGTAGTTGTCTGCTACCCTCTCCATCTTTAATTAATATCATTGTAATAGCTTTTGTATAAAACTGTTCATATGATAGAGCAAATCTTACAGGGAAATTGCTTTAGAAGCATTCTGGAGGAATACCCAGCATCAACTGGCTGCAACTATAACGCAGACCATAACTGTACTTCGGTATTGGAACTAACGCCAATTGGTATCAGCTCAGAATTTGAGATCTTTGCTTTGGGTAGTTCAGGAGGTAATATCAATGGAGTAAATGTATTGAGAGGTGAACACTTCAATCATCTGGCCTTGAAAGATCAAACACAAAATACAGGCAAACTTTAACTAATAGTGGTTGTTCTGCCGATGTACAAACTGGTAAAAATTATATATGGAAAGAAAACAGGCCCTCTGTCAATAACATAAAAATGAAGTCTTGGGATATAAAGACCTTTGCCTGCTTATTAGTTTTGGGTAAGTTCACCTGAATACCAAAAGCATTATTTTCTTCCACGGAATTGTAGAAGTGGTAGCGCCCCCCGCCCCCCCCCCCCCCCCCCCCGCCCCGTTCGCAAAGCACAATGGTAACTTCTGTTTATATGTAAATGTTAAATAAATGAGAAATTGAAAATATAGGTATGTTGCAGAATGAATTATCACCAATATGTAATACTTAATTGTTGCTTCATACCAAAGTCTGCAAGCTTCAGTTCCCCTTTTTCATTTATCAACAGGTTCTGTGGTTTCAGGTCTCGATGCAACACTTTCCGCTTATGACAGTAGGCCAAGCCTCGTAAAATCTGGAATAAAAATATCTGCAAAGCAAAGCGGTAAGATTAATTTAACAGGACTTGCATGCAACAAATGACTCAAAGCAGTTGTTTATTCATTTTAGCCCTCACCGTCACATTGTGCATGCTCATTATGCTTCCACAGTCATCCATGTACTGTTTCAGATCCTTGTCCTAAAAATGCCAAAATTCAAAATATGAAATCACATTCCTTCATTTTTCATCACAGTAATTTTTCACATAATGGGCAGCCCAACTTGCACAAGAACAAAACTTACCAAGTATTCAAATACTAGTGTCAATGACTTTTCCGTGTGAATAATATCATGTAAAGTGACTATGTTTGCATGCTTCAGGTCCTTCAGTAACGAGACTAGAGACAAAGAAAACCAGCAATAAATATTCTTTCAGTACGAACATAAATTATACTCTAAAGCAAAATATTTTATCTGAAATGGGTATTGGACTTCCAAATAAATATACTAACAGAACTTGTGAAATCTACTATTTGTTTATAATGGCTTTATTGTAAAATAACCTTGTGCAAGATCAAAATTCTGCAGTTCCGTCTCTAACAGCACTGTAGGTGTACCTACACCTCAGGGACTGCAGCAATTCAAGGTGGCATCTCACCACCACCTTCTCAAGGGCAATTAGGGATGGGTAATAAATGTAGGCCTAGCCAGCAATTTCATATATTGTAAATACATTTTTAAGAAGTAATTAAAGGCATTAAATACAATGAGAGTGTCTTACCTTCCCGGATTGCTGTGCATGGTGCACCTTCTTCATGCTCCAGCCTGATCTCTTTCAGTGCTACTAAGTTATCCGTCAGCTTACTTCTTCCCTTAAACACCGTTGCATAAGTACCCTGTAATAAGTAACATGTTCATCCATGGTAACCAACAGCACCAAACATTTCTATCTACTGCGGAGACATGCTTTCACTGAGTTCATGGCAGGTATGAACGGTATGCTTTGTCTTATAGCACACAAGAAACAATACTTTTCACCGTGTACTAATACATGTGATAATAATAAATCAAATCAAAAAAGGGTGATTAGGGGTGTTACCTTCAATTGATTTAAATTATTTTATTCAAGCAATTTAGGCTTTATTCTCTCTCTCCCTGTATCTTCAAAGTCAAAGATCTAAGTCTTATCTGCTATTTGGATATTTTCTTAACCAGAGTTTCAAAATTAGGGCGTTCTATGTCAGTCTTCTATTCTTACAATTCAAGTTGAAGTGTTACTGAGTACTGATTTACTTTGTTTTTCAACCTGCCTTAATGGCAGTGAAATTACGTTGAGTAAAAGTAAGATGGTAATGGGGCTGGAAGTGTGCAATACAGTTCTGGTCACCTTATTATAGAAAAAATATTATTAAACTAGAAAGAGTGCAGAAGAGATTTACTGGGTTGCTACTAGGATTTGATAGTTTGAGTTATAAGGAAAGGTTGGATAAACTGGAATGTAGGAGGTTGAGGGATGATCTCATGGCGGTCTATAAAATAATGAGGGGCACAGATCAGCAATATAGTCAATATCTTTTCCCAAAGGGAGGGGAGCCTAAAACTAGAGGGCATAGGTTTAAGGTGAGATGGGGGAGATGCAAAAGTGTCCAGAAGGGCAATTTTTCCACACAAAAGGTGGTGAACGTCTGGAAAAAACTGCCAGAGGTACTAGTAGAGGAAGGTACAATTTTGTCTTTTGAAAAGCATTTAGACAGTTACATGGGTAAGATGGGTACAGAGGGATATGGGCCAAATGTGGGCAATTGGGACTAGCTTAGGGGTTTGTAAAAAAAAAAGGCGGCATGGACAAGTTGGGCCGAAGGGCCTGTTTCCATGCTGTAAACTTCTATGACTCTATTTACTCGCCAATTCTCTCATGCTTTGGGGCCAAGTCTCATCAAAAATTCTCAGCTAAGGGTACTGATTAAGCATCGGGGTGGAATGGTGGTGCAGTGCCTCACAGCGCCAGACACTCAGGTTCGATTCCCAGCTTGAGTCAATGTCTGTGTTGAGTTTGCATATTCTCCCCACGTCTGCGTGAGTTTCCTCCAGATGCTCCGGTTTCCTTCCACAGTCCAAAGATGTGCAGTTAGATTGATTGGCCATGCTAAATTGACGCTAGTGTCAGGGGATTAGTAGGGTAAACATGTGGGGTTATAGGGATAGGGCCTGGGTGGGATAGTTGTCAGTGCAGGCTCAATGGGCCAAATGGCCTCCTTCTGGACTGTAGGGACTCTATGATTCTATTCTATAATTCATTGTCGTGCTTCTGTGTAACCAAATAAATAAATTTCCAGCAAGATTCCACTTTTTGTAGCTTTTTCTTTAACAAATATCAGAGTCAATGTATATTCAACATATAACACACTAATAGGTAAATCTCACCTTAAATATCTGACAACAAAATAAGTCTCACATAACCACAAGCAGCCCCTTCACTCCCTAAATAAATGTGACAACAGATAGCTATATAGTTCCACGATATGCTATTGTTTATTCATACAGGAGTCTTATCCAACAACAGCTTTCACCTTAAGCTGCTGGTGTCAGAATTGCATCTCCAGAAGCCCAAGTATCTGTCCAAGGGTTTTCCAAGTGAGATGGCTTTGGTTGTATCTCAGTTATCTTGGTGTCTCACAAAGGCATGAGCTTTTTAAATTTGAGATTGATTCTGGTAAGATCCCGGTGGATTGGAAACATGCTAACGTGAAGGCCCTATTCAAAAAAGGGAGAGAAGCAAAAAGTAGGAAACTATAGCCAAAAGAGAAAATGATGGAAAATCTCAGCAGTTCTGGCAGTGAGAGAAAAGAGCTGATCTTTTGAGTCCAAATGACCCTTTATCAAAGCTAAAAGGCATAGAAAGTGGGAGATATTTATATATAGACAGATCATAGAACCCTACAGTGCAGAAAGAGGCCATTTGGCGCATTGAGTCTACACTGACCATAATCCCACCCAGGTCCTACGCCCATATCCCTACATATTTATCCACTAATCCCTTCAAACTACACGTCTCAGGACACTAAGGGGCAATTTTAGTACGGCCAATCAACCTAACCTGCACATCTTTGGACTGTGGGAAGAAACCAGAGCACCCGGAGACACGAGGAGAATGTGCAAACTCCACACAGGCAGTGACCCAAGCTGGGAATCAAACCCGGGTCCCTGGAGCTGTGAAGCAGCAGTGTTAATCACTGTGCTACCGTGCCGCCCACAATATTGCAGTATGAGGGAATGAAAGATGAGTCATAGCCATAGAAACCAAGGGAAAGGCTGTTAATGGCAGTCCACAGACAGAATAAAGGGTGTGAATAGCCAAACGGCAGAGAAGCTAAAAGTCAGAGGGTAAACTGCGACAGGTGAAGATGTGGGGGTAGGGGGGCAGGAACGGGTGAGAGAAAGGTAAAATTTAGAAAAAAGGAAAAGGGGAAGCAAAGGGGAGAAAAAGTAAGGAAATGGGAGATGTGAAAGATTGCGGGGGGGGGGGAAGAAAAATGAAGAAAGACAATAAAGAATTAAAAGGTTGAGAACAGTAAAAGAAAATAAATAGAATGAAAAGAAAGGGGCGGAGGTGGCGTACAGCTAATCATCTGAAGCTGTTGAATTCGATGTTGAGACCGGATGGCTTTGTAAAGTGCCTAGCCAGAACATGAGATGCTGTTCCTTCAGTTTGCTTCAGCTTCATAGAACATCACAGCAGGCCACAGTGAAGAGAAGATGTGTTTGGTGGTGGCATGGCGCAGGAGTTGGCGAAAACAGCGCAGGATTACGCGGAGGCTGGTGGGGTGAAATGTGAGAACAAAGGGGACTCTCCTTGTTCTGGGGAGGGAGGGAAGGGGGTGAGAGCTGTGGTGCAGAAGGACCGCACACTTTTGAGGGCTGTGTTGACAATGGTAGGTGGGAATTCATGATTGAGGAAAAAGGAGCACATATTAGAAGCACCACTTAGGAAAATGGCATTATCGGAATGCGATGGAGGTGAAGGAGCTAAGAGAAACAGATGGAGTCCTTACAGGATTTAGGGTGCAAAGAACTGCAGTCCAGTTAGTTATGGGAATCAGTGGGCTTGTAATGGATATTAGTAGATAGTCTATTGCCAGAAATGGAGTCAGAAAGGTCAAGGAACAGAGGGAAGTATCTGAAATGGACCAGGTGAAGAAGATGGAGGGGTGCAAACTGGAAACGAAGTTTATGAATTTTTTGAGGTCTGGACCAGAGCTTGAAGCGGCACCAAAATAGTCATCGATGTACTGGCAAAGGAGTTGTGGGAGGGGACCCGGACAGGCCTGGAACAAGGAATGTTCCACATACCCCACAAAAAGACAAGTGTAGCTAGGACCTATGTGGATACCCATTGCTACTCCTTTGGTTTGGAGAAAGTGGGATGAGTTAAAGGGGAAATTGAAAGGACTTCAGCCAGATGGAGGAGAGTGGTGATGGGTGGGAATTGTTCAGAACAAAGAACAATACAGCACAGGGGCAGGCCCTTCAGCCCTCAAAGCCTGTGCCACTCCTGCGCCCAACTAGACCATTCGTTTGTATCCCTCTATTCCCAGTCTGTTAATGTGGTTATCTAGATAAGTCTTAAATGATCCCAGCGTGTCTGCCTCAACCACCTTGCTTGGCAGTACATTCCAGGTCCACACCACCCTCTGTGTAAAATATGTCCCCCTGATATCTGTGTTGAACCTCACCGTGAACTTGTGACCCGTTGTGTTCGTCACCTCTGACCTGGGAAAAAGCTTCCCACTGTTCACCTTGTCTATGCCCTTCATAATTTTATACACCTCTATTATTTTGTACATCTCCCTTGTACAAAACCATGCTGTCTATCGCTAATGAGATTATTCCGTTCTAAATGCGCATATATCCAATCTCTAAGAATCTTCTCCAACAACTTCCCTGCCACAGACGTCAAGCTCACTGGTCTATAATTACCCGGGTTATCCTTGCTACCCTTCTCAAATAACGGGACCACATTTACTATCCTCCACCTATCCCAGGACCTCAACTGTGTCCAGTGGAAAGACAAGGATTTCTGTTAGAGGCCCATCAATTTCATCTCTTGTTTCCCTGAGCAGTCTAGGATAGATGCCATCAGGCCCTGGGGATTTGTTTGTCTTAATGTTTCCTAAAAAACCTAACACTTCCTCCCTTGTAATTGAGATTTTTTCTAACGGGTCTCTTTTCAAAGAAGCAAAGAGCTCTCGGGGATGGAGGTGTAGAGAGGTCGCACACCCATGATGAATAGGAGGCAGTCAGGGCCTACAATCTGGAGCTGTCAATATGACGCAGGGCATCAAAGGAATCCCAGATGTAGATGGGGAGGGAATGGACCAGAGGAGTGAGGATGGAGTCAAGAGAAGAAGAAATAAGTTCAGTAGGACAGGAGCATGTTGACACAATGGGACTACCAGGACAGTCCTTTTTGTGGATTTTGGGCAACAGATAGAAGTGGACTGTCCGGATTAGGAGACTATGAGATTGGAAACCGTGGGGGAGAAGGCATCCGGAGGAAATGAAGTAGGAAACTATAGGCTGGTTAACTTGACCTCTATGGTACTGAAGTTCTTGGAATCCATCATTAAGGAGATGAATGAACATTTGGAAAGACAAAGCTCAATCCACCACTGTCAGCATGGTTTTATGAAGGGAAAGTCATGGGCTTGACTTCTTTGAGGACGTGCAAAGTGGATACTGAGATGTGGTATATGATATATCTAGGCTTCCACAAGGAATTTGTTGCCGCATAAAAGACTGATACATAAGATGAGATTGAGGGTAGAGTACTAGCTTGGATTGACAATTGGCTGACTCACAGAAAACAGAGGTCCGCATATATGGGTCCTTCTCTGGCCGGCGAAATGTAGCTAGCAGGATGTCGCAGGGGTCAGTCCACGGACCTCAACTGTTACAATCTATACAAATAGCCTGCAAGCAGGGACAGAGTGTAACATAGCAAAATTTGCGAATGATACTAAAATAGGCGGGAAAGCAGGCAGCAAAGAGGATATTAAGATTTTACAAATGGATATCATAGTATCATAGAAACCCTACAGTGCAGAAAAAGGTCATCTGGCTCATCAAGGCTGCACTGACCACAATCCCTACCCATTTACCCACTCATCCCTCTACGCAGCTCAGGACACTAAGGGGCAATTTTCAGCATGGCCAATCAACCTAACCTGCAACAGTAATCCCGCTCAGTACAAAGGGAACTGCAGGTTTGGACATTTGGTGTATGTGCTTGGCTGACGGGCCAATGGTGTGAAGCTACCATCTGTGGGATTATGACTGAACACCTCTAAGTCAGAACCCCATCTAAAAGTATTGTTGCGATATAGATAAGCTAAGAGAATGGGCCAAAGTTTGGCAGCTGGAGATAAATGTGGATAACTGTAAAGTTATCCATTTTGGCCAAAGAAAGGCAGACAAAATACCTAAATGGAAAGCAGGTTCAAAATGCATCCGGGCTGAGGGATCTGGGGTCTATGTTGATGTAATGCAGAAATTTGGTATACCAGTTGCAACACATAATAAAAAAGACAAATGGGATATTGGCATATATTGCAAAAGGACTGGAGTATAAAAGTAGAGAAATGTTGGTGAGACCACATCTGGAGTATTGTCTCCAGTTTTGGTCTCCTTATTTGAAGAAGGATGTGGTGGCATTGGAGGCAGTTCAGGGGAGGTTCACCAGTTTGATTCTGGAGCTGTTTGATATATGAGGGCTTGTACTCGCTAGAGGTTAGATGGATGAGAGGGGATGTGATCGAGGTATATAAAATGTTGAAGGGGATTGATAGAGTAAATGTAGACCAAATGTTTTCTCTTATGGAGCAATCTAGAACAAGCGGTCACAGGTTGAGAGGCGACTGATTTAAAACTGAGATGAGGAGGAACGACTTGGCGCAGGGGGTGGTGAATCTGTGGAGCTCACTGCCCCACAGCATGGTAGAGTCTGAATCTTTGAATGGTTTCAAGAGGGAGATAGACATATTTCTAACAAAAAAGGAAAGAGGGATATGAGGAAAAGGTGGGAGGTGGATTTGTGATCAGGGTGAGATCAGCCATGATCTGACTGAATGGTGGAGTAGGCTCATAGGGCTGAATCTGCCCACTTCTGCTCTTAATTGCTATGTTCCTATGAGTCAAGAGCTGCAATAGTTTGGACCAGCAGAGGATGAGTGAGTTATGGCAACTGCCAGGAAAGCAAATGGATACGTGGCGAAAGCTCTTGTTACTGTCACAGACCAACTGAACGTGAGTCTCAAAGCCCATTGATAAATCTCACTGGTTGGTTATTTCATGCCTTGATGGCCACATGGGTGTAACCTATCAATGATGTCCTATGTCTCCCGCGTTGCAAGAATGGCTACTGTCCCCGTGAGGCAGTGTCTGTCTGAAATTCAATGTCGAACTCTCACAAAGAGAGCATTAGTGACCTGCAGAGTGATATGCAGCTATTTACAAGATGCCATCAAGGTTTCCAGCTGATCCTTGGAAGCAAACAGGAATAAAGTTGTTCAAGGCTAGCGTAAATTTGAGTTCTTATATTAAGACATGCTGGGCAGAGTGCTGAGAGGTGTGAGGTCTTCAGCGAAGGGGCCAAAGTTTTCTGTGATTTTCTGCCAGAACAGTCTCAGTTGCCTGCAGCATATCACCATACTGTTTGACTGGAACTTCCTCAGAGTTATAGTTCACTATTTTAATTTGCTCTTGTTTACTTTTGCTCTGCAATGATTGGGTACGCCATGGCACAGTGGTTAGCACTGTTGTCTCTCAGCACCAAGGAGCCAGGTTCAACTCCTGCTTAGGTCACTGTTGGTGCAGCGTCTGCATGTTCTGCCTCTGTGTAGATTTCCTCCTAGTGCTCCAGTTTCCCTCCACAGTCCAAAAATGTGCGGGTTAAGTGCACTGGCCATGCTATATTCTGCCTCAGGGTACCTGAACAGGCGCCAGAGTGTGGCAACTTAAGGATTTTCACAGTAACTTCATTGCAATGTTAATATGAGCCTACTTGTGACATTAATAAACAAACTTTAAACATCGGAAAGAATCTATGAAAAACCAATTCAACAGCATCCGAAGTTATTTCAATGCCATTTGTGGAATGCGTACATTACCCATTTTTAAAATTTGTATTACAGTTCACTGCACTTACATTCTTACCAAATTTCATCTAAATTGCCTGAAAATTTTCTTTTTAAACTTGTCAGCAGTTACCTGGCTGCCTTATTGAATCCAATCCCTGCTAGTTCATTTTTGAATCGTATTCACCTTTTCTCACTAATTTTCAAGTTTAATATGGATCCCCACTGTTTTATGCTGAAGTAGCCTGATAAGTGAAGGACAGTCAGCATGGATTAGTCAAGAGAAGTTTGTGTCTGATTACCTTGTAACCAGGAGTTGATGGTCTACATGGACTTAGCAAGGCTTTTGGAAATGGTTCATTAGGTAGGCAGTTCAGAACAGTAGAAGTCAGATTCTGGGGAAAGTGGTAACTTTAATCTAGAAATTGGCTCAGTGCTAGCAGACAAAGGAAAATGATCAACAAGTGTTTTTGTGACTAGAGAGTGGTTTCCAATGGGGTTGTGCAAGGTTAGGTCTCTGGTTTTCTGTGATATTTATCAAAGACTGAGACTCAAATTTCAGGGGTACGATTAAGAAGTTTGCAGGTGACATGAAAATTGACCATGTGATTGATAGTGAGGAAGATATCGATGGATTGGCCAATGAGCAGAAAAGTTGCGAATGGAATTCAATTTAGAGAAGTGTGAGGTAATACAGATGTGTAGAGAAAATAAGGCACATGAAGTGACTATTTGCAGACAACTCTGCAAAAATAGCTATGGTATCCCAGTTGAAGGGACAGTACTGAATAAATGTTGTTGGAATCACGTAGCACATCCTACCAATGATCATTTTTACATCTGATCTAAATTGCAATCAGTTGAAATGCATCGCAATAAAACAAAAACATGCAGTGCCATACTTCTGAGGGTAACTGCACAAATGATCCTATTCATTACTAGAATTTACCATTTTAGTTGAATCTCTTTGTTCAATATCTCAAGTTGAAAAGTACTGAAAGACAGTAGAGTTACTTACCTCTCCAAGTTTGTCCAACTTAATGTAAGTTTCTAGCTTTCCAAATCCAATCTCAGACTAAAAGAAAGTTAAAACTTGTATCACACAGCAGTACTCGATTACTGATTGAATTAAACATGTTTGATTTCTTAACTAAATACCATAATCAGTAGCAATCATTTGAATAGATAATGCAACCAAAAGTAACATTTATAGGACCATTCTCAACTGCTCTCACTCCATTCTCTGAAGTTTTATGGCTTTGGCAGGCACAGCTAAACCATATATTAGGGCTCTTACAGCTTTTCCCCAAAATTGCCTTTTCTCCCTTTGGAGTTGTTCCAGTACATTTGCATTCTGGATTTTATTTTACACAACTGAATCAAATACATAAAGCAAAGAGAGACAAAAAGGGTTTCTCTCTTCAAATAGCATCAGTACATTAATACGGAAGTGCCCAATAAGTGCCAAATTTACCCTTTCAATTTTTGTCCATCTAATACTTTAAAAAGGATTTGATTTTCCAATCATTACGACACAGTTTTCTCAATTAATAATTTAATTGTTACCAAGGAGCCAGGAGGCAAACAAAATTATTGTGGCATCACCCAGAAGGTTGTTTTCCAATTAGAGGTAACAAAACACTGGTATTTAGTAAAAAAAGAACAACCTGAAGCAGGAGTTGCCATCTTAAATTGACATCCAAATACCAATCAAAAAGTCCAAAGTTGGCCTCTGAGTAAACAGGTTATATTTGGTGCTGCACAAAACCATATCTTATTCAAATTATTTGTTCTGGCTCCGTATTAATTAAAGATGTGGTGCAAAAAAAAAAGCAAAATTATTTCAGTGCATAGAAAAGGTGTGGCAACAAGTTGGACAGAAACCAAACCAAAAAGTCAGTAAAGGACACCTGAAAAGAATTTTTCCAAAACATTGTGACTGGTTGTGCAACTGCTCGTCAAACTATGGAGTGGTTTGGAATTTTATGTTGGGAAAGTCCAAGTTGACACACTGAGCTAACCAAGGTTACTGCAATATTCGCCAAGTCTATAATCTGCCCTTTAGTTATATCGGTACAATTGCCCCAAGATTTGGGGCAACAAGGTGGCAGATGTAGTATAACGCATGCAAACATGAAGGTATTCACTT